>NC_091992.1:65576550-65878619 GCF_044704955.1 Pristiophorus japonicus | reverse complement strand
GAAATATGCTGAAGGACATGGATGCTTAGTGAGACCTAGGGTTTCAAATACATAATTCCCCAACAGTGTAAGTGAAGGTAGATAAAGCCAATATCTTTTGGGTTTTATAAAGAGTAAAGAGGTAATAAATTGGTATAAGGTTAAGTTTTTTGAGTACCGTGTGCAGTTTTGAGTAGCCCATTGTAGAAAAGATATTAAAGCCATAGAGAGCACACAGTGTACATTCACCAGGATGATGATACCAACAATGGCAACGATAGTTATGGAAGACTTTCACTGGAGCAATGGCTAAGAGCAAATTTAATGGAGGTTTTTAAAATTAGAAGGGTTTTGATAGGAAAGGTAGTAACATTATTTCCTCTGGCAGATGAGCCAGTGATGCGGGATCATTAACTTCTAAAAGTTACTCAGAGCAAGGAGAGATTAGGAGAAATGTCTTCATGTCAGCTTGTTGCAGCATGTAATGCTTTGATACAGGGAGTAATTGAAGTGGATATCTTTGCATATTTTAAGGGAAAAGCAGATAAATATTTGAAGCAGAGGAAGACAGTTATGAGGAGAGCACAGGGCAGTATGATTATAGAATCATAGAAATTTACAGAACAGAAGGAGTTTATTCGGCCCACCGTGCCTGTGCTGCTTCTTTCACCTGGAATATTGTGTTCAGTTTTGGTCTCCTAATCTGAGGAATTACATTCTTGCTATTGAGGGAGTGCAGCGAAGGTTCACCAGACTGATTCCCAGGATGGCAGGACTGACATATGAGGAGAGACTGGATCGATTGGGCCTGTATTCACTGGAGTTTAGAAGGATGAGAGGGAATCTCATAGAAACATATAAAATTCTGACGGGACTGGACAGGTTAGATGCAGGAAGAATGTTCCCGATGTTGGCGAAGTCCAGGACCAGGGGACATAATCTAAGGATAAGGGGTAACCCATATAAGACTGAGATGAGGAGAAACTTCTTCACTCAGAGAGTTGTTAACCTGTGGAATTCCCTACCGCAGAGAGTTGTTGATGCCAGTTCATTGGATATATTCAAGAGGGAGTTAGATATGGCTCTTATGGCTAAAGGGATCAAGGGGTATGGAGAGAAAACAGGAAAGGAGTACTGAGGGAATGATCAGCCATGATCTTATTGAATGGTGGTGCAGGCTCGAAGGGCCGAATGGCCTACTCCTGCACCTATTTTCTATGTTTCTATGAAAGAGCAGTGGTGTTTAGTCCCACATCCCCACTTTGTGTCCTGTAAGTTGCTCACCCTCAAGTACCTGTCCAGCTCCCTTTGAAAGTGATTTATGAAGTCTGCTTCCACCACCTTTTCAGGTACAGCATTCCAGATCCCGACAACTCTGAGTGAAAACATTCTCCTCACTGCCCCTCTGGACAAGGGGTCGGCCATTTAGGATTGAGATAGAAATTTCTTCCCTAAGAGGGTTGTGAATCGTTGGAATTTTCTACTGCAGAGGACTGTGGATGCTCAATCGTTTATATTCAAGTCTGAGACCGATAGATTTTTGGACTCAAAGGGAATCCAGGGATATGAGGATAGGGTGGAAAAGTGGAGTTGAGGTGGAAGATCATGATCTTATTGAATGGTGGAGCAGGCTCGAGGGGCCGTATGGCCGACTCCTGCTCCTATTTCTTATTCTTAGATCTTATGCTAATGATTTTAAATCAATAACCTCTGGTTATTGACCCACTTGACAAGGGGAATAGTTTTTCTCTCTCTACTTTATCAAAACCTCTCATCATCTTGAAAAATCTCTATTAGGTCACTCCTTAACCTCCTCTGTTCCTAGGAGAACAGTTCTAACTTTCCAGCCTCTCCACAACTGAAGTCCCTCATCCCTGGTAACATCCTGGTAAAACTCCTCTGTACCCTTTCTAAGGCTGTTACATCTTTTCTGAAATGTGGGGCCCAGAATTGTCCACAATACTCCAGCTGAGGGCCTAACCAGCGATTAATAAAGTTCTATTAGTTTAGATTAGTTTTGGTTTGGTCTTGCACAGGCCCAGACACAGTGGGTTGAATGACTTCTTCTTTGCTGTAAATTTCAATGGCTCTTAAAAATTCCGTTTACAATTTTATTTATAGTTTGTGGTGTATGGCTGGGTTTCTTCTGCTGCATACCACATGATGCATTTTAATTCCCGTGAAATGATGGGATTTATATACTGGTCAGTGAATTGTTACTGTACCATCTACATGTAAAACTGAAGACAGATATATTTTGGTGGAAGGTGAAGTTCAAGTATCCACGTTTTCCCCCTTTCCCCTTTCTTCCAACACTCCTCCCACCCACAAAACTAACGAGGCGATTTAGTGGTCCCACCAATGAATGAGGATTTGTTAAAAATAATTCATCGTCGTGTATCAGCTTGTCGGCACCTTCCAGAAGGACCTCCCCAGTTAGTTATTAAAGCTGTTATGCTCTCTTGAACCTGCAATGTCTTATAAATCAGAAACCTTTTGTATTGGATTTTGAGTTTTTCTGTTGTAGAAATTCTGATGATGGTTATAGGTGTGCCCAATTATATAAGCCCAAATGGATGCCTAGTTAATCTTATTTGAACAAATAAAAATAAAATTTCTAAAGGACCTTCAAATTTATGGAGCCACAGGATTTTGTTTTTATTGTAAATTGGATCCATTATTCGTTGACCTGTTGAAAGAGTGAGTGATTATACTTCAACAGCTAGTTTTGGATTAACTTTATATAGTGAGTGAAAGAAACAAATATTTTTGACACACTTTTAAGCCAGCCTAATGAAGAAAAACCACAAGACGATTCAGTGAATCTATAACCGAGTTGGTCAAGCAAAACTCCTTGTGCTGTCCCTGCAGAATATTCATGGTTCTGCCACATTTATAATGTTTGCACATGGATTGTTTTTTGTGAACTTTGATTGTCATTACCCAGGACCAACTAAACATGTTGTCTGGCTGCCATTTTAAGTACAGCAGTTGGCTTATTGTAGTTGGAGCATAGCAACTTTAAGTCTTAAGTTTAAATGTCCTTTTGTATCTGTTGTGAGCTTTTTGACAGTTACATTTTTTTTCTCCGCTGGGCCAATTATTTTCCTAGTTTTGAATTTTGACTAAATACCTTGTTGCTTTTGTACATAATTTAAGTATCTGAGCAAAGGATGGTTTACCCAAGCAAACTTTTTGAGACACGATGGCCACCTACTGAGTAACAAAATTCTACAGTTAACAAGAGTAGTGAGTTATTCTTAATTGAGTTTACGATTTTTCCTTTTCCTGGTGGTGATGAGGGGGGTTTGTGCGAAGAGTCTATTTCTGGGATAATTGCAAGGCTGGTTATGGGTAGAGGGCTTGCAGAGAACAGAGGAAGTACAGTTCTAAAATTTAAGACAATTGCAGATAAGGAAGTAGCTTCTTGAAGGACCTTGATCCTTCCAGCCTGCACCGAAGTTCTCTGGGATTGGGTATGCTGGAAGTGCACTTCATATCAGGCAAACAGAGAATGAGTACTCTTGTGAATTCTTCAGTAGTTTGGTTTGAAGTCTCTTAGGCATGGCGATGAGTTTCTACATACCGAACAATCGAAAAAAGCAATTTGATCGTAGCCATTAGACTGGGATGAAGATGTGAGAATGTGGATAATGGGTGAATGCTGCAGCTAGGCAGTCTGCAGTTTGTCTAAATAATTTATACCTTGATAGTATTGAAAACTTTTACACACACTGAGCTGATGCCATCACTCAGGTAAGGTTTCATGACTTGCAGTCTAACTACAGTCAAAATATTTTTACACTCTTAAAAGGAAGACCCCAAACACCTTATTGTTTAAAAACATCTTTCTTCTATTGTGTTAATTTCAATCCTGCATGGGAAAAGTGATGTGGTTACATTTTCAGCTAGATGCCCTTTTAATGCATTTGAAATTTAGATTGAGATTTAGTGCAGAGTGTGTACCCTGGGGCAGATTGATGGAAGAGGAGGTTAAGAACATAAGAAATAGGAGCAGGAGTAGGCCATATGGCCCCTCGAGCCTGCTCCGCCATTTAATACGATCATGACTGATCTGATCATGGACTCGGGTCCACTTCCCTGCCCGCTACCCATAACCTTTAATCTCTTATCATTAAGGTAATGGGTCAACCATATTGTGCCTTTGTGCAGTGACATGGAAGAGCAGAGGGATTTGGCGGTTCAGACTGTAAAAGCAGCAGTGGCTAAGGCTACAAAAAAATTAGAAGAATCTTGGGGTTTCTGGCAAGAGACATGGAATGTAAAAGTCGAGATGTAATGGTGAATCTATACAAAACATTAGTAAGATCACTGGGTTCCACAATATAGGAAGGATGTTGAAGCAATAAAGAGTGCAGATATACAAGGATGCTGCCTGGGATTCAAATTTAAAGACAAATGTAAAATTGTGGCTGTGAACAGAGGAGATTACAGGGCGATCAGAGGTGTTTAAAATGATGAAGGGATGTGACTGGATAGATAGAAAGAGATTGTTTCCAGTGGTCGACGGGTTAAGAACGGTAGGCAGAAACACCAGAGTCATCGCAAGAGACATCGGATGGAGAACAGGAGAAACATGTTTTTACACAGAGCGATGTGAGGTAGTGAGGAATTCACTACCAAAGTTAGAGATTGAAACAGAGACCAAGTCAAAATGTAAAAATAGGTTAGCCAGGTGGCTGAAGGAAAGGGGGAATAAAGGGATATGGGAAGAGAGTGGGCAGGTGGGATTAGGATCCTGCTCGAGTGGAGGATAAACACCAACATGGACTGGATGGGCTGTTTCCGTGTTGTCATTCTGTGTAATATGTAGCTGTACACGTTGAATCCTTCATATTATAAAATTGGGGCTGGTGTTTAATATAGTCGGGGATCATCCTGTTGGTTGAATCCCCATGCACATTCTCCTACTGCACTCACTGGAGCTCTGTTAGCAACTCTGATTAAATGGAAGAGATTTCTGATATTTGTTGCTAACACTACATCCTCCTGAAATGGGCAGCAGCTAAGCCTGTAAGGATGACAAATACTTGTTAACATTTTTACGTCTGGTTAAAAGTGAGGCTGGAGGAGGGAAATAAAGGGGATATACTGTAAATACAGAAGCTTGTCCCTCTATTTAGGAGAAGTTCTCTTTTTTGTCACTTAAGAAAAGCACTCATGGAGACCACCCTACATGAAGTGTTCGGGAGACCAGCCCTGCATGGATTCAGTGGGCTCATCCCTGCTGCCATTGGTTGAGCAGGAATGGGCCTCTCTCCTGGTGATGGATGCCAGTCTCAGTGTTCAAATGCTGCTGAAAAGTTCAGTGCTGACTCAGACATGCACAGCTGTGTGCTATACCCATGCTAGTTTGTTTTACAAGACTTCCAGTTCTGAAAAGTGAATATGTCTGCATGAGTTGTAGATGGTTGTCAAGGTAATGTTGCTGTATATTACTGGATTCTAGGCAAATAAAATGAATGTAATTGTAGAGGAAAAGCACCTATTTCTCATTCCACATTTACATAGTGTACTTGTTGTAGTACGAGCTTGAAATATGAATTGTCAGTTTAAATTGATAACCAACGTATTGAAAGTTGACTATAATTTGCCCTTTGAGAATAGTAATAGAGAGAGGCAGATGGGTTTTCAGAGTAACAAATTACAGTGTATATATAGTTGTGGCTTTTGAACACTTTCACCTTCACTGTAGAACAGTCACTGATATCTGTTATCCAGATTGTAACATCAACATTCATAACCACAGTAAGGAACATCCTCTCACAAACTGAAACAGCAGATGTATACGGATTCAGGATAGTGCCGATTGGATTGTTTGCATTTGGTCACATTGCAGTTTAAAGGTGGCATTTGAGAAATGCGTTGGCCTTTTGTGTAGGGTTCTATTCACTTACTGCCAAGCCAGCTTCTTTGAACTTTAAAGAGGTAACTAAAATTCAATTTTCTGTATTAAATTTATATTAAAATTGAAAAGAAAATAGTCTTTCCCCATGTTATTTAATTGCAAACCTACACATCCTATTACAGTTTAAAAATAGGACACCATAATTGGCTGCTGTAGGACCTAACTTCGTAGTCTTACACCCATTATAAAAGCAAATGCTTATACTGTGACAACAGCATCAGAGAGAGTGCATCTTCCAGGAGTAGGGCAGTGACATGGCTGTATGTTCTGCTTCTTCGGCAGTCCCTCAGAGTCGAGTCCTGCTTCTTGATTTTTGGCATGAGTGGGATTGGAGGTAAAGGTTCAATGTGAATCCAGAGATATAGGGCCCAAGTTGCCACACGATAAAAAATGGGCGCCCCTCCGAGCTGGGCGCCCGTTTTTCGCGCCGAAAACGGCGCCAGAAAAAAACGCGCGATTCTGGAGCGCCCTGCAGCTCCATGTCTGCTTGGCGCGGCGCCCAGGGGGGGGGCGGAGCCTACCACTCGCACCGATTTTGTAAGTGGGAGGGGGCGGGTACCATTTAAATTAGTTTTTTTTCCTGCCGGCAACCCTGCGTGTGCGCGTTGGAGAGTTCGCGCACGCGCAGTGTGAAGGAAACATTGGCACTCGGCCATTTTTGTAGTTCTTTGCAGCTGTTTAATTTTTGAACATTTTTTAATAAAAGCACATTGCCATCAGCACTGAGGCTTCCTGCAGCAGTGAGAAGGCTGCAGGAAGCCTCAAAAAGTTGAGGCAGTCGTTTCCCGACGCCCCCCCCCCCCCCCCTGCCGTCGGGGAATGGCTGCTGAACTTGTGAGGCTTCCTGTAGCCTTCTCACTGTCTCCTCCCCCCCACCCGCCGTCTGTAACGGCTCCCCCCCCCCCCGCTGCGTTCGGTCGGGCCCGCACTCTCGCCGTCGGGAACGAACGGCTTCCTCCTCTCCTCCCTCCCTCCCCCCCCCCCCCCCCCCCCCCCCCGCGGGAACGAACGGCTGCCTCCTCCACTCCCCGCGGGAACGAACGGCTGCCTCCTCTCTCTCTCTTCTTCCCCCCCCCCCCCCCCGGCGGGAACGAACGGCTGCCTCAACTTGTGAGGCTTCCTGCAGCATTCTCCCTGGCTGAAGCACTTTCACACAGGTAGGAAGATGGTTTATTTAATCTTTTCTTTGCTTATAAATTTTTATTCAGATTGAATTTATTTGTATTAGTATAAATAAGAATTTATTATAGAATTTAATGACTTCCCTCCCCCCCCACGCCCCACCTCGTTCTGGACGCCTAATTTGTAACCTGCGCCTGATTTTTTATTTTTTCAGTTCTGCAAAAATCTTCACTTGCTCCATTCTAAGTTAGTTTGGAGTACGTTTTCACTGTGGAAACTTTGAAATCAGGCGTCAGTGGCCGGACACGCCCCCTTTTGAAGAACAAATTCTGTTCTAACTGACTAGAACTGCAGAAAAAAAAATGTGGAGAATTGCGATTTCTAAGATAGTCCGTTCTCCACCAGTTGCTCCTAAAAAATCAGGCGCAAATCATGTGGAAACTTGGGCCCATAATCTCTACATTTTCTCATGTACATTGTTTTCATCTTGGCTATCTATCAGTCACGCATTGTGTCTTAATTCTGCGAGAGTAGCAGATCAGTTCATCCACAGTGTTAATGGGGATTGGATGCAAGAAGATTTAATTTACATTTTGATATACTACTTTATCATAAGCAACAACATGTGCTGGGCCATGTTCCTCATATTTTCCATCCTCACAGATGATGCACTGCCAGCTCAACACATTTCGTTTTGAAAAGGAAAAACAGATATACAGTAAACTAAAAGCTGAGGCAGCTTGTTGTTACCAGAAACTGGGCCATTATTTGTCACGGCCCAAGATGCCGCCCACAGCCAAACTGATGGGTGCAATGTTTTCATTCAGTTTGTTTCTCAGTTTCACATTTGGGCTGGAATTGTTTGCAACATCAGCAGTTATTATGATTTTAATTGATTTATTTTTGCAGAAATCATAGCCAACTTCTCAGTCTGTTAGCCCAGATTGGAACCTCCCAACAACTTGTTTTTTGCTATCTGTAAAATGCATCATACCAAAATAGTTTTGAATTTTCTAACACCCTTTTTAATTGTGTTAAAACAATGCCCCTGAAATAAAAAATCCATCTATTTAAAAAAAAAAGCTGATTTGTCAGTTTTTTTTTTAATCCATTAAAGGTGTAAATTAATGAAACTTTTTGCAATAATTAATGAGATGAATTATTACAGCAGTGTTTCAGAAGCACTGCTGCAATTATTTGTGTCTGTCATAGACCTCTCTTAACATTAGTACATGGGTTTTAAATTAAAGACACAAGCTTACTGCTTTGGCTTGAGCCATGTTCCCGACAATTGAATGAGACTTGCCAATATTTAAGGGTTTGTATTAAAGGAAGTATGGTATTTCCTTGACAGAAACCCTTTATTTGAAACATTGAGCAGCTGTACTTTATTAAGTGCCTAATCACTTCCTTCTAACAATGTCTGTAGCCGTCTGCAGGTTGTGCTTTTAACTGTTTCAGAACCAATGGCTTGTATATCATTTCATGTAAAGCTACAAATAATTTATACATTTAACTAACATTTTGATTACAGTAACATTAAAAGCTAATCTTAAAAAGTACAAAATTCGTGTCCTGTGAAATTGAAGAATTTTTTAATGTGATAGCTTCTGCATTCTTCAGTATAATAAGATCAATCTCTAAACGTTTATTGATAGTGTTATAAGAACTGGAATAAATTTGGGATTCACAACAATTCTTCAGTTCCCCATAAATCTCTAATCATCAAGGAATATTTATATATTTGCAGCCTTTCTGTTGGAAGTGCTCAATTTTCCACCTACCTCTTTGCTCCTATCTTGTCGCCTACCTGTTCACTTTCCCACTCCTTCTGCCTCAACTGAAGAATTGTTGTGAATCCCCAATTTGTGAAACTATCTGCTCAACCCCCAGCTCTTCTGTCATATCTCACTCTTAGCCTTCTATCCACCTCCTCCCCCAATTCCACTCACTCCATTAATAGCAGGTAGCGAGAAGCCTGAGGCTCCTCTTGCACAACCTTTTTCCATTCTCCCCTCCCCTCCAGGTTTTCTACCCTATCTGTTTCCCACACAGAGACTTCGTTGACTTTAAAATTCTAATTGTTTTTTTAAATAGAAATCAAATTAGAATGAGGACAGAAACTACAAGCCTCTCTCTCCACCACCCCCCCCCCCCCCCCCCCGTTTCATAGGTATTAGAAGTCTGTCCCACAGGTGTCATCGATTAGCTAGTTGTCAAACCACAGGTGAGACAATTAGTTGGCTTCAAAATTCAACTAGGGTGAAAATGGTTCTCTCTCTTCTCCCCTTTCCTCCTTTTCACTTTTCACTGTTTGTCTGTCTCTGTCAATGGAGGCGGGATCTGGCCCGGGTAAATTGGAGTCAAAGACTAACAGGCAAAAATGGGTGGCATTTGCACTAAGAACATTCCTACCGGGGGGAAAGGGAGGGTAACCGAAGCCAGGGCTCCCTGGATGATGAAAGAGTTAAAGAGTAGGCTGAAGCAGAAAACAGGAGCGTATGACAGATGTCAGCTTGATAATACAAGGAGATAAATAGTACATCTAAATATAAAAAGGAGGAGTGAAAATGAAATAAGAGGGACAAAGCGACAGCACTAGAATAGATTGGCAGCTAACATAAAGGAGAATCTAAAGGTCTATCGACATATTAACAGTAAAAGGGTTGTCACAGGAGCGGTGGCACCGATTAGGGACCAAAATGGAGAACTGTTGGTGCAGGCAGAAGGCATGGCTGAGGTACTAAATAAGTTCTTTGCATCGATGTTTACAAAGGAAGAGAAATTTGCCAAAGCTGTGGTAAACGAGGAGGTTGCTGGGATGCTGGCGGTAATTAAAGTGGATAAGTCACGCGGTCCGGATGGAATGCATCGTAGGTTGCTGAGGGAAGTAAGGGTAGAAATCGCAGAGGTGCTGACCAATGTCCTGTCTAATTATTTTGTTGTACTGGGTGGGCCACAAACTCCTTTGAGTTGCAACATTTTGTCCGTGGGCAAATTTTACAACTTTTACAACGAATTTTACGACAACAATGACAACAACAGCAACCACTTAAGCATATATACAGTAATGCCATATTGCCACTCCACTGGGTGATCCTTGCCACTCGGCCAAGACCTAGCTCTGTCAAGCTGGTGTGCAACGGCCACCACACGTTAAAAAAATTCACGCACAGGCATCTCCCACCCTTCAGGATGTAGTTCGGGATCTGGAATATTAGGTCCTTCATTGAAACACCTGTGAACTCCTTTTTTGGCGTGGAAGCAAGTTATCCTTGATACAAGGGCCTGCCTTTGATGATTGCCACCCCACCATCTCAAATCACGAGACAATCAGACAAACTCTTAAAATCATGAAATCAGTTGCTTTTTCTTGTTTCACAAACCTCATTTGGTGACTTTATTTAATCTCTTAACAGGTCATAGCTCTTACAGAAACTATATTACACTTGTCTCGTGTTAGAATTTGCTCTGTCAGGTGTCCCATCAAAGTTAATCATAACATCTGGGTGTCCTTGTCCCATTAAGAAGCTAATATTGGAGATTAGTCTGGACAGTGGTGGAGCATGAAACAGCAATGTCCCATGTGAGGTGTTAATAGCAGTTTGGCCAGAACAAATAGAGGCATCGAAGCTAGCATATTAGCAAGCTCACATTAACTATCTGAGATTGTCCAGTTCCTTTGTAAATTCAGGTAGGAAACATCAAGTTAAATTGATTAGCAATTAAACCGTCAAGATGCCCATTATGTCAAGGTCTAGAAGTTCGGAGAGGAGAAACGTCACTTCACTATACCTTTTGGGCAAAGTCTCACACATGCTACCTCAGACACGATTTTCCTTAGCAAATCTATGCGGGCTGCCCCTTGTTAATCCACCTGAACCACAGGAGCATATTTAACATCTCATCCCAAGAACAAATATACTGGTTATTGTTGGTGGAAGGAAAATATTTAATGAACCAAATGACTGGTTCTGTTTTCTTATTATTACACCAGACATTAGCAATAATTTTTGTTTGCAACATTTGTTGGGAGGCGGTGAGAAACTAAAGCTGGAGTTAACATGCACTCAGTCTGGTACGGGTTTATGTTTGCACTACCACCACAGCCTTTAGTACCCTCATTAATCTCCTGGGTTATACCAACACTTTTTCATTAAAAGTGCGTCCAAAACCACTTTCTATGGGAACAAATGTGCGTGTAGAACTACGACCTAATTGAAAATTAAAAACTGCTTCCCTCCCCCTCCCGCTTTGGTATTGTTCAGCTTTAATCAGACACTCATCAGTCACATCAACAGTTCCAGCTCAGGACCGCCTTCTTGGGTTACACACCTCTGTCTGAATTACACTGCATCAATTGAAACGTGAAACATTAAAAAAAAGTTTTGCCTGAAGAGGTTCACCAAGACATTCACTGTCTAGAAATCGGGATCATTTATTTAAAAAAAAGTTAACCTAAAAATAAATATATTCCAAATATAAGATAATCAAAATATAACTGTATTCACTTTCCTGCCTGCCGCGCACATTGAGGTCCTGAACCTTCTCCGATCGGCTCCCACAATGTAGTGTTCTGAAGTGCGGCTGGAGACAGCTTCCTGTGCGGAGCATGCACAGTGCAGTGCCAGGAACCTGTGGAGTGCAGGCCTCAGCAACGCTGTGTGGTCTCAGGCCCTGAATCAGAGCCACTGGGCGGATGTGCTTCGAGGGCCCCAGTACCATTAAATCACTGCTGCACCCCTCTAACCTACCTGCCGCTCACTGGTTTCTTCACCCGTTTCCACTGAGTCCAGCTCTGTTTCTCTCTTTCTTTTGAGAGTGCACGCGGCCCTGGGGAGCATGCACACACTCAGCAGGGAATCATCATCATAGGCAGTTCCTCGAAATCGAGGAAAACTTGCTTTCACTCTAAAAGTGAGTTCTCAGGTGACTGTACAGTCCAATATGGGAATTACAGTCTCTGTCACAGGTGGGACAGATAGTCGTTGAGGGAAGGGGTGGGCGGGACAAGTTTGCCGCACGCTCCTTCCGCTGTCTGTGCTTGATTTCCGCATGCTCTCGGCGATGAGACTTGAGGTGCTCAGCGCCCTCCTGGATGCACTCCCTCCACTTTGAGTGGTCTTGGGCCAGGGATTCCCAGGAACCCCAGGTGGGCAGAGGAAACGTTTCAGCAAGGAAATCAGTGGTTGCTGGGACGCAGAGAATTGTGGCTCCTGCGGCCGCCATTAGTCAACAGCTGACCGAGACAATGCTCACCGGGTTTCAGTCCTCCGTACCTTACCAAACCGTGACCTTGTGAGGTCCCAAACAACTTTCTCTGTGAGTATTCCCAGGCCATTGTGTCATCGCTGTGACTTTTTCCTGCTCGTTGGGTACTTAGGTGGATGAGGGCAGTGCAGTTGATATTGTGCATATGAACTTTTAAAAGCTGCTCGATAAACTGTCACATATTCAGCTTGTTAGCAAAATTGAAGTCCATGAGATAAAAGGGGCAATAGCAGCATGGATGCAAAATTGGCTATGAGATAGAAAATAAAAGTTGTGGTGAATGCCTGTTTTTCAAACTGGAGGAAGGTGGTGCACCTCAAGGGTCAGTACTGGGACCACTGCAGTTTTTGATGTACACTTGGGCATACAGGGCACAATTTCAAAATTTGCAGATGGCACGAAACTTGTAAATGTAAATGTGAGGAATAAAAACAGAGAATGCTGGAAATACTCAGCGAGTCAGGCAGCATTTGTGGAGGGAGAAACAGAGTTAACGTTTCAGGTCGATGGCCCTTCGTCAGAACTGGAAACAGTTCCAGATGTAACAGGTTTGAAGCAAGTGCAGGGGCAGAGTAAGAGGGGTGCAGAGAGCAGGAAAGAACAAAAAGGAAGGTCTATGATAGGGTGGAAGGCAGGAAAGATTAAAAGACAAAATGTATGATTGTACAAAGCAAAAGGAGATGGTAATGGGACCAGTAAAGAAACAAAAAATGGGTGAAGAGGTGTAAATGGGAACAGCTGAATCATCACCAGCTGCCATCTGAAAAAATAGGGGCAGAGGTTGTAGTCTGAAATTGTTGAACTCGAGTCCAGAAGGCTCAAAGGGGGAAGTTAGTAATAGACTTCAAGAAGACAGACTGACTGGTGGAATGGGCAGACACATGGCAGGTGAAATTTAACGCAGGGTAGTGTGAGATTGATGCATTTTGGTAAGAGGAATAAGGAGAGACCATTCACATTAAATGGTACAATTTTAAAGGGGGTGCAAGAACAGAGAGACCTGGGGGTGTTTGTACACAAATCTGTAATGGTGGCAGGACAGGTTATCAAAGCAGTTAGTAAAGCATTCGGGATCTTGGGCTTTATAAATAGGGGCAGAGAGTAAAAAAGCTAACAAGTTTGCTAAACCTATCTAAAGCACTAGTTCGGCTCCAGCCAGAGTGTTGCGTCCCATTCTGGGCCCCACACTTTAGGAAGGATGTGAAGTCTTTTTAGAGGGTACAGGAGAGACTTACTAGAATGGTTCCAGGGGTGAGGGAATACAGTGATGTAGATATTCTGGAGAAGCTGGGGTTGTTCTCCTTAGAGCAGAGAAGGCTAAGAGGAGATTTTATTGAGGTGTTTAAAATCATGGAGGGTTTAGATAGAGTAAATAAAGAGATACTATTTCCAATGACTGAAGGGTTGATAACCAGAGATTTAAGATGATTGGACGAACCAGAGGCGACAAGAGGATTCACTTTTTTACACAACGAGTGGTTAGGATTTAGAAGGCACTGCCTGATAGGGTGGTGGTTGCAAGTTTAATAGAAGCCTTCAAAAGGGAATTGGATAACTTGAAGGAGAAAAAGATTCAGGGATATGGGGAAAGAGCGGGGGAGCTGGGCTAACTGGGGTTGCTCTTCGAAAGAGCCGGCACAGACTTGATGGGCCTGAATGGCTTCCTCCTGTGCTGTACTATTCTATGATTCTATGATATCTGTATGAGTCTCCTGCTCCTGGGTACCTTATGTCATTGGTTGATGCTGGAGCAAGTTTTCTATCTGTTCTTTACAGGGATAGTTCAAGATTTAGGAAGACTAAATGGTGGGAAAATAACATAATTAACCTCGGGTTAGGGATCTGTAAAGGTGTTATCTTAGTGTTAATTTATATATCCTTTAAAATCATGTCCTAAGTGGTAAGTTGTGTGCTGTTTTTCAACAGGACTGCAACTGTCTGCACTGTGCTGTTTCCTGCATTTAGCAAGTGTCAATACAGGGCTGTTTTGAAAAATAGCATGCAGCTAAAGAAGAAAAGAAAGAATAATAATGAGCTATGCAATTGGATGGGGTCCAAATCCCGTGGGATCCTTATTGATTGCATGGTGGTCAATCTGGCCCTGATCTAAACATCTTTTTTTAATGAAATCTATCTTTAAGAAAGGTTTCCTTTTTGTCTTAGAAAACCATGCCAAGCAGTATAACATTAACTGGTAGCAATAGACTCAAACACCAAGTTCGTCAGTAAATGGAAATCTCTCACTTTGAAACTAACTTTCCCTGTGTAAAAGGAATGTTAAGAATGGGAATGGAGGAGAGAATTGTTGGCTGGTATTGGGGCAGAGCGAGGGGAAACATTTTGTGTTGAGTCTTTTGCTGATTCACAATGGCAGTTGCCTAAATTCTCCTTGTCCTAAGACCTAAACTGAGGTGCATCTGGTTGTCCTAGTGCTGATTTGAAGCTTTCTGCTTGTAATAGTAAACAGAGATTGAATATAAGGATGTGGCCACATGCGAGATATTAATGAACAATACATTTTCTTTTATAAGCACTCATATCACCAGTGTTACAACACCGTAAAAAGCTTTACTGGAAAATGAATTGCACGGTGCTGACTGCAGGAAAGCATATTTATGGTTGAGCTGAGCAAGAATGGTTTGGATAGTCCCTTTTGATATTTGCTTGTTTTCACTCATGACAGGTCTTGAAATAAGTCGTGTAACAGGCGAACTGTACATTCAGCAACGCCCGCTTACCACCCTGGAAGTTTCAGTTTTCACTGTGATTGTAAACTGTGGCACAGTTTTGAAATGAACCTCACGGGTACGCACGCTCCAAAACCTGCTACAAAGCAGTTTCACAATGTGTTGCCGTTTGTGCCTTGCATACTGGGAAATTAGGAAAAAAAATTAGATTTGATGCCTCACTTTTTTAGGTCTTTATTAGGATTAAATAATTTATAAAAAAGCTTTCCAGTCTTTCTTGATTTTCTTTTCATATCCACAGGTAAAAAAACAATTACAGATTGCTTTAATATATTGCAACTCACAATTTTGTAGTACACACTTGGCTCATTGCTATCAATAGATCATTTGAACTTTACATGACTGAGGTGTAGTCTTTCCAATCCCACGGAGCTTGGGGAGTGAAATGATAAACAACAATTTGTAGCGTCCCACAGTACCGGCTGAAAGCTGTTCGGCGTGCTCACATTTGTTCAGTTTGAGGCACTGCAATAGCTGGCTGAATGAATCCAGAGCGGCACCAGGTGTTGGTCTCTCATTATTCTGTTCAGAATAACAAGGAATGTGGGAATGCAAAAGGGTGAGATGGCAGTAGAGGCCTGTCATTGTGTGTGTGTGACAGACCACTTCATAAATAGAAAGTGACAGCTGGGCTAATGATGTCACCAAAGAAGGAACAACTGCACTGCATCTCATTATTGCCGCGGTATTGAATCTAGGAACACTTGCTAGCCAGAGTGCATCTGGATAATGAAAAGAACATATTGTTGGCAAAGTCGATCGGAAATGTAGTGGGTAGTTATGACTGATAAACATTTGCCCAATATTTTGGACTATGTACTGGGGAGAAAGCCATCTTGTAGGTCAAAGCCAATCAGATAAGAGACACAGATAGGTCAGCCTGTGAACCCTAGACAGTGCCGAGACTGAATGTTTTATAGACAGGGTGATTGAAGTATATTGGAAACACAGGCTGCGCCACACACACAAGTAGTCTGGGGCTGTGCTGACTTGGGAGATTATAGTTTGTTTCCTTGTAAGGCACACTGTGTAACATACCCATGTCACGTTTTCCATTTAAATTGAGAAGCACAAACCTTCAAATTGTGTGTCTCTTTCCCTGACTTGATGTTACGTGCTGTCAGCTGTCATTGGCAATCATTATACAGTTTTGTACAGTCTGTAAAAATAGAAAGAAGGCTTACAAAGGATTATTTTCATAGAAATGTAGGAACAGAGGTCGGCCATTCAACTGCTCGAGCCTGTTCCTTCTCTCGAGCCTGTTCCACCATTCAAATTAGATCATAGCTGATTGATCCATATCTCTTGATATCCTTACTTAATAAAAATCTGTCGATTTCAGTCTGAAAATTTCAGTTGATCCCCAGCATCCACAGCCTTTTGGGGGAGAGGTTCCCGATTTCCACTACCCTTTGTGTGGAAAAAGTCCATCGATTTCACTCCTGAATGGCCTAGCAATCTAATTAAGATTATGTCTCGGGTTGTGGATTCTGCCACCAGAGGAAATAGTTGCTCTGCATCTACCAGATTGAATCTCTTTATCATTTTAAACACCTTGATCAGCTAACTCCTCAATCCTCTAAACTCAAAGGAATGCACGGCAAGTTTATGAACCTGCTGTCATAATTTAACTCTCTAAGTCACCATATGATTCTGGTGAAGCAGCGCTGTACTCCCTCCAAGGGCAATATATCCTTCCTGGGGTTTGATGCCCAGAACTGGATGCAGTATTCTAGAGGGGGCATGATGAAGACTCTGTACAACTGAAGCATAACTTCCTCCCCTTTATATTCTAGACCCCTTGAGATAAAGGGGGAAAAAATTACAGGGCTATGGGGAAAGAGCAGGGGAGTGGGCTAATTGCATAGCTCTACAAAAGAGTCGGCACAGTCATGATGGACCAAATGGCGGCTTTCTGTGATGTATAATTCTATGATTCTATATTGTCCCGATTGAGTGTTACTGGTCAGCTCCCGCCAATCAAGTACATTTGCTTTGTCCTTACTCTCTGTCTTCTACCTCCAAACCAATTACTAACCCATGTCACATGTTTACTTACAATCTGTGTGCTCTTATTTTTATGAACAATCTCTTGTATGGAACCTTATCAAATGCCATATAGGCATTGCCCATCGACACTCCCCTATCCACCATGTTAATGATCCCCAAAAATTCAGTAAGTCCCATTATTTTTTCCATGTTTTTTTACTAATATTAAAACCAATAAGCTTGTCCCTTTTATGTTTAGGTTCCCGAGTACTGCTGATATTTTGAGTTCTACTACTGTCAATCCCAAATTGGATAATGACAGACAGTTTCTAAGGTTCAATTGCAGAAGAAGCAAGATAGCAACTGTCGAATAAGACCATTTATTCTGTGACATTAAGGACTCACAGAGCGGGATTAAACTGAGTGCACTTAAACTGAGTGATAATTTGGGAATTTGGAAAGAGTGGGAATTCGGAGAAGAGGGGGAAGGAGTTGCTGCTTTTTGCCTACACTACTTGCCGTGCTTTGTGTTACAGGTAAATATTTAATTTCATTGCACATAACTTAATCTAGATCAAGTAAGTAGTCAAGAAACTAAACTGTAAGCTATGTTACTTAAATACAAATTTAATTAAATAGAACAAAGTGATATAGGGCTGGCAGGGCAGGTGGTGTGCCGCAACTGCAGCATGTGGGAGTTTGTGGAGAGCATTGTGATCCCGGACAACCACGTTTGTAATAAGTGCCTACATCTTGAGGAACTTCAGCTCAGAGTTGTTGAGCTGGAATCTGAGGTGCAGGCATAGTGGGGCATCAGGAAGGGGGAGTGTTACCTGGACACTTTGATCCAGGAAGCAGTCACACTCCTTAGGTTAGGTAGTGGTACAGGTCTGGTTAGTGGCCAAGGACATGAGATTGCATGTGACTGCAACTCAGGCAGGTAAGGGGACCCCAAGTGCAATACTGGAGGAGCCTCGGCATTTGTCCTTATCCAACAGGCATGAGGTTCTTGCTGCTTGTGTGGTGAGGGAAAAGTCTGCAGGATGGATGAGCAGGCTGACCAGGGCACCATGGTGCAGGAGGCCATTCAAGTTGGAGGGGAGTGAAAGGGAATGTAGTTGTTGTAGGAGACAGTATAGTCAGAGGGATAGGTACTGTTCTCTGCAGCCTCCCCAACCGGAAGTTCCGAAGGTTGTGTTGCCTGCTCGGTGCCAGGATTAAAGACATCTCGTGGCTGGAGAGGAACTTGGAGTGGGAGGGGAGGATCCAATTGTGGTGGTCCATGTAGGAACCAATGACATAGGTGGAACTAGGAATGAGCGTCTGCTGAGAGAGTTTGAGAAGTTGGGATCCAAATTAAAAAGCAGAACCTCAAAGGTAATAATCTCTGGATTGTTACCTGAGCCATGCGCCAATTGGCACAGGAACAAGCAGATTAGCAGGTTAAATGTGTGGTTCAAAGAGTGGTGTGGGAGGCTGGGGTTTTGCTTCCTGGGGCACTGG
Source organism: Pristiophorus japonicus (assembly GCF_044704955.1). Lineage (NCBI taxonomy): Eukaryota > Metazoa > Chordata > Chondrichthyes > Pristiophoridae > Pristiophorus > Pristiophorus japonicus. The sequence goes on along the minus strand of NC_091992.1, from coordinate 65,860,079 downwards.
CACCAGTACTGGAGAAAGAGGGAGCTGTTCTGTTTGGATGGGCTCCACTTGAACCGTTAAAACCAGTGTCCTGGCGAATCGAATAACTAGGGCATTAGACAGGGTTTAATGAAGGGGGGGTGGGAGGATTCAGGAAAGAGTAAATTTAAAAGCAGCAAGAGAAATGTCAAGGCTCTAGAGCAGAGCAGAGATTTGGGTAAAAATAAACAGTGTGGGTCAGGAAGGGACAGAGAGTAACAAAGGTCATAGGGCATCAGTGACTATGGTGACATCAGGGAAAAATAGAAAAAAGTCAAAGCTAAAGGCACGATGTCTGAATGCGCGAAGCATTCTCAACAAAATAGATGAATTAATAGCGCAAATAGGTTCGATCTAATAGCCATTACGGAGACGTGGTTGCAAAGTGACCAAGGTTGGGAACTAAATATTCCAGGGTACTTAACGTTTAGAAGTGATAGGCAAAATGGAAAAGGAGGAGGGCTAGCCCTGATAATAAAGGATGGGATAAAGACAGTCGAGAGAAAGGATCGTAGCTCGGAAAATCAAGAAGTAGAATCAGTTTGGGTGGAGCTAAGAAACAGCAAGGGGCAGAAAACATTGGTGGGAGTTGTTTATGTAGTGGTAATGTAGGGCACAGTATCAATCAGGACATTAGAGATGCATGTAACAAGAGTAATGCAGGTTGAGCGTCCTGAATCTGACAACCTCGAGACCGAGGCCGAGCCAGTTTACGTGTTTTTCCGGATTTTGGAACGTCTTTCTGACGTCACGAATCCGGAAACACCCGAACTCAGGTTTGGGTATTTCCGGATTTCGGAACGTCAGAAAGGAGGCGGGGGGGCGCGGGGTACCTGCCAAGGAGCTGTTCGGGTTGTCCAGGGCCCATCGAGGAGGTGTTTGCGTCAGGCGGGATCCCGCTGAGGAGGCTGTCGGGCAGGGCCCGAGCAGGCTGTTGGGTGGGCGGGGCCCCGCCGAGGAGGAGTTCATGCGGACAGGCCCCGCCGAGGAGGAGTTCATGCGGGCAGGCCTGCCAATGAGGTTGCCGGGCCAGTGGGCCCCCGCTGAGGTTGTTGTCATCGGGCGGGGCCCTGCCGAGGAGGAGTTCGCGCGGGCAGGCCACGCCGAGGAGGAGTTCCCGCGGGCAGGTCCCGCCGAGGAGGAGTTCGCGCCGGCAAGAAGGCCTCGAGGTAAGGGCGGTGAGGCCCCGAGGTCGGGCAGCGGCGAGGCCCCGAGGTCGGGTAGTTGTCGCCTGGTCCGGATTCCAGAACTCCCGATTTTGGACGCCGCACCTGTACAGTAATCATGGGGGACTTTAATCTACATATAGACTGGGCAAACCAAATATATAGTAATAGTGTGGAGGATGAATTCATGGAATGTATACAAGATGGTTTTCTAGATTAGTATGTTGAGGAACCAACTAGGGAACAGGCTATTTTAGATCTAGTATTGTGCAATGTGAAAGGGTTAATTAATAACCTTGTAATAAACGGGCCCTTCGGGATGAGTGACCATAATATGATCGAATATTCTAAAGTTTGAAAGTGATTTTGTTAAATCTGAAACTTGGGTCTCAAATGTAAACAAAGCAAACTAGGTAGGTATGAGGGGTGAGTTGGCTAAGGTAGATTGGGAAACTACATTAAAAGGTATGACGGTAGACAAGCAATGGCTAGCATTTAAAGAATTAATACATAATTTACAATAAACATATATTCCTTCAAGGCACAAAAAACCCCACAGGAAAAGTGGTCCAACTATGGCTAACAAGAGAAGTTAAAGACAGTATTAGATCAAAGGAAGAGGCTTATAATGTTGCCAAAAAGAGCAGTAAAGCCTGAGGATTGGGAGCATTTTAGATTCAGCAAAAGAGGACCAAAAATTGATGAAGAAAGGGAAAATAAAATGAGAGTAAACTAGCGAGAGACTTATAAACAGACTGCATAGGCTTTTATAAGAATGTAAAAAGGAAAAGATTAGTGAAAGCAAATGTGGGTCACTTATAGGCTGAGACCGGAGAAATTATAATGGGGAATAAGGAAATGGGTCTGTCTTCACAGAAAAAGATGCAGAAAACCTCCCGGAAATCATGGGAAATCAAGGGTCTAGCAAGAATGAGGAACTGAAAGAAAATTAGTATTAGTAAAAAAATAGTACTGGAGAAATTAATGGGACTGAAAGCGATAAATCCTTTGGATTCGATGGTTTACATTCTAGGGTTTTGAAAGAGGTTGTTATAGAGATAATGGATAAGCATTGGTTGTCATCTACCAAAATGCCATAGATTCTAGAAGGTAGCAAATGTTTCCCCACTATTTAAGAAAGGAGGGAGAGAGAAAACAGGGAACGACAGACAAGTTAGTCTGACATCAGTAGTAGGGAAAATCTATTATTAAGGACGTGGTAACAGGGTACTTGATTGGGCAGAGTCAATGTGGATCACACAGTGTCAGCTGTAGCTCAGAAGGTAGCACACTCGCCTCTGAGTCAGAAGGTTGTGGGTTCAATTCCCACTCCAGGGACTTGAGCACCTAAATCTCGGCTGACACTTCAGTGCAGTGCTGAGGGAGTGCTGCACGTCTTTCGGATGAGATGTTAAACCGAGACCCTGTCTGTTTCAGGTGGATGTATTTCAAAGAAAAGCAGGGGCGTTATCCCCAGTGTCCTGGGCCAATATTTATCCTTCAATCAACATAACAAAGACACATGATTTGGTCATTATTACATTGCTGTTTTTGAGAGCTTGCTGTGTGCAAATTGGTGCCACGTTTCCCACATTACAATAGTGACTGCACTCCAAAAGTACTTCAGTGGCTGTGAAGCGCCTTAAGACATCCAGTGGTCGTGAAAGGTGCTATATAAATGCAAGTCTTTATTTACAAAAGCGAAATCACGTTTGACGAATCTGTTAAGAGTTTTTGAGGTTGTAACAAGCAGAATGGATAAGGGGTAACCAATAGATGTAGAAGGCATTCGATAAGGTGCAAACAAGGTTATTAAACAAAATTAGGGCTCATGGGATTGGGGGTAATATACTAGCATGGATAGAGGATTGGTTAACAGACAGAAATCAGAGAGTAGGAATAAACGGGTCATTCTCGGGTTGGCAGGCTGTAACTAGTGGGGTACCACAAGGATCGGTGCTTGGGCCCCAGCTATTCACAATCTATATCAATGATTTTGATGAGGGGACCAAATGTAATATATCCAAGTTTGCTGATGATACAAGGCTAGGTGGGAATGTAAGTTGTGAGGAGGATGCAAAGAGGCTTCAAGGGGATATAGACAGGTTAAGTGAATGAGCAAGAACATGGCAAATGGAATATAATGTGGAGAAATGTGAAGTTAATAGAAAAGCAGAGTATTTTTTAAATGGTGAAAGATTGGGAAATGTTGGTGTTCAGAGGGACCTGGTACACCAATCACAGAAAGTTAACATGCAGGGACAGCAAATGGTATGTTGGCCTTTATTACAAGAGGATTTGAGTATGAGTAAAGATGTCTTACTGCAATTATATAGGGCCCTGGTGAGACCGCACCTGGAGTATTGTGCACAGTTTTGGTCTCTTTACCTAAGGAAGGATATACTTGCCATTGAGGGAACGCAACAAAGGTTCACCAGACTAATTCTTGGGATGGAGATTGTCCTATGAGGAGAGATTGAGTAGACTAGGCCTGGAGTTTCGAAGAATGATAGGTGATCTCATTGAAACATAGAAAATTCTTACAGTGCTAGACAGGGCAGATGCAGGGAGGATGTTTCCCTCTGGCTGGGGAGTCCAGAACCAGGGGTCACAGTCTCAGAATAAGGGGTCGGCCATTTAAGACTGAGATGAGGAGAAATGTATTTGCTCAGAAAGTGGTGAATCTTTGGAATTCTCTACCCCAGAGGACTGTGGAGGCTCAGACGTCGAGTATAGTCAAGACAGAGATCGATAGATTTTTGGATGTTAAGGGAATCAAGGGATATGGGGATAGTGCAGGAAAGTGGAGTTGAAGTCGAAGATCAGCCGCGACCTTATTGAATGGCGGAACAGGCTCGAAGGGCCGAATGGTCGACTCCTGTACCCATTTGTTATGTTGTTATGTAGCCCATACATTCATACTTTCCATTGGGGCAGAAGGCATATCTGACACACTCCCTCTATTTGAGTGTGAAATTCTTTGCATTACATGGTGTTAATCATAGAAATTTACAGCAGGGAAGGAGGCCATTTCGGCCCATCGTGTCCACACCGGCCGACCAAGAGCAACCAGCCTAATCCCACTTTCCAGCTTTTGGTCCGTAGCTCTGTAGGTTACAGCATTTTAAGTGCACATCCAAGTATTTTTTAAATGTGGTGAGGCTTTCTGCCTCTACCATCCTTTCAGGCAGTGAGTTCCAGACCCCCACCACCCTCTGGGTGAAGACATTTCCTCTCCTATCTCCTCTAAACCTCCCCCCAATTACTTACATCTATGTTGACCCCTCTGCCAAGTGAAACAGGCCCTTCCCATCCACTCTATCCAGGCCCCTCATAATTTTATGCATCTCAATCAGATCTCCCCTCCGCCTGCTCTGTTCCAAAGAAAACAGACCTAGCATCTCCAATCTTTCCTCATAGCCAAAATTCTCCAGACAAGGCAACATTCTTGTAAATCTCCTCTGCACCCTTTCCAGTGCAATCACATCCTTCCTGTAATGTGGTGACCAGAACTGCACACAGTACTCCAGCTGCAGCCTAACCAGGGTTTTATACAGTTCAAGCATAATCTCCTTGCTCTTGTATGCCATGCCTCGACTAATAAAGGCAAGTATTCCATATGCCTTCTCTAATCTACCTGGCCTGATTAATGTTTGGCCCTTGGGCACTAACCCCTATTAGCTCGACTCCGAGGGACTGCCTAAGAAGGAGATGGAAGGAGTTCATTGATATTTTCTTAATAAAACATTACTTTTGGCAAGCCCTGATTTTAAAATGTGGAATCTGCAAGAAAACATTTCCTTTAGCAGATGGTGAGGAATGAGAACTCCCCACAGATAGTGACTTTATTGTTGAATATGCAGCCGGATGAAGGCAAAGGTCAGTAAAGTTGAATGGCTTGCATTGACCTCTGGAGTGGATCGACTTGGAGCACATTCCATATCCCTGATTTATCCTCTACTCGCGTTCCCGTCCGCTTCCCACTAAATGTCCAATTGTATTCTCGTTTACTCCCATGCATTGCAGCGGACGGATGGATGCTGGTTTAAACCCACCAGTGACACAGAGGTGGACAACTTGCAAGTATAATGTGTGCAATATGAGTGGTTTATTTTGCATAAACTGCGAATCCTAAATTACTTGTTTATATGAACCATCTGTTTTTTTTTAATTCAAAAGTTTTTCAGGAGTTTAAATTGATTTCTATTTATTTTTTGCTAATTTCTGGCAGATTTACTAAAGTGAAATTAACAGAAACAGTGGAGTGAGACAACGGTTGACATTTTGTAGAACAGCCCATGGGTGGAACACAGCAAAAAAAAATACCAAGTGATCTCTTTTCAAAAAATATATGATAACAAGGCACGAATTAGGAATGAATTGGTTGCATTAAATTAATCTGCACCTAACTGATGGGATTGTACACTAAACTTCCTGCGATGCCTGCCTGGATTCATAAATGAAAATAAAATGTAAATACCCAGCATTGAAGTGAATAATTTACAGTTTGGAATGACAAATCGACACAAAAATGAGAGAAATGGGAAGTGTCAAAATGCTAAGTAACATTTTTAGACTCAACAGGTGGGGGTGTCCATCAGAGGACAAAGTGGGTATGTCTCCCCTTTCTGTTGTCTACCAAAGTAGCGTGTGTCCTGAGGTACAGTTAACATTCTATATAATGCTCTGTTACCAGGAAATGTCTGTTGGGAGAACTGTCGTAAAGCAACGTCACAGCTGGTTAATGCACCTTCTGTAAATTCCAGAAAGCGATGTTAGTTGCTAGCACATAGAGTGGCTCGGACCAGAAGAAAATTATTTTTCCAATCATGGGAAATGTTTTAATGTATTGATCTGAAGGTTCTATGCAAGATTTGCAATTATATGGCACCTTTAACATCCTATGGAACTGCAGAACGGGAGGGAGGAAAGTATACAATATTAAAATCTATTCTTTTCTGTGATTGTCTCCATTTGTGATTGTCTCCATTTTTAATCCAAACAGTGATTTTTTTTGTATCTCCTTCAATTTTCTCTTCTTGCAAAGGCACTAACTCAAGCTGGCATATGGCGCTAGACACACTCCAATACTTTGTGCAAGTGTCTATTCTTCAAGTATGAGTTCCAAGTGTGGACAGCTTGTTCCATCATGGAGGAGATCACAGTCAGGCCTGATCCTGCCCTGTAGAGACATGCTGACTTTCCAGCTGAGGCCACCAATCCCGAGCTGACTTAGCCACCGGTACGCCAGGGATACTGAGGCCCGTTGGAATTCACTCCTGTTACGATCGGCTAATTCAGCAGAATCAGACCTACAATCCCCTCTTTTTGCATGGCTGAGTCACACACTGCTTAAACTGGGGGAGCTCACTAACATGGTTTTAATTTAAAGTTTATGGGCTACAATACTGACAATGATCTTATTTCCCTCCAGAGTATGCACAGTAACATTATTTCAGACAGTAAATTGTTTTATAATTTGACAAGTGATGACGGAATACATGATGAGTAAGACCAATTATATAGTAGATTGGATCTTTTCATTAATGTTTTACTAATGAACTGTTTTTCTGTTATCTTTTCCCCCTCCTAACTAACTACAGGACCTGAGGAAAGTGGTGGCACCATTACTGAAGAGTTTCCAGGCAGAGGTGAGTCTCAGAGTTCATAAGGCCAAACAAGGTACAGCATTTTAGAGAGACAAAACTTTTTTGGGTGTTTGTAGGATATCATTTAAAAGTTATTTAAATGTTCTAAATATAACTATTAAATTGCACCATTTCTAACCCCAAAGGTTTTACCCAGAAGTTTGCCCAGAAATTGAGTTTGCAAGCTTTTATGTCTTGCTCTTTCATTTACTTTAAAACCTTGAACTCTCTGCAATATTGTTGTTATCGTCTGAAATGTGTTTAAAGGTGCGTATCCAAAAGCAATAATTATCTTTGAGGCTGCAAGGAAGATTCAAAACGTTTGCTCGTCTCCCAAGTTCACAACTTGCAATCAACATGATCGCACTGTTTAATTTGAGCTCCCCTTCCTCCAGTCATCAGTGAACAGAGTTTAGAATGAATAGTGATAATGGTGCGGTAATTGTAATCGTGGTGCGTGTGCCGAATTTTCATTTGTTTTTATTTTAATGTGGAGGTGAAGTCCCTCCAGGTAACATGGCAGAAGTGTCACAAAGCAGTGTTATAGCAAACACAGCACTATTTATGGGCTTTCCTACTGTTTTTGGTTTGCTTAGCCCAACTTTGTAAATTTCTTAACACCAGCATTCATTCTCTGTCAATTGTTTATATATAGAATTTATGTAAGTTAAAAGTACTATTATTAGCGTTTATTTCATCATTATTTCTGATGTTCAAACTTGTGTCACTGTTTATTAAAGACGTGCAGCTCAGTCATTGCTGCTGTGGTCATTCTTTGATAGAATATCACATTTTTTGTTTTTATTGCAACGAGCAGGATGTTCCAATTTTGTAAACACATGTTTAAGTTTCAAAAGGGCCAAGTTCTTTATGAAATATTTGCAAAGCCTTTTTTACATGTACTTTGTAATTCAGTGACGTAAATTGCATTGAATCATGACATTGTTCAGCGGACATCATGTGGGAGGCATCGTTGTGACAAAAATCATGCTTGGCTCTTCTCTATTCCCTGATGGTAACAATGGCTCTCTAATATTCTTTCAACAGTAGGATTTTCCTTCCTCCTTTCCAGTTTAAAAACATTAGTTCAATTAGTTTTATTGCTGGTTAGATTAGAGGGTTATTTTCTATGTTCAGGTTGCTTAAGGTATAAGATCATTGCAGAGGATAAATCCAAATGTGAAAACGCTGGATTTCTTTGCACTTGCATTTGTATTGAGTCAAATAAAAATATATCCACATGCTTAGACACTTGGTATGTCACATGTTTCTGAAATAAAATGCCTTTCTACAGAAGGGCCGGAGGAGGGGAATTCAGAGCATATGGTAGCTGTATGGACAAACTCTGTTAGGTTTAACCACCACAGTGTTTTACTGTCATTTCATCTCGTATATTTAAACCCCAGGGTGGTTCTTGCATACTTTAAATGTGAACATTCCCTTGAACTGCTTGAATATTTACATAAATCTCAGGTTTTTGAGGGACAGCTGGAATTTAAATGAAGCAGGTAATGATGCATTGTTTCTGTTAGCAGTCCATGCACTCAGCAGATCGAACTTTGTTTATTAATTAACTTTACTAATTACTAGGTTCAGATTTTCCTTTTTAACCAAAGCTCTTACATTTACTTCAGTTTGAAGCAACTATGTAAATACATTTTGAAAAATACCATATTTTAGTTGATGTTTCACTGATAGTATCGCATCTTGTTCTGGTTGAAAATACAACCAGGCTTTTTAATAAAGGAATTAATTGTTAATTAATATCCAGTTAACGTGGTGGGATATATTACATAGTAAGACATTAACTTCAAATTCTCTAAATTTATCTACAGCCAGTGAAGAATATGTGAGGTTTTCTATCTCTACTGGAAGTGGTTGCTAAATCGACCAAATGTGCAATTTTATTTGAAATATTTTTGCAATTACTGCTGCGTAAACAATTTGTCAGACTTGAACAACATCCTTCTGTCACTGATCGTGGGCCCGGTACCTGGAGCAGTTTAATATTCCATTTCCGTTTACAAACCCCCAGCTACAATGTGCTTTGATGGTTCTTGGTTGGGCCAGTAGTTGCGTGCCTCGCAGTGGTGGGATGTTTTATTTTGCAGGAGGGGATTGGCCAACTCTGTGGCAAATCATGGCTCTTATTAGCTGATTACAGAGCAGCATTTAATGGTCGCCATGGAGAAATCAATTTTGCAGACTGTTGATGCTGTAGTTAGACTGCAGGCAGCCAGTGGCTCCGTACTACCTGTTGTTTGGGCGCTACGGGTGCCGTTTTGCTTCTAAAATGGTGTCAGTGGAAGAGCGCACTTCTGGTGCAGAGGCCATGCCGCACACAATCTTAGTGCGGGTGCAGAGAGTGTGTGCCGGAAGTATGCAGAGCAGGCAGACCATGATGTCACACGCTGATTTGACGTCCACGCTGCCATTTTGGAGCTCCATGCTCCAGCTAACGCCCTCTCTCTAGCTCGCACAGCTGAACAGTGTTCAGCAGCTGGAAGAAACCCCCACCAGTACTATTTAAAGAGATCACCTACTTACACGTTAGTTGCTGGTTTGTCTCTACTGGCTGTTGCTGAGTTTGTAGGAATGTTTGGTGTTTGTACAGTTATTTAAAGTTGCTAAGGTTTACAGGGAGTGCTGAAGGACTTTGCTCTGAATTCAAGAACTCTGCACAACCACTTGCTCCCAGACATGGGTGCTCCAGTAGGCATTCCACTTGGCCGATAGCATGACCGGGAGACTGAGCAGAGGTGACACAGAGCAGGATAAGCTGCTGGAAGAGGGAGGAGGGGGAGAAGGGCTCTCAGCAAGAGACCATATCCACCCAGGACATTCAGGGAGCAACCTGAACCTCAGTGAGGAACAGTGTGTCAGATGTCTGGGCTTCACCAAGCACTTCCTCATTGCCACCTGCTGCAGCCACAACTGCAACCTTGGGGCAGGTCGAGGACCGCTTTGCCAGTGGCTGTGAAGGTCACGGTGGCCATGAACTGTGATGCATTGGGTTCATTCCAGGCTGGAGCAGGAGATATTTGCAGCATCTCCCAGTTTGCCGTGCCCTGTTGCATACAAGAAGTAACTGAGGCTCTGCATTTGAAGAGAGCTGACTACATTTCCTCTCTCCGGCCAGAGACCAGCAGGCAGAGTGAGCACGTGGCTTCGAAGGATAGCAGGTTTGTCCATGATGCAGGTGCCATTGACTGCACGCACACCGCTTTGCGGGCACTCTCATGTAAACTCTTGAGATGTACTGCAACCGAAAGATTCAACTCCCTCAATGTCCAGCTGATGTGCGGTCATACAACTCCATTTCCACGTTCACCAGCAGTCCAACACTTTCCCTTCACTCTGACCCTGACCATCACAGTGTACGCTTGGCTACAATGCAAAAACAAAAAACATTCTAAACCAAATAAATAAAATAAACATTCCAAACCAAATTTCTAAATTAAATCATTCATATTGCATATAAATGTCAACTAAGCACCCATGTGCATTCCCTCAGTGCCTGTTTTCCGTGAGCCTTTGCCGGTCCCAGTGCCCCTACGCAGTGCTACCCCAATGGCTGCAGCATGGCTGGTGGAAGGCTGCTGACTTTCATTGGGGGAGACTGCAGGTGGCCTTGGAGGGCGACCTCGAGCAGCTCTGGGCCTAGTAGGCCCGGCTTTGGACTGCACCATCTTGGCATGGGTGACAGCAGTCTGGGCCAGCTGGTTGATAAGCAACAGCAAGGGAACTGGCAATGTGGTAGAATGAATGCTGTCATCCTGAGAGAGGACAGCAGATTTGTAATCCACAGAGCCACTGCCACAGAGCGGCACCTCAGCAATCCTTGTAATCTGTTGGGAGGACCTATTGCTGGACTGCTGTGACACCCTGCAAGCTCCTTTGAACACTGCTAAGTGCAACCGCGGTGGCAGCAAGCTGAGCTTGTGTGACAGAAGTCTGAGCTTCCACTGCAGCACCCAGACATTGGGTGCCTTCTGCCTGTGCTGCAGTGGAAGCTCAGACATCGACTATCAGATGCTGCATCCTGGTTCGGTCTGCAAGTATGCCACTGGAGTTGCTGGAAAGGATGGGCTCCAAGTTCTGTTGAGAGAGGACAGCAAATTCGTGCTCCTTGGGGCCGCTGTCACTCCCCTCGGGCAGCACCTCAGCAATCCTTGTAATCTGTTGGAGGACAGATTGCTGGACTGCTGTGACACCCAGGTTGATGCCTCAGCCTCTCCACCTGGCTGGCTGTGGGTGGGAAATTCAGCAGGGTCTGTGGGAAACCCATTCTCCTGGGTTTTCCGACTGCTTCCAGTTTAACGTTTCTTCCAAAAGGCGGCACCTCCGACAGTGCAGAACTCCCTCAGTACTGCACTGAAGTGTCAGCCTAGATTATGTGCCGAAGTCTCTGGAGTGGGGCTTGAACCCACAACCTTCTGATTCAGAGGTGAGAGTGCTACCCACTCGCCGCGCTGACACATCTAGACTTGCACTTGAGCAATAGCCACGTGGGTGAGGTACAGGAGCACTATCGGCATTTGTGGGAACTGTGCTCTACCATAAGCCATTGCATTTAGAAATGGAGAAAAATGGGAGGTGAGGGGAACCAAGGGCGATGGCCCTTGATTTCCCCCCCGTTTGGGTGATAGTTTATTCCTTTCCATGTAGAAAGCGAACCACACTCGATGAAAACCATGCCAAAAGCAGATGATCTAATATGCAGTGTTCTTGCTTAAGTGTGTCTTTAGATTTCTGTTGGCTCAAGGGTTAACTCTTGCTTTGGGCTTTAAAATAGCATTTTTATAAATTTATAGAACTGTTGACTGCAGGCCCTCACCAGAAATGAAAATATTTTGTGCACTTCAACTTTTTATTTTATATTAAACGAAATGCTAGAGGTTCTAAACTATTTCTCAAGAAACTGATTTAAAAACTGATTATTACCAATGCATTAGCTGGATATAGTCAACAGAGTAATTCAAAGCATCCCCTTTCTCCTCTGTCCCACAGTTACAGATGGTTAGATTTTAATGCAGGACAGGATATCACCATGCTTACGATAGGAAATTAATGGTTGAAAAGGAAGCCAAATTCAATTTAAGCCAGATATCTTGGGGATAAAATCGTGAGCAGCATGGAAGCAGGGAGTTGACCAGTTTGCCCATGAGGAAGGAGGATGATTCAGTCTTGTATTATTCACTGCAAGTCTATCAATAGTTTCATTAATATAGCCACTCACAGCAAGATTAGGTAGCTGCTAAACAACCAGAATCTTTAACTCGGGGAAGGGTGTTTATAGTCCGTTCATCACTGATAAATGTTCTTTATTACTGAAACAATCACAACACGTTTAGAATTGGGACTTGGGGGCTGATGCTTGTGTGACATTTGAACACTTTAGAACCTTAATTGAAAATTTGACACTTTGCCAGTTTGTCTTTGTGAATATGGAAGCTTTTATCCCTTTTCATTTACAAAAAGAATATTGGATTTATTTGTAAATATGACCAATCTGACATTCATTTTGTAAACTGAAGTTAGTGAGTGCCTAGACCCAGAATTCACCCAAACAAGACCCGAGACATGGACGGATTCTGCAGAGAAGATGAATGTGTAATTCCAGTAATCAAATACTGCGTATCGACCCCTGTCCCTTCCAGCGTACTCTGCTTTGCCCCTCTGTGCACAGGCTCCCTGCTTCCATTAACTGTCAGTGTGTAGTATTCTCATTGCCCCACTCACTTGTTCTTTTCTAGATGGTCTTCCTGCTAGTTCTCACACAAGGCGGGGGAAACTGCTGATGGTGTCAGATAACACAGTGGTGGCGTTCCTCATTCCCCTCCCACTTCCTCAGACACCTTATGAGACTGGCACTCATGTTGGTTTAACAAGAGCTGGGATCATGGACATCAGTTTTAACTGCGTAAGAAAGTCCTGCTCCAACTACAGTCCATGTAGAGTCAAAGAGGCTGAGGGCATCCACAAATCTTTCAAGCTTACCTTTTTTTAATTGCAACATATTTCGTTCTTGCTTACTATCTTCCCTTCATGTCCATTCTTACCTGTTCAGCTCTTTCGCTCAACTGCTTTGATCTGTCCAATTCAAGTCTTTAGACCCTATCACATGCCACCACCAGGCATCGTCCATCTGCATTTAAATAAAGCACTATAGTTACTACTTGCATTAGAGTACATAGGATACATGGCACTGAAACAAGCCATTTGGCCCATCCAGACGATGTCGACATTTAGGGAGATGGAACAGCCAGTTGTCGTGGTGCACATTGGTACCAACGACATCGGTAAAAAAAGGGATGAGGTCCTACGAAACGAATTGAGTGAGCTAGGAGCTAAATTAAAAAGTAGGACCTCAAAAGTCGTAATCTCGGGATTGCTACCAGTGCCACGTGATAGTCAGAGTAGGAATCGCAGGATAGCGCAGATGAATACGTGGCTTGAGCAGTGGTGCAGCAGGGAGGGATTCAAATTCCTGGGGCATTGGAACCGGTTCTGGGGGAGATGGGACCAGTACAAACCGGACAGTCTGCACCTGGGCAGGACCGGAACCAATGTCCTAGGGGGAGTGTTTGCTAGTGCTGTTGGGGAGGATTTAAACTAATATGGCAGGGGGATGGGAACCAATGCAGGGAGACAGAGGGAAACAAAAAGGAGGCAAAAGCAAAAGACAGAAAGGAGATGAGGAAAAGTGGAGGGCAGAGAAACCCAAGGCAAAAAACAAAAAGAGCCACTGTACAGCAAAATTCTAAAAGGACAAAGGGTGTTAAAAAAACAAGCCTGAAGGCTTTGTGTCTTAATGCAAGGAGTATCCGCAATAAGGTGGATGAATTAACTGTGCAAATAGATGTTAACAAATATGATGTGATTGGGATTACGGAGACGTGGCTCCAGGATGATCAGGGCTGGGAACTCAACATCCAGGGGTATTCAACATTCAGGAAAGATAGAATAAAAGGAAAAGGAGGTGGGGTAGCATTGCTGGTTAAGGAGCAAATTAAGGCAATAGTTCGGAAGGACATTAGCTTGGATGATGTGGAATCTATATGGGTAGAGCTGCAGAATACCAAAGGGCAAAAAACGTTAGTGGGAGTTGTGTACAGACCTCCAAACAGTAGTAGTGATGTTGGGGAGGGCATCAAACATGAAATTAGGGGTGCGTGCAATAAAGGTGCAGCAGTTATAATGGGTGACTTTAATATGCACATAGATTGGGTTAACCAAACTGGAAGCAATACGGTGGAGGAGGATTTCCTGGAGTGCATAAGGGATGGTTTTTTAGACCAATATGTCGAGGAACCAACTAGGGGGGAAGCCATCTTAGACTGGGTGTTGTGTAATGAGAGAGGATTAATTAGCAATCTCATTGTGCGAGGCCCCTTGGGGAAGAGTGACCATAATATGGTGGAATTCTGCATTAGGATGGAGAATGAAACAGTTAATTCAGAGACCATGGTCCAGAACTTAAAGAAGGGTAACTTTGAAGGTATGAGGCGTGAATTGGCTAGGATAGATTGGCGAATGATACTGAAGGGGTTGACTGTGGGTGGGCAATGGCAGACATTTAGAGACCGCATGGATGAACTACAACAATTGTACATTCCTGTCTGGCGTAAAAATAAAAAAGAGAAGGTGGCTCAACCGTGGCTATCAAGGGAAATCAGGGATAGCATTAAAGCCAAGGAAGTGGCATACAAATTGGCCAGAAATAGCAGCAAACCTGGGGACTGGGAGAAATTTAGAACTCAGCAGAGGAGGACAAAGGGTTTGATTAGGGCAGGGAAAATGGAGTACGAGAAGAAGCTTGCAGGGAACATTAAGACGGGTTGCAAAAGTTTCTATAGATATGTAAAGAGAAAAAGGTTAGTAAAGACAAACGTAGGTCCCCTGCAGTCAGAATCAGGGGAAGTCATAACGGGGAACAAAGAAATAGTGGAACAATTGAACAAGTACTTTGGTTCGGTATTCACTGAGGAGGACACAAACAACCTTCCGGATATAAAAGGGTTCGGAGGGTCTAGTAAGGAGGAGGAACTGAGGGAAATCCTTATTAGTCGGGAAATTATGTTGGGGAAATTGATGGGATTGAAGGCCGATAAATCCCCAGGGCCTGATGGACTGCATCCCAGAGTACTTAAGGAGGTGGCCTTGGAAATAGTGGATGCATTGACAGTCATTTTCCAACATTCCATTGACTCTGGATCAGTTCCTATGGAGTGGAGGGTAGCCAATGTAACCCCACTTTTTAAAAAAGGAGGGAGAGAGAAAACAGGGAATTATAGACCGGTCAGCCTGACATCGGTAGTGGGTAAAATGATGGAATCACTTATTAAGGATGTCATAGCAGTGCATTTGGAAAGAGGTAATATGATAGGTCCAAGTCAGCATGGATTTGTGAAAGGGAAATTATGCTTGACAAATCTTCTGGAATTTTTTGAGGATGTTTCCAGTAGAGTGGACAAGGGAGAACCAGTTGATGTGGTATATTTGGACTTTCAGAAGACTTTCGACAAGGTCCCACACAAGAGATTAATGTGCAAAGTTAAAGCACATGGGATTGGGCTAGTGTGCTGACATGGATTGAGAACTGGTTGTCAGACAGGAAGCAAAGAGTAGGAGTAAATGGGGACTTTTCAGAATGGCAGGCAGTGACTAGTGGGGTACCGCAAGGTTCTGTGATGGGGCCCCAGCTGTTTACACTGTACATTAATGATTTAGACGAGGGGATTAAATGTAGTATCTCCAAATTTGCGGATGACACTAAGTTGGGTGGCAGTGTGAGCTGCGAGGAGGATGCTATGAGGCTGCAGAGCGACTTGGATAGGTTAGGTGAGTGGGCAAATGCATGGCAGATGAAGTATAATGTGGATAAATGTGAGGTTATCCACTTTGGTGGTAAAAACAGAGAGACAGACTATTATCTGAATGGTGACAGATTAGGAAAAGGGGAGGTGCAAAGAGACCTGGGTGTCATGGTACATCAGTCATTGAAGGTTGGCATGCAGGTACAGCAGGCGGTTAAGAAAGCAAATGGCATGTTGCGAGGGGATTTGAGTACAGGGGCAGGGAGGTGTTGCTACAATTGTACAGGGCCTTGGTGAGGCCACACCTGGAGTATTGTGTACAGTTTTGGTCTCCTAACCTGAGGAAGGACATTCTTGCTATTGAGGGAGTGCAGCGAAGGTTCACCAGACTGATTCCCGGGATGGCGGGACTGACCTATCAAAAAAGACTGGATCAACTGGGCTTGTATTCACTGGAGTTCAGAAGAATGAGAGGGGACCTCATAGAAACGTTTAAAATTCTGACGGGGTTAGACAGGTTAGATGCAGGAAGAATGTTCCCAATGTTGGGGAAGTCCAGAACCAGGGGACACAGTCTAAGGATAAGGGGGAAGCCATTTAGGACCGAGATGAGGAGGAATTTCTGTGGAACCTGTGGAATTCTCTACCACAGAAAGTTGTTGAGGCCAATTCACTAAATATATTCAAAAAGGAGTTAGATGAAGTCCTTACTACTAGGGGAATCAAGGGGTATGGTGAGAAAGCAGGAATGCGGTACTGAAGTTGCATGTTCAGCCATGAACTCATTGAATGGCGGTGCAGGCTAGAAGGGCCGAATGGCCTACTCCTGCACCTAGTTTCTATGTTTCTATGTTTATGCTCCACTCGCGCCTCTTCCTGTCTTTCCTTATCTAACTCTGTCAGCATAACCCTCTATTCCTTTCTCCCTCATATGCTTGTCTAGCCTCCCACCTTAAATGCATCGCTACTGTTCGCTTCAACCATTCCCTGTGGTAGTGAGTTCCACATTCTCACCACTCTTTGGGTAAAGAAGTTTCTGCTGAATTCCCTATTTGATTTCTTGGTGACTATCTTATATTGATGGCCTCTTGTTATGCTCTTCCTCACAAATAGAAACACTCTTTTTGTAGCTACTCTATCAAAACCTTTCAGAATTTTATAGACCTTAATTAGGTCAGCCTTTTTTTCAAGTGAAAAGGGACTCGGCCTGTTCATCCTTTCCTGTACCCTCGCATTTCTGGTATCATCCTTGTAAATCTTCTCTTCACCCTCTCCAGTGCCTCTTTATCCTTTTTATAATATGGCGTCCAAGTGTGGTCTAACCAAGGTTCAATACAAGTTCAGCATAACTTCTCTATTTTTCAATTCTATCCCTCTCGAAATAAACCTTAGTGCTTGGTTTGCTTTTTTATGACCTTGCTAACCTGTGTTGCTACTTTTAGTGATTTGTCTATTTGTACTCCGAGATCCCTTTGCTCCTCTACCCCACCCAGACTTGCACCCTCCCAGTAATAAGTGCCCTCCCTATTCTTCCTACCAAAATATAATGCCTCACATTTATCTGTGTTGAATTTCATTTGCCAATTATATGCCCATTTATAAGTTTATTAATGTCTTATAATTTGTTACAGTCATCCTCAGTATTAACTATACCCTCCCTCCCATAATCCCCCAGTAACATCGGTGAAATGTATAACCTACCCTGAAAGCCCGAATATTAATTATCCCTTCACCTGAAGATCTTTACGATGACACACATTTAGTCCATTTACAATATCCAGCTCCTGTTCTTGTGCAAAGCCTCCTCAAATCCTTGCTAACTGATGTGCAAAATTAAAGCACATGTTATTGGGGGTAATGTATTGACATGGATAGAGAACTGGTTGGCAGACAGGAAGCAAAGAGTAGGAATAAACGGGTCCTTTTCAGAATGGCAGGCAGTGACTCGAGGTTCAGTGCTGGGACCCCAGCTATTTACAATATACATTAATGATTTAGATGAAGGAATTGAGTGTAATATCTCCAAGTTTGCAGATGACACGAAGCTGGGTGGCTGTGTGAGCTGTGAGGAGGACGCTAAGAGGCTGCAGGGTGACTTGGACAGGTTAGAGGAGTGGGCAAATGCATGGCAGATGCAGTATAATGTGGATAAATGTGAGGTTATCCACTTTGGTGGCAAAAACACGAATTATCTGAATGGCGGCAGATTAGGAAAAGGGGAGGTGCAATGAGACCTGGGTGTCATGGTACATCAGTCATTGAAAGTTGGCATGCAACTATAGCAGGCGGTGAAGAAGGCAAATGGTATGTTGGTCTTCATAGCTAGGGGATTTGAGTATAGGAGCAGGGAGGGAGTGCTATTGAGGGAGTGCAGCGAAGGTTCACCAGACTGATTCCCGGGATGGCAGGACTGACATATGAGGAGAGATTGGATCGACTGGGCCTGTATTCACTGGCGTTTAGAAGGATGAGAGGGGATCTCATAGAATCATATAAAATTCTGACGAGACTGGACAGGTTAGATGCAGGAAGAATGTTCCCGATGTTGGGGAAGTCCAGAACCAGGGGACACAGTCTAAGGATAAGGGGTAAGCCATTTAGGACTGAGATGAGGAGAAACTTCTTTACTCAGAGAGTTGTTAACCTGTGGAATTCTCTACTGCAGAGAGTTGTTAATGCCAGTTCATTGGATATATTCAAGAGGGAGTTAGATATGGCCCTTACGGCTAAAGGGATCAAGGGGTATGGAGAGAAGGCAGGAAAGGGGTACTGAGGTGAATGATCAGCCATGATCTTATTGAATGGCGGTGCAGGCTCGAAGGGCTGAATGGCCTACTCCTGCACTTGTTTTCAATGTCTCTATGATGCTGTACGCCTTAATAACACTTGCTACAGAATTTGACCAAAGATGTTTCAGGCTCCATATTGGAATTGAAATGTGCCCAAGGTTCCACATTCATCTTTCCACGAATTCAATGTTTGAATCCCTTCAATCTGGTTTCCGTCCCTCCCACAGTACCGAAACTGCTCTCATCAAAGTCACAAATGACATCCTTTGTGACTGTGACAAAGGTAAACTATCCCTCCTTGTCCTCCTGGACCTGTCTGCAGGCTTTGACACAGTTGACCACTCCATCCTCCTCCAACGCCTCTCCACCATTGTCCAGCTGGGTGGGACTGCACTCGCCTGGTTTCATTCTTATCTATCTAATCGTAGCCAGAAAATCTCCAGCAATGGCTTCTCCTCCCGCCCCCACATCGTTACGTCTGGTGTCCCCCAAGGATCTGTCCGTGGTCCCCTCCTATTTCTCATCTTGGTGATATCATCCAAAAACACGGAGTCAGTTTCCACATGTACACAGACGACACCCAGCTTTACCTCTCCACCAATTCTGTCGACCCCTCCTCGGTCTCTAAATTGTCAGATTGCTTGTCCGACATCTCGTAGTGGAAGTGCAGAAATTTTCTCCAATTAAATATTGGGAAGACCGAAGCTATTATCTTTGGTCCCCGCCACAAACTGCGTTCCCTAACCACTGACTCCATCCCTCTCCCTAGCATCAATCTGAGGGTGAACAAGACTGTTCGCAACCTAGGTGTCATATTTGACCCTGAAATGAGTTTCCAGCCACATATCCACCTTTTTCCATCTCCGTAACATTGCCCGCCTCCGCCCCTGTCTCAGCTCTTCTGCTGCTGAAACCCTCATTCATGCCTTTGTTACCTCTAGACTTGCTCCTGGCTGGCCTTCCACATTCCACACTACGTAAACTTGAAGTCATCCAAAACTCAGCAGCCCGTGTACTAACCCGCACCAAGTCCCGATCATCCATCGCCCCTGTGCATTCTGACCTACATTGGCTCCCGGTTAAACAATGCCTCGATTTCAAAATTTCTCATCCTTGTTTACAAATCCCTCCATGGCCTCGCCCCTCCCTATTTCTAATCTTTTTCAGCCTCAAAATCCCAAATTCTGGGCTCTAGAACATCCCTCATTATAATTGCTCAACCATTGGTGGACATACCTTCAGCTGCCTGGGCCCTAAGCTCTGGAACTCGCTCCCTAAACCTCTCCGCCTCTCTACCTCTCTTTCCTCCTTTAAGACATGCATTAAAACCTACCTCTTTAAACAAGCTTTTAATCATTTGCCTTAATTTCTTCTGTGGCTTGGTGTCAAATTTATCTGTTTGTCTGTAACACGTTTTACTATGTTCAAGGCGCTATATAAATAAAAGTTATTATTAATTATTATTGTCAGATCTTTGAGTCAGGCACTCCATTTTAGGAAGGCTTTCAGTACGCAACAATGTCACTGACATTTTAATCTTTTCACAGAAAATGTCAGAAAAGTTCAACTTTAAAAAAAAATTGATCTTCGTAATACCATGAAGAAAGCTTTACAACAAAAAGCCTACTCGGTTACTGATCCTTTTTGGTTCTTACCATAGTAACCAAAATATTAATTTAGAATGGTGAAGCACAATAATCTAAAATGCAATAACAGCATAAATTTATATAGCGTATAATGTAGAAGAACGTTCCAAAGGCGTTTTCCAAGTAAGTAATCAGACATAAATGGATGCCGAGCCAACTCATGAGATATTAGGAGGGCTGACCAAACCTTGTTTAAAAAAGTTGGTTTTCAGGAGGGTCTTAAAGGAAGAGAGCGAGGTGAAGCAGATTAAGCAGGGAGTTCTGAAGTGTGGAGCCTAGGTGGCTGAAGGCATGAGGCATGGCCACTAATGGTGGGGTGAAAAGGATGGGGGAGATGCGCGAGTTGGAGAGTTTGGAGGGGTGGGGGGGTGGGGGCATTGTAGGACTGGAGGAGTTTACAGAAATAGTGAGGGGCGAGGGCATGAAGGGAATAAATTGGAGGCGATGGGGGACTGAGAGCCAATGTAGGTCAGCAAAGACAGGTGTGATGGATGGGGGCTTGGTTGGGGATACGTTATGGGCGAGTTTTGGATGAGCTGGAATTTATACTGCATGGGGAATGGGAAACTGGCTAGGAGAGCATCTGGAGGTGACAAAGGCATGGATGAGAATTTGAGCAGCAAATAGGCTGAAGCAGATGATGTGGTGGTGGAAATAGGTGTTTTTTATGATGGAGAGAGTATGGGGTTGGAAAGCTGAGCTCTGGTTCAAATAGAGAGTCGAGATTGTAAATATAACAACCTAAGAAACATAAGAATCAGGAGCAGGAGTCGACCATTCGGCCCCTCGAGCCTGCTCCACCATTCAGTAAGATCATGGCTGATCTTTGACCTCAACTCCACTTTCCTGCCTGATCCCCATATCCCTTGATTCCCCTAGAGTCTAAAAAATCTCTCAATCTCTGTCATCATAGGCCGTCTCTCAGAATCAAGGAAGATGTGCTTCCACTCCTGAATTGAGTTCTTTGGTGGCTGAACAGTCCAATGCGAGAGCCACAGACTCTGTCACAGGTGGGACAGATAGTCGTTGAGGGAAGGGGTGGGTGGGACTGGTTTGCCGCATGCTCTTTCCGCTGCCTGCGCTTGATTTCTGCATGCTATCGGCGATGAGACTCAAGGTGCTCAGCGCCCTCCCGGATGCACTTCCTCCACTTTGGCCGGTCTTGGGCCAGGTACTCCCAGGTGTCAGTGGGGATGTTGCATTTTATCAGGGAGGCTTTGAGGGTGTCCTTTTAGCATTTCCGCTGCCCACCTTTGGCTCGTTTGCCATGAAGGAGCTCCGCGTCGAGCACTTGCTTTGGGAGTCTCGTGTCTGGCATGCGGACAATGTGGTCTCCCCAGCAGAGCTGATCAAGCTGTCTTGAATATACTCAACTCTTGAGCATCCACAGCCTTCGTGGGTTGAGAATGCCAAAGATTCACCACCCTATAAGTGAAGAAATTTCTCTTCATCTTAGTCCTAAAAGGCCGACTCCTTATTCTCAGAGTGTAATCCCTAGTTCCAGACTCCCCAGCCAGACGAAAAATCCTCCCAGTATCTACCCTGTCAAGCCCTTTAAGAATTTGAAACAGTCTGGTTCAGTCGAAGACAGTGCCCAGGGAGGAGGATGGAATTGCAGGCAAGGGTCCAAAGATGATGGCTTGGGTTTTCCCAATGTTTAACCGGATGAAACTGTGACTCATCCAGGGCTTGATGTTAGAGAATAGGGTGATACAGATCAGAGCTATACGTTAATCAGCGTACATGTGGAAGCTAATCCTATGTCTGCGAATGATGTTGCCAAGGAGCAGCAAGTAGATGATGTCGAAATCTCGACCTCCGATAAATGACTCGGACACCTTCAGCTCCGGCAGAAGTTTCTTTAATTTACTTGCTAGCAAGGGAAAGGTCACACTCAGTCAATGGCTAAGTGACCACCTCCAAAAAGGTACAGTTTCACGAGATACTTATACAGTAAAACCCAAGTTATGGCCTCTCCCTGTGTATTGGCTCTGTCTCGCAGTTAGTGAATACAGATAAAGAGTTAATTACTACATCCTTGTCCTGACGTGGTTTCCAGATATTTCCTTTTGTCAGGGTTATTAGTTGGCCAGCCGGCCATTACTCGATGAGAGTGTGGTAATGAGCTATTACCTGCCTTGCATTGTGTCAGGATTGTCCAGTTTCCTGGTCAGTTATCTTTTTGCATCAAATGGATGAGGTCTCTACAAGAGATATTGGCTGGTGGTTTGAGTACTTCGAAAAGGGTGGGGTGGCGTGGAACTGGTGTTGTATAGACAATAGGAGAGCACCATGGGGGGTACTTGTCTCAGCAGGACTTGTCTCCTAGCTGTCTGGTGGCTATCAGCCATTTCAAGCCAGGTTTAGCTGTTTATGCAAGAGGACTGCTTTATGCAGAAATTTCTGGACGGACCAGGACTCCATTTTGTTATATATTAAAACGGGCACAAAAATACCGTGTGGTATCAGCTTGGATAAAAATACATTTCCACAATGAGGAAGAGGAGGGGGCCAAGGATAGAGTCTTGGAGGACTCCGGAGGTAATGGCGTGGGGGCAGAAAGACACAGAAAAATCTGCAAAAAGATATAGACAGGCTAAGTGAGTGGGAAACATTTGGCAGATGGAGTATAATGTTGGAAAGTGTGAGATCATGCACTTTGGCAGAAAAAAATCAAAGAGCAAGTTATTATTTAAATGGAGAAAGATTGCAAAGTGCAGCAGTACAGCAGGACCTGGGGGTACTTGTGCATGAAACACAAAAGGTTAGTGTAGGTGCAGTGTCCCGAATCCGGAACCCTCGGGACCGAAGCCGTTCCAGATTTTGCGTTTTGCCAGATTTTGGAACGCCTTTCTGATGTCACGAATCCGGAAACACCCCGGCCCAGATTCGGATATTTCCGGATTTCGGAACGTCAGAAAGGAGGGGAGCGGGTGCTCGTCGATGAGCTGTTCGGGTCGCCGGGTAGGGCCTTATTGCCGAGATTTTTGGGTAGGACCCCGTCGCGGAGGAGGTGTCGGGAGGCGACGAGATCTGAGGTCGGGCAGCGGCGAGGGGCGGTGTGGTGAGGTCCAAGGTCGGGCAGCGAGGTGAGGCCAGAGATCTGGCATCGGTGGCACCTTGAGGTCTGTAAGGTCCGGATTCTGGAACATTTTATGGATTCACGACGACCCTGCCACCAATCGGTCCGGATACCGGTACTCCGGATTTTGGACGCTGTACCTGTACAGCAAGTGATCAGGAAGGCCAATAGAATCTCGGCCTTTATTGCAAAGGGGATGGAGTATAAAAGCAGGGAAGTCTTGCTACAGTTATACAGGGTATTGGTGAGGTCACATCTGGACTACTTGCAGTTTTGGTTTCCATATTTACGAAAGGATATACTTGCTGTGGAGGCAGTTCAGAGAAGGTTCACTAGGTTGATTCTGGAGATGAGGGGGTTGACTTATGAGGAAAGGTTGAGTAGGTTGGGCCACTACTCATTGGAATTCAGAAGAATGAGAGGTGATCTTATCGAAACATATAAGATTATGAGGGGGCTTGACAGAGAGAACGTTTCACTGATGGGGGAGATTAGAACAAGGGGGCATAATCTTAGAATAAGGGGCCGCCCATTTAAAACTGAGATGAGGAGAAATTTCTTCTTTCAGAGGGTTATAAATCTGTGGACTTCGCTGCCTCACAGAGCTGTGGAAGCTGGGTCATTGAATAAATTTAAGACAGAGATAGATAGTTTCTTAACCAATAAGGGAATAAGGGGTTATGGGGAGCGGGCAGGGAAGTGGACCTGAGTCCATGATCAGATCAGCCATGATTGTATTAAATGGCTGAGCAGGCTTGAGGGGCCGCATGGCCTACTCCTGCTCCTATTTCTTATGCTCTTATGTTCTTATACTCTGCCTACGATCTAATAGTTAAGACTGGAACCAAGGGAGGGCAATTCCACTGAGCAGGACAGCAGAGGAGAGGCTTTGAAAGATGATACAATCAACCATGTCAAAGGCTGCAGAGAGGATCAGGTGGAAAAATGCACAATGGTCCAAGTCACAGACGATGTCATTTGTGGCTTTAGTTAAGGCTATTTCGGTGCTTGTGCGAGGGAGAAACTTGATTGGCAAGATTCAAACCTGAAGTTGTAGGAAAGTTGGGCACCAATGTTAGACCACAATATATTCCAGAACTCGGACACGGACATTAGCATACTTTGCAAGGGGAGAGGGGGCGAGGGTGTTTTTTTGAGAAGGGGGTGATGACGACAATTTTGAAAGGTAGGGGGACAGTAGAAGAGAAAATTACAAAGTCAGCTAGCATGGGGGCCAGGAAGGGCGGCTTGATGGCCAACAATTTAGTGGGAATGGGTCAAGGGAACCAAGGGGTCGGGGGGTCTAGTAAGGAGGAGGAACTGAGGGAAATCCTTATTAGCCGGGAAATTGTGTTGAGGAAATTGATGGGATTGAAGGCCGATAAATCCCCAGGGCCTGATGGACTGCATCCCAGAGTACTTAAGGAGGTGGCCTTGGAAATAGTGGATGCATTGACAGTCATTTTCCAACATTCCATTGACTCTGGATCAGTTCCTATGGAGTGGAGGGTAGCTAATGTAACCCCACTTTTTAAAAAAGGAGGGAGAGAGAAAACAGGGAATTATAGACCGGTCAGGCTGACATCGGTAGTGGGTAAAATGATGGAATCAATTATTAAGGATGTCATAGCAGTGCATTTGGAAAGAGGTGACATGATAGGTCCAAGTCAGCATGGATTTGTGAAAGGGAAATCATGCTTGACAAATCTTCTGGAATTTTTTGAGGATGTTTCCAGTAGAGTGGACAAGGGAGAACCAGTTGATGTGGTATATTTGGACTTTCAGAAGGCGTTCGACAAGGTCCCACACAAGAGATTGATGTACAAAGTTAGAGCACATGGGATTGGGGGTAGTGTGCTGACATGGATTGAGAACTGGTTGTCAGACAGGAAGCAAAGAGTAGGAGTAAATGGGTACTTTTCAGAATGGCAGGCAG
Source organism: Pristiophorus japonicus (assembly GCF_044704955.1). Taxonomy (NCBI): domain Eukaryota; kingdom Metazoa; phylum Chordata; class Chondrichthyes; family Pristiophoridae; genus Pristiophorus; species Pristiophorus japonicus. The sequence goes on along the minus strand of NC_091992.1, from coordinate 65,834,975 downwards.
TGACTAGTGGGGTACCGCAAGGTTCTGTGCTGGGGCTCCAGCTGTTTACACTGTACATTAATGATTTAGATGAGGGGATTAAATGTAGTATCTCCAAATTTGCGGATGACACTAAGTTTATTGGCAGTGTGAGCTGCGAGGAGGATGCTGTGAGGCTGCAGAGCGACTTGGATAGGTTAGGTGAGTGGGCAAATGCATGGCAGATGAAGTATAATGTGGATAAATGTGAGGTTATTTACTTTGGTGGTAAAAACAGAGAGACAGACTATTATCTGAATGGTGACAGATTAGGAAAAGGGGAGGTGCAAAGAGACCTGGGTGTCATGGTACATCAGTCATTGAAGGTTGGCATGCAGGTACAGCAGGTGGTTAAGAAAGCAAATGGCATGTTGGCCTTCATAGCAAGGGGATTTGAGTACAGGGGCAGGGAGGTGTTGCTACAGTTGTACAGGGCATTGGTGAGGCCACACCTGGAGTATTGTGTACAGTTTTGGTCTCCTAACCTGAGGAAGGACATTCTTGCTATTGAGGGAGTGCAGCGAAGGTTCACCAGACTGATTCCCGGGATGGCGGGACTGACCTATCAAGAAAGACTGGATCAACTGGGCTTGTATTCACTGGAGTTCAGATGAATGAGAGGGGACCTCATAGAAACATTTAAAATTCTGACGGGGTTAGACAGGTTAGATGCAGGAAGAATGTTCCCAATGTTGGGGAAGTCCAGAACCAGAGGTCACAGTCTAAGGATAAGGGGTAAGCCATTTAGGACCGAGATGCGGAGGAACTTCTTCACCCAGAGAGTGGTGAACCTGTGGAATTCTCTACCACAGAAAGTTGTTGAGGCCAATTCACTAAATATATTCAAAAAGGAGTTAGATGAGGTCCTTACTACTAGGGGGATCAAGGGGTATGGCGAGAAAGCAGGAATGGGGTACTGAAGTTGAATGTTCAGCCATGAACTCATTGAATGGCGGTGCAGGCTAGAAGGGCTGAATGGCCTACTCCTGCACCTATTTTCTATGTTTCTATGTTTCTAAGGGAGCAAAAGGTGTGTCTCATAGACAATATGAATGTGTGGAGGGCATATGGGGAGATCGGAGAGAAACGAGAGAAAGACATGGGTTCAGAACCAGGTCAGGAGAGAGGATGTTTGGTTTGATGGGCAATGGGGAGGGGTGGGTAAAGCTGTACAGGAAGCTGTATGGATTATCTCAATCTTAATGACCAAGAAATCCATTAGCTCCTCGAAGGTAAGGTTGAAAGGTAGAGGGGATAGTGGAGACAAGAAACCAGTGTTATCTTTGCTTTCCAGAATGATTCTGGAAGAGTGGGCGGTTTGGCAGAGGAGTGTAAGTAACGGATGTTTGCATTTGAAAGCTCGTGTTATTCTGTGCAGAGTTCCTATGACTCTTTCTGTCCAACAGATATAATCTTTCTGTACACTGCAATAGATGAACTCAGCAGATGCTATCTATGATATCTGTGCTGGTTATAACCCCTTGATTTTAAAGAATGTAGATACATTTCTTCGATAGCAAATGTAATCCAATTACTTTTATTTTAAAAAGAAATACAGATTTCGACCAGGCGTGCACTTTCAAGGTTCCAAAATGCAATGTGTGTAAAGACGTGTTCTTTCTGCAGGGAAACATGGGCTATAACCTTATAGTTCTCAGACACAGTCAATGATTTTGTTCTGTTTAACTGTTGCGCATAGTAGCAGTCTACAGTGAAACTCATTAAAGTGGCCTCTCTTGTAATATAGTCCTGGTGACTGCTGTGCAGTTCTCCAAATTAAATGCAGAGTTAGAACTGTTTTGTTTTATGGCTGGTGGTGGTGGAAGCCCTGTCATTTAATTAGGATAAGATCAGGTATATTTATTTAGTTGATAGTTTGATATTATTATCCTTGTCACATAAATGTTGCCCTCCAGTTATCTCCCCACTCCTCCTGAAGGTGTGACTCCCTTTTACACTGTTGGGGTTCAACAGGTGATAATTGTCCATGGAACCTTGCCCTTGACATCATTACTTTTTGCGTGCCAACAGCCAATTCCAATCCTTTACTTATCTGCTGCCCATCCAAATGGACTTCTATCATGGCTTACTGTGATAACGAGCTGTGAGCTGTAAACTTGGCTACTTTATTCATCCTCCAAACCAAGAGAACTCATAGAATCATACAAGTTTACAGCACGGAACGAGACCATTTCGGCCCATCGTGTCCACGCTGGCCAACAAGAGGCTATCCAGTCTAACCCATTTTCCAGCTCTAGGTCCGTAACCCTGCAGGTCACGGCACTCCCAAGTGCACATCCAAGTACTTTTTAAATGTGGTGAGGGTTTCTGCCTCTACCACCCTATCAGGCAGTGTGTTCCAGACCCCCACCACTCTCTGTGTGAAGAAATTTCCCCTCAAATCCCCTCTAAACCTTCTACCAATTACTTTAAATTTATGCCCCCTGGTCGTTGACCCCTCTGTTAAGGGAAATAGGCCCTTTCTATCCATTATATCCTAGACCCCTCATAATTTTATACACCTCAATGAGGTCTCCCCTCAGCCTCCTCTGTTCCAAAGAAAACAAACCCAGCCTATCCAATCTGTCCTCATAGCTAAGATTCTCCACTCCCGGCAACATCGTCGTAAATCTCCTCTGCACCCTCTCCAGTGCAATCACGTCCTTCCTGTAATGTGGTGACCAGAATTGTATGCACTGCTCCAACTGTGGCCTAACCAGTGTTTTATACAGTTCAAGCATAACCCTGCTGCTCTTATAATCTATGCCTCGGCTAATAAAGGCAAGCATTCCGTATGCCTTCTTAACCACCTTATCTACCTGGCCTGCTACCTTCAGGAATCTGTGGACATACACTCCAAGGTCCCTTTGTTCCTCACACTTCTCAATGTCCTACCATTTAATGTGTATTCCCTTTCCTTGTTAGCCCTCCCCAAATGCATTACCTCACACTTCTCTGGATTAAATTCCATTTTCCACTGTTCTGCGCACCTGACCAGTACATTGATATTTTCCTGCAGTCCACAGCTTTCTTTCTTCATTTTCAACTACACAGTCTATTTTTGTATCATCTGCAAACTTCTTAATCATATCCCCGATATTCAAGTCTAGATCATTGATGTATACCACAAAAAGTACTGAGCCCTGCGGAATCCCACTGGAAACATCCTTCCAGTTACGGAAACATCCTTCCAGTTACAAAAACATCCTTTGCTTCCTGCCTCTGAGCCAATTTTGGATCCAACTTGCCACTTTGCCATGGATCCTATGGGCTTTTACTTTCGTGACCAGTCTGCCATGTGGGACCTTATCGAAAGCTTTGCTAAAATCCATATAGACTACATCAAGTTAGTCAGATACCTTCCTTTAACAAATCCGTGCTGACTGTCCCTGATTCACCCGTGTCTTTCTAAATGTAGATTTATCCTGTCCTTCAGGATTTTTTCCAATTATTTTCCCACAACTGAGGTTAGGCTGATTGGCCTGTAATTACTCGGTCTGTCCCTTTCTCCTTTCTTAAACAAAGATACCACATTAGCAGTCCTCCAGTCCTCTGGCACCACACCTGAAGCCAGAGAGGATTGGAAAATGATGGTCAAAGCCTCTGCTATTTCCTCTTTTGCTTCGCTTAACAGCCTGGGATACATTTCATACGGGCCAGGGGTCACAGTCTAAGGATAAGGGGTAAGCCGTTTAGGAATGAGATGAGGAGAAACTTCTTCACCCAGAGAGTGGTGAACCTGTGGAATTCTCTACCACAGAAAGTTGTTGAGGCCAATTAACTAAATATATTCAAAAAGGAGTTAGATGTAGTCCTTGCTACTAGGGGGATCAAGAAGTATGGCAAGAAAACAGGAATGGGGTACTGAAGTTGCATGTTCAGCCATGAACTCATTGAATGGCGGTGCAGGCTCGAAGGGCCGAATGGCCTACTCCTGCATCTATTTTAAATGTTTCTATTACTCTCATGGACTCCAATAGGCCTACCCTTTCTTTAGTTATCCTCTTGCTCTTAATATATTTATAAAACATCTTTGTGTTTTCCTTGATTTTACTTGCCAAGAATGTTTCATGCTCCCTCTTTGCTTTCCTAATATCCACTTTCTATACTCTAGCGATTCTGCAGTAGTGAGCCCTCGGTATCTGTCATAAGCTTCCCTTTTTTTCTTTATCCTACCCTGTATATCCCTAGACATCCAGGGGGCTCTAGATGTATTAGTTCCACCGTTTTTCTTTAAGGGCACATATTTGGCCTGAACCCTCACTATCTCCTCCTTGAATACCTCCCACTGCTCTGACACTGATTTACCTTCAAGTAGCTGTTTCCAGTCCACTTTGGCTAAATCACATCTCAGCTTAGCAAAGTTGGCTTTTCTCCAATTTAGAACTTTTATTCCTGGTCGAACTGTGTCCTTTTCCATATTTACCTTAACTCTAACTGAATTATAGGGCCCTAGTTTCCCCAGGAGTTGCTCCTTTTTTTTTTGGAGCAACTTGATTTTTCTGGACTAATTGCAATTGCAATTCTGGCCATTTAATTTGCGCCAGTCTAAGTGAGTTAGTTAGGTTTTTTTTTAGTTCAGTTTTTTTTCCCAAAAGGGGGCGATCCCAGCCACTTACCCCTGTTTTAGGCATTTGGCCAGCAAATAGTTGCTCCAAACTAACTTAGGCCAGCGTATGATGCCACTTCTGTCCGCACAGAAAACCTTACCTAGAGTTAAGGAATCGGCGCAAGTAACTACATTTAAACCACAACCAAGCACCAAACAAAGCACAAAAAGTAATAAGCAATTAATTAACAAATAAAATAGAAGGATCCCTGCACCTAAAGCACCAAAATCAATCAGTAAATAACAAATAAAAAATAGAAGTCCTACCTTAGGGAACGCAGCGGGCCGCCGATGAGGGAGCCTATTCGGCCAGGGCTAGGGACGGCGTGCTTCGGCCCCTCCCACACAGCCTGCAACGCGTACTCTCAGATTCGGCCTGCCAGGAGCTACTGCACATGTGCGCAGACTCTAGCGCGCATGTGCAGAGAGAGGTCCCGGCATTGTTTTCAGTGCCAGGACCTGGCTCCGCCCCCAATCCATTGGGCCACGCTGCGCCACGGCCGAAGAGAGGCTGGGGAGCGGCCAGAATACCGACGTCTTTTTTCGGTGCGCTTGGAGGCGGACAAAAACGGCGCACCTCGGGTGAGGGCGCCAGAAAAACAGGTTAGGGAAACTCTAGCCCACGGTCACTCGCACCTAAATGCTCTCCTACTGATACCCCTTCCACCGACTGATACCCCTTCCACCTACCCAGCTTCATTCCCGAAAACAAAATCCAGAACCGCCCCCTCCCGTGTTGGGCTTGCTACATGTTGGCTAAAAATGTTCTCTTGAACTTTGGTTTCGAAATCTGCTGAGAATTAAATCTGGGACCTTCCTAGCTGATATGATTGAGACAGAGACTTTTGGGGAAAGATTATTTATCTATTATATGCAAGGTAATGGTATGCAAGGCACATGTTCCAACGAACACTCCTTTATTGCAGTTACCCGTGATGCCTTGAGGTAGCCCTGTGATAGGACTTCCAATGTTAAAAGTGTCACATAACATTCAGTATTTCAGTGAGTGCCACGCTCTGCAGTTCCTGTCAGCTGGCTCACCGGCTTTAAATAGGAAAACCCGTGTGTGTGTGGTATTTTGAATAGGCCGTGCAGTCTCTTAAAGGGGCCGCGCGCGGCAAAATAAAATTAGAGAACATTGCTTGTTTTCAGAAACAATTTTCATACGCCATTTTCTCTCAGCAGTTGAAATTTCTTTTGTTCAAGATGAGTTTAAATAACATCTAAAAAATATATATGTCACAATAACATCATTTAGTTTATCCACTGAATTGTCCTTTGAGTCTTTTGATACTTACATTAATTTTTTTTCTTGAAGTCTTCAACCTCTCCCAAAAGCCTGGGCTTGGATTGATGCTTTTGCCCAGATGGATGTTGTTAGCTGAATTCGAATTGCATTGTTTGCGCTTCCCCAGGAAGCAGTTTGAGTTTATCTGGTGGAATATTATTATTTACTTTCTAGCTTGCTCTGCAAATGAGGGAGAAAGGAGGAAAGAGAAAGAAAGAGAATGGCTTCTCTCGCTCACCTCCCTCACTCACTCTCTCTCTCTTTCTCTCATTAACTGCTGCAAGAAAACATTTGAGTTCCTATTAGCAAAACATAGGTGATAATTAGAGCTTTCAAAATTCAACACATTTCTTTTTTTTGTGAGAAAAGAACCCATGACAAAACACCAGATTCAATGTTTTTGGAGATCCTTTAGAAAATCACGAACGAGTGCTCCCAGCCATGTGAATCTCCCCACGCAGCACCGTCGGGTACATGCCCATCTCCTCTCCTCACTGCTGAGACACACCTGGTATCCACCAGTGAGCCAAACTTCACATTCCAACCCGAGTTCTGCCAAACTTCAGGGTCCCCCTCCAAGGTATTTGCCAAGTATTCAAACCCCAGGAAAATCCACCAGTGCTACCACACCACAGGACTACCCCAAAGTACAGCTAAACCCCATGCCCTCTCCCCAGTACTGCAACATACCAGATATCGACATCCAATTTGTGTACCTTTAAATACCATCAATGGTATGGGATAAAATTTAACTACATAGGTAATGGAATATATATTTAACAAAGGGCATTTATTTTCAATTTTCACTGAAAAATGGCCCAATCTACAAAGCACCCGTACAAATCCAAGAATACCATATAATAGGAATGAATTTGATTTATTCAGCCACTGTTCTATTATCCCCCGTGGGCTATAAACATTTGTATTGTTATAAAGTGCGAAATCTCTGATTCAGCATGAGCAATGCCATGGGGATCTACTAGTTATGAAGTACAACTGTTTTCTCTATGCTTTTCCTGGAGAAAATTCTTTTGAGTTTGAGACTAAACTATAAAAAGATTGTATTTGTATATTGTTGAAAATACTCTAATGAAATTGTTAAAGCTCAACATAAATCATTAATTAGAAAAAGGTCACTCTGTTGTCGCAAAACTTCTAAATTACAATTGTTGGCATTTAAACAGTTCATCGCTAGTAGATCACCTGGCATTGGCTCCAGCGCTGATCCCATCAGAGTTTGCAGGGTCAGTGGGAGAGCGCGCCATGTCATGGGGCATGTGGGCACAAGCACCACTATGAGTACATCCCTGGTGCCTACCTAACCATGCACGCTGTAAACACTGGTGCCCAGCTACCCATGGGGAAGGGTCTGGTCACCCAGGCCAGGCTATGGTTCTAGCAGCTCACCCTGTATAACGAAGCCACCACTATTTCAGGTCTCTTTCCAGGCTCAGGAGCAGAAATTCCAGGCTTAGGGAGACCCCTCCTTTGGCTCCGCTTCCTGGCTTTGCCTTGTAAGGGGCCTTGCACAATCTTTGTAAGGCAAAGAGGAAGCTCCCAGAAATTATGGAGACCCTGTGCAACCAGATATGCACTGTTTTCTGGGGAAGGGGTGTTCCGTTGGCAGGATCCTGGCATGACCCCTTTGGAATTTCGGCCCCAAAGTCTGCAGCAAAGACGCACCAAATCAAGCCAACTCTATCCAAACTAATGCAATAATTATTCTACCATGGACTCCCTTCCCATCCCATCCCTGGGCATCATCATCTGTTGATCTCTCTTTAAGGAACATTAAGTTCCTTTCCCTTCCTCCCTGAAAAAAATCAGCCAGTGCTGGTAATGAGCTCAAATTTCCCTTACCCGAGGTGCGCCGCTTTTGTCCGCCTCCAAGCGCGCCGAAAATCTTCCTCCCGATTCTGGCTGCTCCCCAGCCTCTCCTCGGTGATGGCTAGAGTCTGCGCACATATGCAATAACTCCTGGCAGACTGAATCTGTGAGTGCGTGCTGCAGGCTGTGTGGGAGGGGCCCGAAGCACGCCGTCCCTAGCCCTGGCCGAATGGGTTCCCTCATCGGCGGCCCGCTGTGTTCCCTAAGGTCGGACTTCCATTTTTTTATTTGTTATTTACTGATTGATTGCTTATTACTTTGGTCTTGGTTCTTTAGGTGTAGGGTTCCTTCTATTTTTTATTTGTTAATTAATTGCTTATTACTTTTAGTGCTTGGTGCAAATGTACTACTTTGTTTAGTGCTTGGTGCTTTAAATGTATTTATGCTGCTTTAATGTTGTTGTGAAGGTGATTAGTGCTTTGCAAGGTCCCCCCCCCCCCCCAATCTCTGGCTGCCTGCGCTTATTTCTTAATTCACCGCAAGGTTTTTCTGAACGTACAAGAGTGCCCACTTACGCTGGCCTAAGTTAGCTTGAAGTAACTTTTAGCTGGCTAAACTGGCTTAAATGGCCAAAACAGGTGTAAGTGGCTGGTAACGTCCCCTTTTGAAAAAAAAACTAAACTTTAAAAAAAAACTTAACTAACTCACTTAACTTGGTACAAATTAAATGGCCAGAATTGCAACTAAAAAGATACTCCAGAAAAATCAAGTTGCTCCCAAAAAAACATAGCAACTCCTGGGGAAATTTGGGCCCAATATCTCTAATCCACATTGTCCCTTCTAAACTGGTACTAATCTAACTTTCTATTTTACTATCAAATATTGCAAGGTTTCTGTCAGGAATATCTTGAAAATTCCCACCTCATTTTGCTCTGTTTAATTCTTAAAGCTAATATAAATATTGTAGTATTATGTGAAGCTAATTTTTGTGGATGCCTGAGATATTTTCTGTGCAATCTTGTGCGGGTTTGACAGATTCCTACTTCAGGGAAAATATCGAAGTGCATGTTGATTAATTTAGATGGTCGTCTATGACCAGCTCCACCTGGAAGACACATTTTACTGCATATCTCCGAGTACTGCACTGGCAGCTACTTGATTAGCAAGCAAAGCATCCCAATTAGTCAATCACCTGCAGTAAACAGAGCTCATTAATATTAATCTTGACATCTTAAGTACGCGTGCTAATAGTTAGGGAGGTTAGCTGCTAATGTCGTACCTGCAAGTAAACAAGACTGGATGATTTGCTTTTTTATGTATTGTGTATTATCTGGTCATTATCACATTGCTGTTAAGTGGGAGCTTGCGGTACGCAAATTGGCTGCCACGTTTCCCACATTACAACAGTGACTACATTTTAAAAAGTACTTCATTGGCTGTAAAGCGCTTTGAGAAGTCTGGTGGTCGTGAAAGGCGCTCTATAAATGCAAGTCTTTTATATCTATATCTTAATTTTCAATGATTATTAAAAGTCGTGCGCATAGTACACACTTTCTGTTGCTGTAACCCTCAACTTTGCCATCACACCTTTCTGACAGACTGTTCCTCCCCACATGTTAAACTTACCTGTTTGCTTTGCTCAACGCTGAACCTTCCAAGTTCTATTTCTATTGTGTACATACCTCTCAGACCTCCCAGCTCTGTCTGCAAGATAGGTAGTGCTAAATAGTCACAGTACATAAGCAGCTTAAAATCCAACTATCGTTCAGGTTCCTGCAACAAGTCTGTGTTGATACAACTTTTACCATTTACAGGCAGGAGTGAGGAATTGAAACTTGAACAGTGCTGTATGATTAGTTCAGTTTGTACATCATTCTCAGTCCCTTCTAAATATAACTGGTAGGATATTCAAAGTCCAGGAAATCCCAGTAAATCTTTTGTGGGATATAAAAGAAAACAGTATGGATTAATAAGGCTCCCACAATGGTAAGCATTTGAAGATGAAACACTATCATTTAAAAGTTACTTATCTGGGGCTAAATTTTCCCCAGTTATCTGCGCCTTTTTTTTGGCATCAATTAAAATATCCAAGTTTCCGCGCCAGCGTAACTCAGTTAGTCACGATTTTTTTAGGTTAGTATATTTTTGCGCCAAAGTGGGGTTCATAAGAAATAGGAGCAGGAGTAGGCCATTTGGCCCGGCGAGCCTGCTCTGCCATTTAATACGATCATGGCTGATCTGATCATGGACTCGGGTCCACTTCCCTGCCCGCTCTCCATAACCCCTTATCCCCTTAGCGTTTAAGAAACTGTCTATCTCTGTCTTAAATTTATTCAATGTCCCAGCTTCTACAGCTCTCTGAGGCAACGAATTCCACAGATCCACAACCCTCTGAGAGAAGAAATTTCTCCTCATCTCAGTTTTAAGTGGGTGGCCCCTTATTCTAAGATTATGCCCTTTAGTTCTAGTCTCCCCCATCAGTGGAAACATCCTCTCTGCATCCACCTTGTCAAGTCCCCTCATAATCTTATACGTTTCGATAAGATCACCTCTCATTCTTCTGAATTCTAATGAGTAGAGGCCCAGCCTACTCAACCTTTCCTCATAAGTCAACCCCCTCATCTCTGGAATCAACCTTGTGAACCTTCTCTGAACTACCTCCAAAGCAAGTATGTCCTTTCGTAAATATGGAAATGGAAACCAAAACTGCATGCAGTATTCCAGGTGTGGCCTCACCAATACCCTGTATAGCTGTAGCAAGACTCCCCTGCTTTTATACTCCATCCCCTTTGTAATAAAGGTCAAGATTCCATTGGCCTTCCGGATCACTTGCTGTACCTGCATACTATCCTTTTGTGTTTCATGCACAAGAGTCCCCAGGTCCCGCTATACTGCAGCACTTTGCAATCTTTCTCCAGTTAGATAATAACTTGCTCTTTGATTTTGCCTGCCAAAGTGCATGACCTCACACTTTCCAACATTATACTCCATCTGCCAAATTTTTGCCCACTCACTTAGCCTGTCTCTGTCCTTTTGCAGATTTTTTGTGTTCTCCTCACACATTGCTTTTCCTCCTGCTGTAACCTGATGTCTGTGCCAGTTTTTCACATTTAAGCAAGTTTGGCCAACTTACATTTTTCCTAGGACGGCATATGTGACCATTTCCAAAAAACCTTCAGCGCACATAAAAAAATCGGTGCAGAAAGACGCCATTGTTTTTATGCAAAGCTTTGGAGGGAGTCAAGAAGACAAAGAATATGCATCATGAAACTTAATTTTTTCAAAGTAAAAATGGAGAAAATGGAAGTCTAATGCAATTCTTTAATTTTTGATTTTTTTTCAAAGTACCATTCCACCATTGAATGTCTCCTCACCAGGCTCGAGGGTTGGAGCATTGGCCGGCAGAATTGCTCCCTCGCCTGGACACGGGCTCGGGGCTCGGCTTCAAAAGAAGTCTGGGGGGGGGGGCGGGTGGAATCCAAATTGAAGGGATAAGAACCTTACACATACAGCAGCTTCACAAGAAGCCCAGGGGTGGTGGGGGGTGGTACTTTGGAAAAAAATTAAAGAATTGCATTAGATTTGTTGCCCCAAATGTCTTCATTGAATGCTTCGCTTCCCGTTCTAAGCAAGCCTATTGCGCATGCGCAGACCAGAGTGTGGTCCATACTAGGGTGTCAATCTTCAGGAGGGAGAGAGAGGAAAGAAGGTTTAAATCTTTTGTCCTGCTGTTTTGAGCTTCTTGCAAAGCTACAATTTAATTATGGGGGCAGTATTGACAATGCCACACCTCGTGCAAGCCTTCTGCATGCTGCGGAGGAGACGATTGATTAGACATCATCGCATGAGGAACCTCAGAGTCCGTAGGCTGCTGGGCAGGAGTCCTTACCCACATCGAGACAGGGGTTTGTACCTGCACCTGAGTGATGCAGACTGTGTCAGAAGGCTGCGTTTCCACAAAGAAGTTGTAACTGAGATCTGTGAGTTAGTAAAAGCAGCGCTGCAACCTAGAAGCGTCAGGAGGGCTGCTTTGTCAGTTGAAGTGAAGGTTACACTTTCTTTCTATGTACCTGGATCGTTCCAGGTCACAACTGGGGATGTGTGCGCCATTTCTCAACATGCAACACATCTGCATTCGGCAGATGATTGTTGCACGATATGCTCGGAGGAATGACTACATAAAGTTCCCCATGACCGCCCAGGCAATGTGTGACAGGGCTGTGGGCTTCTCCAGGATTGCTGGCTTTCCCAAAGTTACAGGGCTGTATTGATTATACCCACATTGTCTTGCGAGCACCTTTGGAGGATTCCAAGATGTAGTGAAACGCAAAAGGCTTCCACTGCCTGAATGTGCAGCTCGTCTGTGACGACGTGCATCGCATCATGTCAGTTGATGCGAGATACCCTGGGAGCACCTATGATGCGTTCATCCGACGCAAAAACTGCCATGTTTCAGCAGCAGCTAGAAGGGCAGAGCTGGCTACTGGGAGACAAAGGGTACGGCCTCGCCACCTGGCTCATTACGCCCCTACGCGTAACATGGACGGAAGCTGACCGGAATACAACATGTCGCATATTGCGACACGCAGCATAATAGAGAGGACCATTGGCATCTTGAAACAGCGCTTCTGATACCTGGACCATTCCGGAGGCTACTTGCAATACTCCCCTGTGATTGTCGGTCAGTTCACTGTTGTGTGCTGCATGCTGCACAACTTAGCCATCATGAGGCAGCAGCAGCTGGTAGTAGAAGACCCACCTGAGGTGAGAGTGGCTGATGATGATGAAGATGCAGATGATGAGGAGGAGGAGGAAGCCATGCAAGTACCTGAACCCGGAGCATGATGCTGGAGGAGGGCAGGCCGTCATGCCCCTTTAACGATTGCTCGAGCCTTGCGCTAGCAGCTCATCCGTGAACGCTTTGCTGCCTGAAGGCTCAGCGGCAACTATTCCACATGGACCATGTTTACTGTTTGGACCTGTTCCGTAATGTTGTGTTGTGTTAATAATGGAACAAATAATGGAAATGATTCAGTTATAATTTAAAATATGTTTTATTCAAAAGTTTATACTTATTTGTACTTAACTTTAATAAAAATATTCTTGCATCAAACTTTAAAGTTTTTAGTTAAGATCACTTACAAACTTTTAAACTTGTAATTTTATATCGCTTACAAAAAACTTTAATGTGAGCACAGTTACAACAACAACAACATCAGCAGCTAAGAAAGGCTGCACCCATCTCTCCTCCACCTTATTTTAAGATCGTCCGCTGTGCTTGGTTTTGGTGACTCCACCCCTGCCCGCAGACGGTGGTGCGCCGTTTCTCGGGTTGGTATCAAGCTTTATTCTTTCGAGCATCTCGTGTAATGCACACGTCTTGATGGGGGGCGTGGGCAGGCGGTAATGTGGAAGGCCCGACTTGGGCCTCTTCAGAGGCTCGCATGGGGATTGGAGTGAGAGTGGCAGTTGATTCTGTCAATGGCCGTGGGGTCTGGGCGTGTTCCTTTTGCAGCAACTAACTCCAACATGCCCTCCCTCATGTTCACCGACAGTGTCTCAACTACCTGTGACATTCCCTCCCTCGTGTTCCCGGACAGCATTCCCATTTCTTGTGAGAGTGTTGTTACTTCTCCCGACAGTCCCAATACCTCATCACCCACCCCACTGATGGTGTCCAGGTGTGATCGCGTAAGGTCAATACTCTCTGCACTCATTGCCATCATCTGAACCACACCTGTTAGATCCTGCACCTCAACGCGCTATTGAGCTCTCCTTCCCCTCCACATCCCACTTGGACCCGCAGCCTGGGGCGGTAGGGCCCTGGGTGTGCCTCGCTGCATCCCATTGGGACCCGCAGCCTGGGACGGTAGGGCCCTGGGTGTGCCTCGCTGCATCCCATTGGGACCCGCAGCCTGGGACGGTAGGGCCCTGGGTGTGCCTCGCTACACCCCACTGGAACCCCCCAGCCTCGGACTGTGCGAAACCATGGAATGTCCCAACACTCGTACCACTCAGGAAAGGGGCTGGCACGTCAATGGGCGGCACCTGCACCTCCTCCAGAGTGAGTACAACATTGGGAGTTTCACCCTCCCCCTCACCCCCATGCTCTTGGTCTGGAAGGTGGGATTGGAAGATGTTCTCCTCTTCAGGCTCATCCGCATCTGAATCTTCTGCATCGGCTTCTGCCTCGTCAGGGTTGGCCTCAAGTTCTGCAAAATATAACAGACCAGACAAATGGTTAGCAGCAGAGGAGGGGGCAGGGTGGGTGGTATGAGTAGGCTCACACAGTGCAGGCAGCAGGCTCATTTGGAGGACCACGATGCATCAACCGAAGCGTAGCTGACGCAGGCATCCCCATGAACCGAAGCATGGCTAGCCCGCGCAGTACTTAACTTTTAGCAAAGCTAGAATGTGGAATTTTCAGGACTTATCCTCTCTCTCTCGAGTGTGGGCCCAGTTTATGCAGTGGTGGTTGTTTTTCTCCAGGCAGGACCCATCAAAGCAGCGACCCTCTCTTCCAAGGGTGTCAGTGGCTGCAGATTTGCCGGGTCTCCTCCTGTTCAAGTTCTTTCCCTTTTGTTGTGTGCCACCTTCCTCTGCAAAGATGAAAACATAATTTTTTAGAGAGGGTGTCTTCAGGGTGGGACATACAGACGGTCACATTTACAATTGCAATTCCATTGAATAAATGAAAATATTACTTACGCTAACTACTTGACCAATGTCCTGTGTAAGGGATATACAGTTGTAGCAGGCAAAGAGCAGACAGATCGGTGGTCAGAACACAACGCTGAAGGCAGTGAACTAATCAGTATTAGGAGGATCTGAGGAATCGGTGATGGTGGTATGGATTATAATTGCCTATTGTATGTAACACTTGCTTATGTAGGTATAGCATACTTATAATGAATTAAAACTGTATGGGTAATTGTTCTTAACCTTAGTAACAATAACAAAACAGCAGAAGTCAGCAGTTACAATTTTGATTAGAAGTCTCTGAGGAAGAGATAAGAAAGCCAGTATTTTGGAACAGTTACTTCAGGCATCATATAGACTGTGGCAAAGTGCAAATCACGGAACAACGTAATTAACATATGATGGGAGATGGACAATTGCATGTACCACTCAGAGCCAATCTGATAAGAGACGACAAATCAATGTAACTCTGCTGATAGCAATAGATGATTTTGTAGGAGGGCAGCTCCTCTCCAAAACCTATATAAATTATACTTGAAACCTCTTGTACTTCCACGATTGAACTTTCCCTTGCAATTGCTCGAAATAAAGCCGGTTGAACCTAAGGTTTTGTTTGTTTGATTCCGTGGTCGTTATACAGAGAGCGAAGGGCAAGGTGTTGATTACCTATATCAGGTAGTCCGCCCCGAGGGAGAGAAGTCTTTTACCCCAACCTAAAGGGCAGGTGTCGACTTCCTATATCAGATATTCCATCTCGAGGGAGAGAAGCCTTCCTTTTACCCCAATATCCTGCCGCCACTTTTTGCAGTGGCATCCAGACCGTGGGGGTGGTCACCATTGCACAGTAATCTTCTGCAAGTTGGTTCCAGCGTTTCTTCATTTCTTTTGGTGAAACTTTTATGTGACCTCTGCTGGTGTCCAGCTCGTGCCATCTGGCCTCAATTACAGTAACTAGTGCCCCCACTTCGTCCTGTGAGAAATTCTTGGTCCTTGAGCCGCGTTGCATATTGCAGCTCCGATTTTTCCACTGAGAATTAAAGTTCTCGCACACAACTGGCTCTTTTAAAATGGCCAAATGCAGACCGGGAGTTGTACTGGGCATGCGCGCTCATAGCGGTCACGTAAAAAAATAGTTTTTTTCCCGCGCATGCACGGGGAGGGGAGGGGGGGCGGTGGGCGGCATCGCTTTCTCGGCGCAGACATTACCTCCACCCCCCCGAAGCTGAAGGACTGGCGCCAATTAAAAAAATTAGAACAGGGAAACTTGCAAGTTATTTATTTTGAGTAGTTGCGGCCAAGAGAAATGGGCATAACTTTTGTATTATGCCAAAAAACAGCATTGGGGAAAATTGAGCCCAAAAAGTTGTCTTTTTCTTGAGGGTTGCAATCTTTTTATTAGTTTGTCTATTCAGGGAGTGAGGGGGAAGGATATTCACTGTAAATATGAAACTGTTATGTTTCTGTTATTTAGGAGCTTGTTCATCTTTTGAATAATAAAATTCCTGTACATTATTTTATTAAAAACGAGTTCTGATCCGATGCTCTGATGCTAGAGTGCTCAAGATAAGTCTGGTACATAACATCAGTTACTCAAACAGGATTTTCCCAGGAGAATTACCAAAAGCTTACTTCAATCTCAAGGCAAATGTATGCTTTTGAAGGTAAGGGGAGTTGTGATTCATCCATGAGAGTGATCTAAGAGACGACTGCACAAATAACCTAGTATAAGAAGGCTAGAAACAACTTAGAAAGAGACTAACAGCATTTTGTATAATTAATCTAACTGCTGTTTGACGGTCAACAACAGCACTGGGTACCCCTTGATTATTTCCAAGGGACCAAGAGGGGAACAGCACTGCCATTGGGGGAGGGGCCCATGCTGTCAGCAAAAGGTTTAGAGGCGAGCTGGACCACAGATTCCCTTGGTCCCCCTTCCCACCAGTTCACAGAAAGTCTTGCACCCTTCCCTCAACACCGACAGACCCCCAGCAGTCTTGATTCAGATTTAGTCTCTATGAGCTTCTTTTAACTCTGTCATGGTACATGAGGGATTAAAGCCAGCTCTACTCACAGAAAAGATTTTTAGTTCATTTGTTTTGTATTTTGTTGCAATAATTAGTCAATTGTCTGAAAGTGTGTGTCCAGGAAAGGTATCAAGACACTCACTTCAATTATGTGATTTAAGAAAGAAACACTATATCATAAAATGGCAGCTGAATTCTAAAACAAAGTCTAGTGTATTGTTACTCTGCTGTCTTCCAAAGGCAGGCACACTCTGATGAAGGATGGTACAGATCCAGCTGCTGGGATAATCGGAAAACTGGCTCTCTGTTTAAATCCCGGGAACAATACAAATTTTACCTCGATATCAGTGCAAGTAAAAACACTCAGACGTAGGGAGATGGTGATCTCACATATGTTACTAATCATTGTATCCTAGGTTTTAGATTAGTTATGAAGAAGGACAAGGAGACATCTGGAATAGAAATACTTAACTGGAGGAGGGCTAATTTCAGTGAATTGAGGAGGGATCTGGCCCGGGTAAATTGGAGTCAAAAACTGGCTGGCAGAAATATAATGGAGCAATGGACGGCCTTCAAAGAGGATATTGTTCAGGAACAATCCAGGTACATTCCTACAAGGGCGAAAGGGACCAAAATGGAGATCTATTAGTACAGGTAGAAGGCATGGCTGAGGTACTAAATGAGTACTTTGCATCAATGTTTACCAAGAAAGAGGAATTTGCCAAAGCTATGGTGAACGAGGAGGTTGCTGGGATACTGGATGAGACAAAAATAGATAAAGAGGTGGTACTAGACAGGCTGGTGGTAATTAAAGTGGATAAGTCACCCGGTCCGGATGGGATGCAGCCTAGGTTGCTGAGGGAAGTAAGAGTAGAAATCGCAGAGGTGCTGACCACAATCTTCCAATCCTCCTTAGATACAGAGTTTGTGCCGAAGGATTGGAGGATTGCAAATGTTACACCCTTGTTCAAAAAGAGGAGAAGGATAAACCTGGCAATTACAGGCCAGTCAGTTTAACGTCGGTGGTCGGGAAACTTTTAGAAACAATAATCCGGGAGAAAATTACCAGCAACTTGGGCAAGCATGGACTAAAACAGGAGAGCCAGCACAGGTTTGTTAAGGCCAAGTCGTGTTTGACGAACTTGATTTGAGTTTTTTGATGAGGTAACAGAGAGGGTGGATGAGGGCAGTACAGTTGATGTTATGTATATGGACTTTCAAAAGACGTACCACATACTCTGCTTGTTAGCAAAATTGAAGTCCATGGATAAAAGGGGCAGTAGCAGCATGGACACAGCATTGGCTAGGGGATAGAAATCAGAGAGTTGTGGTGAATGGTTGTTTTTCAGACTGGAGGAAGGTATCCAGTGACATTCCCTAAGGGTCAGTACTGGGACTACTGCTTTTTTTGATGTACACTAATGACTTGGACTTGGGCGTACAGGGCACAATTTCAAAATTTACAGATGGCACAAAACTTGGAAGTGTAGTAAACATGGAGGAAGATAATAATAGACTTCAAGAAGACATAGACAGGCTGATGGAATGGGCAGACACATGGCAGATTAAATTCAATGCAAAGAAGTTTGAGATGTTGTATTTCGGTAGGAAGAGACTATACACATTAAATGGTAGAATTTTAAAGGGGGTGCAAGAACAGAGAGACCTGGGGGTGTTTGTTCAAATTTTTTGAAGGTGGCAGGACAGGTTAATAAAGCATATGGGATTGTGGGCTTTATAAATAGAGGCAGAGAGTACAAAAGTCAGGAGGTTATACTAAACCTGTATAAAACACTAGTTTGGCCCCAGTTGGAGTATTGTGCCTAATTCTGGGCACCACACTTTAGGAAGGATGTGAAGGCTTTGGAGAGGGTGAAGAAGAGATTCACAAGAATGGTTTCAGGGATGAGGGATTACAATTATGTGGATAGACTAGAGAAGCTGGGGTGGTTATTCTTGGAGCAGAAAATTCATGAAGGATTTAGATAGAGTAAATAAAGAGAACCGGTTTCCAATGGCCGAAGGATTGAAAACAAGATGACGCAGATTTATTGGCAAAAGAACCAGAGGCGACACGAGGGAAAACCTTTTTACACAATGATTGGTTGGGATTTGGAATGCACTGCCTGAGGGTAATGGATGCAGATTCAATTGTAGCATTCAAAAGGGGAATTGAATAAATACTTGAAGGAGAAAAAATTGCCGGGATTTTGGAAATGAGTGGGGGAGTGGGACTGACTGGATTGTTCTTCAAAAGAGCCGGCGCAGAGTCAATGGGTCGAATGGCCTCCTTCTGTGCTGTACTAGTCTCTGATTCTCTGATTCTGTAATCTCAGAGCAATCTGAAACATGAAAGTCAAATGAGGAGAAGGTAGATTGCAGAGAAGAAAGGCAGAGGAATCGAAGAGACACCAACATGCTCTTGAACTGGCTGAGAAAGGTGTGCAGATAGTGAAGGTACAGTTCATTTAGCCCATTACTTGCTAGGGAATAATTTCATTAAATCCCGTTTCAAATTTTACGGATAATTTCACCAGAAGTTTGTTTTATTGCTACTTTTATTTCTGCTCATCAATTTGAGGGTAGTTTATGTTGGCAGATGGAACCCTTCCTGTTTCAAGCACCCGGTGTCGGCATCAAGCACTCCCAGGTTAGGTATAGCACAGTCAGATTCAGAGATACAGGCGGTGAAATTTGACTTGGGCAGGGTTGCAAATTGAGTGGTATTGCATCTGCTGTTTGTTGTACGTCCCGTCCGATATTCAGTTCCTTTCACTTCAGTAGAATTGAATATCGAGCAGGGCATGTAACAGGCGGCAGATGCGATTGGCTCGCTTTGGCCCAAGTTGAATTTCACTCCCACAGGCCGTACTGCACAACAAAGTGCCTGAAGCCCACCTCAGAAGACCATCCCCAGCCATGCCAGTGTGCCATGTTTTGCATTTCCCATCAGTGGCCTCACACTGAGGTTGCCAATTAATGCTGAAATAGGGACAGTTTGATATTGCAGAGTGATGCCAACCAGGAAGTGGATTGAAATGCACTAGGGTCATTTCATTTAGGACCCTTGCAGACAGAGGAGACCATCAGCCATTCAACCTGGGTTGCGTTTTGACCTAGTGGTTGAAAACCATCAACCATGAACGAATCAACATAAATGGAGCAAATAAGTTTGGGCAATACTGCCAGTACCAGCACTCACCGCATTTTCTAGCATTGATCAGATAGATAATAAGGAAATTGCATAATGTGCTAAACTTACTGCTTATGAAGCATTCTGGCCAGAATGTGAGAGGTTGTGGAAAACTCTGCAGGATACTTGCAGAGAATTAGTAATAGAGCTAGAAGATACTTGGAAATTGTGGTGGTAAGGGGAGAATTTAACTAATGCTAATAGTATGTGGGATCTAAAGGCAAGGGACCAATTTCCTGATGCTGTTCCACTTGATTTAAGGATATGATTGCTGAATCAGGAGTGTGTGACCCTGAGACAGTTAGGTGAACAAGGGACCACAGGTTCAAACTCGTAAAAGGTGCGTTTAGAACTGATATCAGGAAGCTATTTTTCATTCAAAGCGTGATAAACACAAGGATTGGATTCCCAGATAGAGCAGTCAAGGCAAAAACTACAATAATTCAATAAACAAATGAGATGCTGCAATGAAGGAAACATCAAGGTGAATGAACTAAAATGAGCCAAATGATCTTCCTCATCTATAGTTATCTTGTGATTTGGTTGATGTCCAACAAAAGTGAGCACAGTGCAAGCAAATAATGGCCCAGGACTTAACCAGGAAGACTGAACCCTGTACCATTGTCCAAGGCCTGACTAGAATATCACACATGGTTGGGGATGAAAGAATTCGAAGGAATTAAGCATTATACCATCTGAGATTCTACTGGCGAATGATGTGAATGAAGAGGACATTAGAGCTAATATGGTTAAGGAACAGAAAGCTTTGGGCGGAGTCGGGAGAACATTGTAGAGTTGAACCAGACCAAAACAAGAGGACTGGCTGCAGCGGTAAGCTCAGTCCAGACAGGACCTGAGGCAGTGGCCAGGTCTCTGGGTGAGGAACTGCTGTTGCCACATTGAGCATCCAAGGTCTCCCAGTACAAGATCTGACAAAGCACTCACTGAGGGAAACATGCCACGAATCAGTGGACTGTACCTACAGGTCCAAAGCAACGAGTCAAACAAGCTGAACCTGCTGGGATGATATGTTCATTTGAACTAACTTTTAGTCTGAAATTACAACTACAAAGCAGTGAGGGACAGGAAGTGTAATAAAAATGGTGGTACCATGGACACAACAAAAGATTTCCTCAAGGTATTCCATGATACCCCTCTTGTAGGATATCAGGGTAAAATGTAGAAAGGAAGTATTATTGCAAGACTTCCACTATCTGCTTTTCTCGCGACACAACTGCAGTCTGCAGGACATGTGACACACTCCAGATTTTCCATAACTTCTCCTTATGCCAGCCCCCACACAATGCTATTCTGCACCGACGCTCAACTGAGCAGCCAATGTGATAGTCACCTCCCCAGCCCCATATCACCACTTTTGAACTCTCTGCTTTGCCACTTATTTCACCTTTTCTGAAGTATTTCATCCACTCCTCTCCACTGCTTAGCTTCCTCCTCAATGCTCTTCTGAACTCCCATCCACTTCAAAACCTAGTTCTCTCCTCTTCCATTCCCAACCTCTTGTTCCGTTCTCCATTTCTCAGTTTCCCTGGTCACCCTGAAATGCACTCCTCTGCATTGTCGTCTTGACATTCGTCATAAAGCAGGGTGCCCAAAATTGGTCTCAATGGTTTACCTGTGGCTTAACCAAACCAGTGGCCTAACCAATGAGCTGTAGAGGTTTAGCAGTCCCTCAGTCACTTGTTTGTTTAGAAGTACATTTCAGCTGTGCAGCATGAGAAATGTTAATACCATTTTCATGAGGAAAGCATGAAATCTGAAGTAAGCTTTTAGCTGCATTATGGTGGAAAAACCATATAAAAAATGTTGATATGAACGTGTTGCAGATATTTTCGATTTCAGTGGCTCTTCCGAGCAGGGATGGAAGACAGTACAGGAGGAGGTGTCTATAGTCTTGTTGTTTGTCAGGGATGAGTGATTGGACTTTTATTCCAGAAGTTTTGTTTCATACAATATAGGAAGAGGACTTGGGCTTTCCTTCACATTGCATTTTGGAATTCTGAAATTAACATTCTATTTTTATGTGCTTAGATAGGTTCTGTCTTAAGTCAGAATTCTACAATTAATAATTGTCAAGTTAAATATTGTCTTTTATGACTTAATGATAACATTTTATTATTTGGAAAGAATATGCTTGGGATTACTCTCAGACCTTTACATTGTGTATGAGAGACGAGATATTTTCTTCTGAGAGCAGGGAGTTACTCAGTGCTGTGATTGCGTCAAACGGAGTCTTTTGTTCATTTATTCTGGCCCACGCAGAGCAGTTTAGAATATTTTGTTGACTCCATTAAAGGATT
Source organism: Pristiophorus japonicus (assembly GCF_044704955.1). Classification (NCBI taxonomy): domain Eukaryota; kingdom Metazoa; phylum Chordata; class Chondrichthyes; family Pristiophoridae; genus Pristiophorus; species Pristiophorus japonicus. The sequence continues at coordinate 65,812,999 of NC_091992.1, read as the reverse complement.
GAGTGGGCGCAATTTCAATTAGTGTCAGTTTTGCTGGCTGCTTTCAAACTTGCTCAGTGTAGGTTCTCAAAGTTTTCACGGTCTCAGGGCTGAAAGATTCTTGATGAAGCTTTTCCTATTAAGTTCTATAATTAAAATGTAAATCATCACTTTTTAGAGAAACTTCACAGATACTTGGGTTCTTTATGGAAAGTTATAAAGTTGATGAAACTTTTGTTACTGGGATTCACTGGCGCTGGAGGGCTTCTGTCATCCGCTTTTCTAATCAGTTTCAACATTTCGGATTACGTTGCTTCAGTTGCCAGTTGTGAAAAGGATTTCAACATTGCTGACTTCTTAATTGTGTCTAACCTGTGGCAATCTTTATGTCCCCATCGAAATGTTCACTTTCCTAAAGGTGGAGACTCCTATTGCGATATACTTTGATATGCACCAGTGACCCTCCAATCCCTTGCTGAATTAGTTGTTACTCGAGAGACTGGATAATGTGGGTGGGGTCGTCACAGCTGACCCCAATTTCCTGCTGACCTCCCACTATCGCGCAGACTCCTCCAACAGGGGCACTTGGATAGCAACCTGGACTGAAAACTCTGACTATATTTCTTTCTCCTGTCTATAGCCCTGTGATGCTGTTGCCATTTGTAACATCACCAATACACGTGATCGGCACAAAGCTTCCTGGTCTGTGTGGCTCAGTATGGCACCACATTTGCTCACAAAGAATGAAAGACTTGCATTTATATGGCGCCTTTCACGACCACCGGACGTCCCAAAGCGCTTTACAGCCAATGAAGTACTTTTTGAAGTGTAGTCACTGTTGTAATGTAGGAAGCCACCTGTGTGAGAACACCACCGCAGGTCGGGGCTATAAATAGAGCTGGAGCGCCTGCCCTGGAACATCATGGGCGAAGGTGCGACGAATGAGAGTACGGGGCCCAGAAGAGGCGAGGGCCCAGGGGCAGCACGGGCCAGCTCACACTGCGACATGTGTGCGCACAAGGTCCGTGCGGTAGAGCAGATCTCCAGTAGCCTTGGTTACCTCTTGCCACTGGACCAAGATCTAGCTCTGTCAAGCCCGTGTGGTAGCTGGTGTGCAACGGTCACCACAATGTTAAAAAAATCCACGCACAAGCATCTTCCACCCCCTCAATTGGAGTTCAGGCCTGGAACATCGGATCCATCATTGAAACATCTGTGAACTCTTGTGGAAGTAAGTCATCCTCCTAGGCAGGACCGGAACCAATGTCCTCGGGAGAGTGTTTGCTAGTGCTGTTGGGGAGGAGTTACACTAACATGGCAGGGGGATGAGAACCTATGCAGGGAGACAGAGGGAACTAAAATGGAGTCAGAAGCAAAAGATAGAAAGGAGAATAGTAAAAGTGGATTGCAGAGAAACCCAAGGCAAAAAACAAAATGGGCCACATTACAGCAAAATTCTAAAAGACAAGCCTGAAGGCTCTGTGTCTCAATGCGAGGAGTATTCTGAATAAGATGGACGAATTAACTGCGCAGACAGCAGTTAACGGGTATGATGTAATTGGCATCACGGAGACATGGTTCCAGGGTGACCAAGGCTGGGAACTCAACATCCAGGGGTATTCAACATTTAGGAAGGATAGGCAGAGAGGAAAAAGAGGCGGGCTGGCATTGCTGGTTAAAGAGGAAATTAATGCAATAGTAAGGAGGGACATTAGCCTGGACGATATGGAAATCGGTATGGGTGGAGCTGCGGAATACCAAAGGGCAGAAAATGCTAGTGGGAGTTGTGTACAGATCACCAAACAGCAGTAGTGAGGTTGGGGACAGCATCAAACAAGGAATAAGGGATGTGTGCAATAAAGGTACAGCAGTTATGGGCAACTTTAATCTACATATTGATTGGGCTAACCAAACTGGTAGCAAAGCGGTGGAGGAGGATTTCCTGGAGTGTATTAGGGATGGCTTTCTAGACCAATATGTCGAGGAACCAATTAGAGAGCTGGCCATCCTGGGTGATGTGTAATGAGAAGGGACTAATTAGCAATCTTGTTGTGCCAGGCCCCTTGGGGTAGAGTGACCATAATATGGTAGAATTCTTTATTAAGATGGAGCGTGACACAGTTAATTCGGAAACTAGGGTCCTGAACTTAAGGAAAGGTAACTTCGATGGTATGAGGCGTGAATTGGCTAGAATAGACTGGCAAAGGATACTTAAAGGGTTGATGGTGGATAAGCAATGGCAAACATTTAAAGATCACATGGATGAACTTCAGCAATTGTGCATCTCTGTCTGAAGTAAAAATAAAACGGGGAAGGTGGCTCAACCATGGCTAACAAGGGAAATTAAGGATAGTGTTAAAACCAAGGAAGAGGCATATAAATTGGCTCGAAAAAGCAACTGACCTGAGGACTGGGAGAAATTTAGAATTCAGCAGAGGAGGACAAAGGGTTTAATTAAGAGGGGGAAAATAGAGTAAGAGAGGAAGCTTGCAGGAAACATAAAAACTGACTGCAAAAGCTTCCATAAATACGTGAAGAGAAAAAGATTAGTGAAGACAAACGTAGGTCCCTTGCAGTCAGATTTAGGTGAATTTATAATGGGGAACAAAGAAATGGCAGACCAATTGAACAACTACTTCGGTTCTGTCTTCACAAAGGAAGACACAAATAACCTTCCGAATGTACTTGGAGACAGTGGGTCTAGTGAGAAGGAGGAACTGAAGGATATCCTTATTAGGCAGAAAATTGTGTCGGGAAAATTGATACGATTGAAGGCCGATAAATCCTGATAGTCTGCATCCCAGAGTACTTAAGGAAGTGGCCTAGAAATAGTGGATACATTGGTGATCATTTTCCAACAGTCTATCGCCTCTGGATCAGTTCCTATGGACTGGAGAGTAGCTATAATGTAACACCACTTTTTAAAAAGAGAGGGAGAGCGAAAACGGGTAATTATAGACCAGTTAGCCTGACATCAGTAGTGGGGAAAATGTTGGAATCAATCATTAAGGATAAAATAGCAGCGCATTTTGAAAGCAGTGACAGGATTGGTCCAAGTCAGGATGGATTTATGAAAGGGAAATCATGCTTGACGAATCTTCTGGAATTTTTTGAGGATGTAACTAGCAGAGTGGACAAGGGAGAACCAGTGGACGTGGTGTTTTTGGACTTTCAAAAGGCTTTTGACAAGGTCCCGCACAAGAGATCGGTGTGCAAAATCAAAGCGCATGGTATTGGGGGTAATGTACTGACGTGGATAGAGAACTGGTTGGCAGACAGGAAGCAGAGAGTCGGGATAAACGGGTCCTTTTCAGAATGGCAAGCAGTGACTAGTGGAGTGCCGCAGGGCTCAGTGCTGGGATCCCAACTCTTTACAATATACATTAACGATTTAGATGAAGGAATTGAGTGTAATATCTCCAAGTTTGCAGATGACATTAAACTGGGTGGCAGTGTGAGCTGTGAGGAGGATGCTAAGAGGCTGCAGGGTGACTTGGGCAGGTTAGGTGAGTGGGCAAATGCATGGCAGATGCAGTATAATGTGGATAAATGTGAGGTTATCCATTTTGGGGGCAAAAACACGAAGGCCGAATATTATCTGAATGGCGGCAGTTAGGAAAAGGGGAGGTGCAACGAGACCTGGGTGTCATGGTTCATCAGTCATTGAAAGTTGGCATGCAGATACAGCAGGCAGTGAAGAAGGCAAATGGTATGTTGGCCTTCATAGCTAGGGGATTTGAGTATAGGAGCAGGGAGATCTTACTGCAGTTGTACAGGGCCTTAGTGAGGCCTCACCTGGAATATTGTGTTCAGTTTTGGTCTCCTAATCTGAGGAAGGACGTTCTTGCTATTGAGGGAGTGCAGCAAAGGTTCACCAGACTGATTCCAGGGCTGGACTGTCATATGAGGAGAGACTGGATCAACTGGGCCTTTATTCACTGGAGTTTAGAAGAATGAGAGGGGATCTCATAGAAACGTATAAGATTCTGACGGGACTGGACAGGGTAGATGCGGGAAGAATGCTCCCGATGTTGGGGAAGTCCAGAACCGGGGGACATAGGATAAGAGGTAGGCCATTTAGGACTGAGATGAGGAGAAACTTCTTCACTCAGAGAGTTGTTAACCTGTGGAATTCCCTGCCGCAGAGAGTTGTTGATGCCAATTCATTGGATTTATTCAAGAGGGAGTTAGATATGGCCCTTACGGCTAAGGGGATCAAGGAGAGAAAGCAGGAAAGGGGTACTGAGGGAATGATCAGCCATGATCTTATTGAATGGCGGTGCAGGCTCGAGGAGCCGAATGGCCTACTCCTGCACCTATTTTCTATGTTTCTATCCTCATTCGAGGGACCACCTATGAAGATGATGATGATGCTGTAGGAAGCCATCAGGGAGATCCAGCCTGCAGTTTTAAAAACTATATTATCTCCATAGGCATTCATTTTCTTGCCACTAGACATACAGTTATATTTTTGTTACAGTCGTTGCTGATGTTGGGGTCAACAAACCACTGAAGTCAACTTTGTTAGAAAAAGGAGAACGGCAGTTAGATCGGATTAAAATGTAATTCCATAGTATGCTTGCTGCTGACTGTGAAGCTACCTGTGACCCATATTACAGGACAGGTATAATGAAAAATTCCTTAATCTCCGTACTGCTGAGCATATGGTAACACTGAATCATGGAAAAATGTGCAGCTAGCAATCTTAAGCGAAGCAGATTCTGAAGAAGTACCTTGAGAGGCAAAAAAGAGGGATCAATAAAAAAATAACTAAAAAGCTTTGGAGTGCTTGGTAAATTCTTTATGATTCCTGTTAGAAAGCAAGTAATGGGTGTCTGAGCTGTTGTGATATGAATATTGTAGAGTGGGAACTTCTCGGTGTTCCACTTACATCATGCTTCCTTTTGGTCAGGTTTGTGATGTAATCATTTCAAAACACCTGCATTTATAATTGGAAGAACAAATGAGCCAATAGTGAAAGGGCATTGATGGGCGAGGTGTTCGCTTTGGGGGGTGGGGGGGTGCTTTCGCTTTAACATAGAAACATAGAGCTAGATTTTTCACTTCACTTCGCCCATCTATCGCCCAAAATGGACCTCTATCGCCCATTTTGAGGAAAAAGTGGAAACTAGGCCAGAAAGATCGCCGGAAAAATAGGCCTCCAAGTTTCGACTCACTTCGCCGAGCTGATCACCTATACAAGGCCCATCCCAACTTTCGGCACATCGCCGGCACAAGGCCGGGCTGATGGAAGGCCGAAAACATCGCTGAGAAATAGTTGCTTTTCCCGGGCCTTACAGAAGGGAATGGTTACTATGGACGCCATTTTGAAGATCGGAGGAAGGGGGGGAGACAGCCCAAAAATCGTGCTTAGATGGTTGCGAGTGATTTATTGGTCCTGTATAGATAGCTCTACTCAGATTTTTAATTATATTTAATTTTACTAATAGTAGCCTCGTGGCTTCGGCATTTTCTCGTGAAAAGTTCATTTATACCTCGTGAAAATAATTATTTATATTGAAGGGGGCCTCGAGTTAAACTTGGTCTTGTATAGAGAGAGTAGTTTAATAGATTCACATTTTTTAGTGAAAAGTTCATTTTTAGCAATTGAAAATCATTATTGATCGTGCTTTTTGCGCCATTACTTGTAACTGCTCACAAGCTGGTTTCTGAAAGGATCAATCGAACAGGTGGCAGAGAAATGCGTAGACCGAGGCAGAGAAGGCAAGCGTACAGCCAACGAAGGTACAAAGAAACGCAATCTTACCTCAACTTGTCTGAAAATGCGTGTCTAAGGAAGCTGTGCTTCTGGAAGGAGGCCATCGATGAGATTTGCCAGCTCATCAAAGGGGATCTTCAGCCTTCCAGCACCATCAGGACCGCACTGCCCGTTGAGGTGAAGGTTACTGCAACCCTAGCCTTCTACACATTGGGATCTTGTCAGGCTTCTGCTGGCGACATCTGTGTCATATCTCAGCTCGCCACACACTGCTGCATTCGGTAGGTGATTGAAGCCCTTTACGCTCGCAGAATGGACTTTATAAGCTTCCCTATGACGAGGGAGGCACAGACCGGGAGGACTTTGGGTTTTTCGAGAATAGCAGATTTCCCCAAGGTGCAGGGAGCAATAGACTGCACGCACGTTGCCCTGAAAACCCTTAAAGAATGCGGAGGTGTTTCGTAACAAAAAGGGATTCCACTCCCTAAATATGCAGCTTGTTGTCGGCCACAAGCAAATAATCATGTCAGTAAAAGTTACATTTCCTGGCAGCATCCATGATGCGCACATCCTGCGTGAGAGCACTGTCTCTGACCTGTTTGTCAGTCAGCCGGAAGGTCACGGTTGGATGCTGGGGGATAAGGGATATGGCCTTACCAGTTGGCTGATCATCCCTCTGCGTAATCCCGTCACTGAAGCAGATTGCAATGAAAGCCACATAGCGACACGCAACATCGTCGAAAAGACAATTGGAGTCCTAAAGCAGCACTTCAGATGCCTGGACCATTCTGGTGGCAGCCTACAGTACTGTGACTACAGTGACCAGGTCGCTGAGTTTATTGTGGTGTTGCATGCTGCATAACCTGGCTATAAGGAGAGGACAAGTAATGTCAGATGGGGCTGCAGGTCCACCTCCAGAAGGAGGGGAGACGGAAGAGCCAGCCGGCAAGGATGAAGAGGCGGAAGAGGAGGCTGGTGAGGACCTAGGGCAGGCCAATCAGCCTGGCGATCTAGCCATGGTCGCACCCCCCCCACCCCTTCCCGACCCAGTGGCAGTTACGTGGCTGATAAGCTGTTCCGTCTGCAGCTCATTTCTGAACGCTTTTCCTGAACTTACATTGTGGATAGTCACATTTACATTTACAGTTAAGGTTCTCCAAAAGTTGCATTTGCGTTGAGTTACGTTTTTGTCTTGCCTGCACAGGCCTGGCATCTGCATTAATGCTTAACTTAATTAAACTTTTGTTATAATAATAGAATGCAAAACAAATGCCAAACAATTGTTAAATGTTGTGCTTGACGTAATTATAAGAGAATGCACAATAATTGTTAAACTCGATAAAAATGTTTATTTAACATAACAAATTTTTCTTTCAGCGCCCACCGCCCCCCCCCAAAACAGCAATGATCAATTGAACTTTAAAAAATTTAACATGGATGCAGAAAACAAGCCCCTCCCTACCAACGGTCACGTTTCTCTCCAAGTCCCCCTCCCTACCTGCGGTCACGTTTCTCTCCAAGCCCCCCTCCCTACCAGCGGCCACATTTCCCTCCAAGCCCCCCTCCATACCTGCGGCCACGTTTCCCTCCAAGCCCCCCTCCCTACCAGCGGTCACGTTTCTCTCCAAGCCCCCCTCCCTACCTGCGGTCACGTTTCCCTCCAAGCACCCCTCCCTACCAGCGGTCACGTTTCTCTCCAAGCCCCCCTCCCTACCTGCGGTCACGTTTCCCTCCAAGCCCCCCTCCCTACCAGCGGCCACGTTTCCCTCCAAGCCCCCCTCCATACCTGCGGCCACGTTTCCCTCCAAGCCCCCTTCCCTACCAGCGGCCACGTTTCCCTCCAAGCCCCCCTCCATACCTGCGGCCACGTTTCCCTCCAAGCCCCCCTCCCTACCAGCGGCCACGTTTCCCTCCAAGCCCCCCTCCATACCTGCGGCCACGTTTCCCTCCAAGCCCCCTTCCCTACCTGCGATCACGTTTCCCACCAGGTTCTTTCCCACCCCGTGTTTTAGCATCTCCCGCCCATTTTGGTCTCCGCAGACCGAGACGAAGCTGGCATGCAGCAGGCAACGACATGACTTCCTGCCATGGTGGAACTTGTCGGAGTGGAAGTCGAAGCATGATGATGTTCGTCTTCTGAATCAGGAGGAATTGTATCCTCCGTACTCGCTTGTGTGCTTGGAGGTTGCACTGGGACCCGACATGACACCTTGGGGTGCAGCACCGTGTCCAGCCAGCAACGCATGTCGAAGGGCATTGGTTGCAGCGGTCTGCTCTCTGATCCCCTCCAAGGTCTGTCATGCTAACTCAGTTTGCATGACAGAACAGTTGGAGAAGTTCGTGGAGAACTGGTGGAACTGCTGGATTAGCTCGCGACCTATCGTGACCGTCTCCCTGCACATGGAGATCAAGCACTCCGTCTGCCCTTCCGAGGTAGGCGATTGCTCACCTCGCTGACCCGGCCTCCGTGGGGTCGGCGTGTGCAATATATTGCGCCTTGGCGTCGCTAGCTGCATACCGCTTGGTCCCGGTGCCTCATCGCTCTCAATCGAGATGACCGCAGGTTCACCCCCCACCCACATCAACAAGCACCTCTTGCAGGAGCTCCAGCTCTTCCTCATCCTCCTGCTGTTTCTCCTCATCCTCTAGTTAATGAAATAGTTCCTCCAGTACCACAATTTCCTCAGGTTCCTCCTGCTCCACTGATGGAGTGTTGATGGTGCTGGTGCAGACTGTACCAGTGTATCAGGTTTACCTAAAAAACAGAAATGATGACATTTATTAGAATATAACGGTGTACATTACCAAGAGATGTTGCAAATCAATAGTTTTCACTACCCCAGAAAGTTGTAGCTACTGCAATTCCTGCTTCTTATGCCCTGCTTCTTATGCATGCATGAAATGACATTACATCATTAGTGCATCATAAGCATATTACAAGTATATTGCATTTTGCATTATAATTGCAGGACATTAGATCAGTTACATACTTAAGTTTTTAATACTGTTTTTAATATACAATTACAAATTACTCACGAGATGCATGGCTGGGTTCGGTAAGACCACAGGTGGTGGCTGAACGGCTGAACGGCCAACCAGTGCGGCAGCCCCCCCCCCCCCCGCCCGCTGTTGCTTGGCGTGATGGATTTAATTTAAGTTTGTCATTTGTAAATGTGTTATCAATTAAGTAGATTCATTGAAATATTAAGAATTTGCATGCATGAATCAGTAACATATATGTACAATTTGAAATAGAAAATGCAACTTACTATTAACATGGTTTAACTAATATATTCAAGAATTAGATTCAATGCAGGAGATTCATTGCACTAATAAAAATTTGCATGCATCAGTAAAATAGAATCAGTAAAATATAAAATGCAACTTACTCTTCCAGCATTTCCTGCACTGATCACCCCCCCTCGCCTCAAACGATGCAGAAGACACCACGGCTGCAATCTGCACCCAGATTTTACGGTAGACATGGGGTGGCGGTTTGCCATGAACACCCCATGTCAATTCGGCCCACTTTGCCTGCACCTCATTGACTAGTGCCTCGTTTGCCTCGTCACTAAAGGGTTTGCCCTTTTCCTCTCATTTTCAGTTTCCATACTCATTTTAAATTCGATTTAACTTTATGTTTTCACGAAGAATCACTCCAAATTATGTCCACTCAAACCTTCCAGCTTCTCTCCTCTCTTTTTCTGTCTCTCTCTCTCTCTCTCTCTCTCTCTCTCTCTCTAATCCCACCCTGTACCTTCTGAGCATGTGTGATGACCCCTGACTTCCCGAAATGCAGCCGGAAAAAAATCTCACACATGCGCACAAGGCCGTTGCTAGGGAAGCTTTTTAACTTCATCGCCGGCCTAAGGCCGAGTGGAAAATCGCAACCAAAAAATGGGCCTTGTACCAGCATCAGCAAGGCTGAGACGTCCCACATCGCTGGAACAAGGCCCATTTTTTGGGGCATTCGCCACCTAGTGGAAAGTCTAGCCCTTGCAATTTAGAGCGCAGAAGGAGGCCATTTCCGCCCATCGTGTCCACGCCGGCCGACAAAGAGCCGCACGGCCCTCGGTCAGCAGCCCTGAAGGTTACATATAAACCTATGAACAATGAACAATGGCGGAAAGGTAAAGAGCACCTGGCCCAACCAGTTCGCCTCACAGAATTGCGACACCCCATACACTGAAACATTCTACACTCCACCCCCAACCGGAGCCATGTGATCTCCTGGGAGAGACAAAATCCAGATAAAAACCCAAGCCAATTGGGGAGGAAAAAAAATCTGGGAAAATTCCTTTCTGACCCATCCAGGCGATCGAAACTAGTCCAGGAGATCACCCTAGCCGTATTTGATTCCCTGAAGTACTTACCATCGTATCTGCGCCAGCCAACAAGAGATTATCCAGTCTAATCCCACTTACCAGATCTAGGTCCATAACCCTGCAGGTTATGGCACTTTATGTGCCCATCCAAGCACCTTTTAAATGTGGTGAGGGTTTCTGCATCCATCCCCCTTCCAGGCAGCGAGTTCCAGATCCCCACAACCCTCTGCATGAAAAAGTCCCCTTCAAATCCTCTCTGAACCTTCCACCAACCACCTTAAAACTATGCCCCCTCGTAATTGACCCCTCCACCAATGGAAGTAGACCCTTACTATCCACTATATCCAGGCCCCTCAAAATTTTGTACACCTCGATGAGGTCTCCTCTCCGTCTCCTCTGTTCCAATGAGAACAAACCCAGCCTATCCAATCTGTCCTTATAGCTAAGATTCTCCATTCCAGGCAGCATACTAGTAAATCTCCTCTGCATCCTCTCTAGTGCAATCACTTCCTTCCTATAATACGGCGATCAGAACTGCACGCAGTACTCCAGCTGTGGCTTAACCAGAGTATTATACAATTTAAGCATAACTTCCCTGCTCTTGTATTCTATGCCTTGGCCAATAAAGGCAAGCATTCCGAATGCCTTCTTAATCATCTTATCCACCTGGCCTGCTACTTTCAGGGATCTGTGGACAAGCACTCTTTGTTCCTCTACATTATTAAGTGGCCTACCGCTTAATGTGTATACTCTTTCCTTATTAGCCCTCCCAAAGTGCATTACCTCACACTTCTCTGAATTAAATTCCATTTGCCACTGCTCTGCCCACCTGACCAGTAGATTGATATCCTCCTGCAGCCCATGACTTTCCTCTTCATTATCAACCACACAGCCAATTGTAGTGTTTGCCTTTCCAAATGTAGATTCATCCTGTCCTTCAGGATTTTTTCCAATAATTTTCCCACCACTGAGGTTAGGCTTCAGGGGGATGAGATGTTCTGAGAGGGTTCACTTTGGGGTGGGGAGGTGGGTGGGGGGGGCGGTGGGGATGAGGCATTCGCTTGGCTGGCGGGACGTTGACTTGACAGCCTGGGGTGGTGGTGTATTGTGCTAAAGTGAATCATATCAGTGTGTGGATTGAGGTCTATGAGCCTTAGATATTGTGGGTTAGATGATATTTGGTGAGGTTGGGAAGACAGTAAAGAATATATTTTAAAAGGCTAATGTCATTTTCTTAGGAAGTGATTATTGGAATGCGTGGTGGGCAGAGCTACAGCCCTGCGCCGAAAAGAGTGCCAGCAGCTGCGCGCGTGCGCAGTGGAGCCTGCGCGCATAAACGTGCAATAGCTCCTGGCCCTCCCAGCATGTCCTGGCATCGGGTGACCCTATCCCTGGCCGAAGGGACGACGCAATGTTCACTGCCCCTATCCTGGGCCGAGTGGCCTGCTGCACAGGCCAGCCACTGCCTTCCAGCGCTGAGGGCTACAAGAGACAGGTTGATGGGGGGGAAGAGTTTTGATCCGGGGGCGGGGGGGGGGGGAAAGGGCTAGAATTTAGATCCAGCGGGAGGGGAGAGGAGGAGTTTTGATCCGGCGGGGGAGTGGGGGACGAGTTTTGATCCAGTGGGAGGAGGGGTACTTTTGATCCGGGAGATTGGGGGGAGAAAAGAATCTTCAAAGATTTTCCAGTACTTTAATCTCTAGCTATCTTTAGTAAAAATATACTCAGTTTAATCAGGCTGATAGCACCTACGCCCTGCCCAGTCTCGCTGCTTGGGATTAAAAAAAAATTCGCATTCCTATCATAACACTCATTTTGGAGGCTACTTGCGCTGATTTCGTAACTCACCGCAGGGTTTTTCTGGCCTAACTTAGTTTGGAATAGGTTTTAGCTGGCTAAACTGGCTTAAATGGCCAAAACAGGCGTAAGTGGCTGGTAACACCCCCTTTTGAAAAACAAAGGAACTAAAAAAAAACCTAACTAACTCACTTACACTGGAGCAACTTAATGGGGAGAATTGCGATTTTTAAGTTACTCCAAAAAAATCTAGTTGCTCCAAAAAAAACCAGAGCAACTTGTGGGGAAATTTGGGCCCGATGTGATGAGTTGGGCACGGTTAATGATTGCAACTGTGTTTTGCTTTGCGACTGTGTAACTGTTTTTGGAAGATGACCAGATGATGGAAGCGCAAATGAGCGCCTATTGGTTGTTGTTGTTCCTTAATGTTACAGGAATTCACTTCTAGCCACTGTTATTTTCACGTATGCAACACAATTTTATTTTGTTTTTTCACCACGTGGTAATAAACTGGGGGAATTGTGAAAAGCTGCAGATGCTGGGGGCTAATTAAAGTTTTCCAGACTAAGTTCGATAGATTTTGTTGGGTAAGCGTATCGAGGGATATGGAGCAACAGCTGGTAAATGCAGTTGAGGTACAAAGTAGCCATGATCTAATTGAATGGTGGGACAGGCTTAATGAGCTGAATGGCCTCATCCTGTTCCTATCTTCCTATGGCAATAAACCTGTCCCAATCATAAATAAAACCAGAACATGCTGGAAACACTCAACAGCTCAGACAGCGTCTGTGGAGAGAGAAAAGAGTTAATGTTTCAGGTCGATGACCTTTCATCAGAATTTGGAGGATGCTGGTGATGAACAGCTTTTAAGCCAGTAAAGAGCGAGGGAAAAGTGGGGGAGGGAAAGGTATGTGACAGTGTAGAGGGCAAGAGTGATTCAATGACACACCATCTTATGGATCTGGAGAGCAGAATTCGGGTGCAAGTAGTTGTAAATGCTGAAAAGCAGCATTTGATTTGAATGCACACAGTTGGTATTTTGCTCTGAAGTTAAGTATAATAATTAATCTGTAAAAATTAGTCATTATCTATGGTTTTAAGGAAAGAAGTGATTTTTTTTTGTTTTAATGAAAATTTTTGTTGTTTATGTTTCAGATCGATGCCCTAAGTAAAAGAAGCAAAGAAGCAGAGGCAGCCTTTTTGAATGTTTACAAAAAATTAATTGATGTTCCAGGTATGTTTCCAGACGTAGTGGTTCGTGACCAGTGCATTTCTTGTCACCTCCCTAGTTTTAGAAATGGTTTGTTTATGTCCTCTTTTCTCCCTGGGATCTGATTACAAAATTAGCCCAGACATAATTTTTGGTAATCTGAAACCATATTCCAGTGGACACAATCAGTATAATAATAAATATGAATTCACTGTAAGTAACTCTGATGCAGTTTCAGAGAGGCCTTGGGATTGAAGATGTTGGGAATGTTAAAGTGACATTGTATGGGAAAAGGAAATGGGGCTTTCCATTGTATCCACTAAGTTCCACACTTGTACTGGAAGCCTTCACTGCTGCCATTGTGTACATAATGGAAGAGAGATTCTTCTTACCCTGATTTTAACTTTTAACAGGATTATAATTATTCTTAGAACACTTAAAAGATTTAGTGGTTCTGTAATTTGTTTTAAATTTAGAATAAAAACATAATTGTGTAAAATATATCTGGAAAAATATGTACTTGGAAATTATAAAAGGCATTCAGAGCTCCCAAGCGAACGTGTGTGGCATCTGTTAAAAACAAGTACGTCTCTTGATAGTTTCCTCACTTTTTTTCAAGAAGCAGCAGGTTTCTGTGTACATACATGTATATATTTTTCTTCAAGGTATCACGGGGTTATTAGTTACAACAGGGTCACTGCAATTTTCATTCCATCCAATTCTACATTATTTTACAAAGTTTGTGTGCTGTATAATCCTCACTGCCTTTCTTCCAAATCTAGGGTTTGATGTTCACCCGATATATTGTACACTGTGTTTGTATCCAGTCCGGATCCACCGAGACACATTTCTCTATTCCTTGTTTTCCTGAGTACCCTTTCCAGCCAGTCTCGTTGGGTCACCGGGGGAACCACTCAGTAAATCATCGCTGCTGTGGTTAGGGGTCCTCATCACGATAACTCACATTGCAAGCTTGTAACATGGCTTGAAATATGGGCAAAACTGTATTAGTGCCAAAGTGTATAATATAAAATATCGGATGCGTTGGGGGCAGCTCGTGTTGACTGTGATTGAACGTTATAGCTACAGCACAGCATTGTGACTCCCGAGAAACCCATTTCACACTTTCCTTTTAAATTTAACAGAAATGGCGAGTTATGGATGTATTTCTCTTGCTTCTGACCAAAATAACAATGTTGTGGTGGCCGTGGTAGTGGCCATCCCTTATCACAATGCTAATTGCTGTATGAAACTCTTTTGGAGTAATTGCTGTATGAATAACTGTGCTTAGAATTCCAGCTGATTCTCCTTAATGAGACAGCTGGGTTAATGATGTAATTGTTCAATTACATTAGCCCTGAAACCCCACCCCCAACAGACAGGGATGCATCTGAAAATCTGATGCCATCGGATGAGCTGCACACAGATATACACAACAAGCAGCTATTCATCTTCCTGATATGTACCTCTGACGCAGTTACCCACATTACAGTGTCTTCAAACAGCAGTAAAGATCTTCCAGATGTTTACATGTAGTCTGCAATTGTGATGGCTTTTGTGAAGAAGAGAATCTGCTGGCAGTTTCAACTTCTACAAAATATTCTTGGCAATTTGTTGAGCTTATTTTTTAGCTATATGAAAGTATAATTTACAAACATGCAACATAATGCATGTAAATATATGACCATATAAAATAAAATATTACCGTAACTCTGCATTCTGGTTAACTTGCTGTATATAGCAGACCTTTACTAGAACATGTTGTCTGGAAAGTAGCCAAATAGTGCATTATGCAAGGTAACAATTAAAAGTGTATTCTGTTCCACATGGCTAATGATCAAAAACTAACAGTACCCAGGAAACATTTAGGATGTCTGCCCCTTTAGGAGAACTTTGTGACTTCCCATGCCATATATAGTGTTGGATACCATTTCTCTTTATTTCCTTTTCTCTGTTCCCATTCTGATTCTCTTTCCCCCCTTTCTACGTTCTACTCTTCACCTTTTTTTGTTCCCCTCCCCTTTTCTCTGTTCCCCTCTTTCTCCTTTCCCCCTTCACTATTCCCCATTCCCCTTTTACACTGCTCCACCCTTGTCTCCTCTCTGTTTCTCTTTCCCTCTATTTTCTCTCTCTACCTCTATTTTCTTCTCTCTTCTCTTTACTCTGTTCCTCATTTCTTCTCTCCCTCTTCTCTCCTGCTTTCTCCCACTTTTTACTGTTTCCTCATTTCTCTCTCTCCCTCATTCTTTTACCACTTTCCCGCTGTTTCTTTGCTTATATTTCACACTGCTTGTTTATTGCTCTCTTCCATTTACACTGCCTCACCAGAGGTGCCAACATCTGTAAAGCAGTAAAATTGAGTCATTCCCATGCGTTCAGCTGTTACTGTTTAGATTTTGTTGGGCTAGAATTTGATCAAGATCTGCCATCGCAAGATTGCCACCCAAAAAACCACTAAGATTATTAAATTAACACCGGCGAAAAATTGATCCAAAAAATGGAAAAAATTCTGCCTGGCGGGAAAAATCGGTTTTCCACGCGGATTCTCGGCGGAAAACGTGATCCTGGTCAAATTGGGTGGTACGGACTTAAAATTTAGTCCGAGGCTGTGAGTTGGGCCTAGGGAGGGGGGAAAACACACAATATTTTTCCAAAAGTGGGAAAACGTTCACAGAACACTTCTGCACTGAATCACTGCAAAAGAATTAAAAAAAAACCCTTTCACTTCCATTTTTCGCAGGGTTTCTTACCTACCGTTGATCGAAGGGCAGCTCCGGCTGCTTTCTCATGGGCGGTATTTTTTCCCTCGGCTATGGAACACCGTTACCACCAAACTCGGGCGGGGCAGTTTTTTCAATCTTCCACGCCGGCGGTCTGCTCCCCAGCGGTATTTCGAAACCACCGGGGGAAGACTTTGACGAAACTTGCAATGGGAGGTTTTCAAAGAAAAACCAGGAATACCACCGAGAAACCAGGCGGAAATGGTGCCCAAATTCCAGCCCGTTGTAACTAGCATGTGTGATTTGACAGAGTTGCTTTGGTTCCTTCCCTTCAAGGTGTGCGTTACCATGTGATACTTACTCTCAGTTTGTGCTGGAGAGCAAATCGAGACTAGACCTGAAGTTATAGTCACACCATTCTTTAATTAAAATCTCTATTTTAATATTCCCACACTCCTGTGTTTCCTATTTATGCTGATTCTGTTTCAGGACTAGAACATTGAAATTAGACAACTTAAGTTAAAAAGAACAAATTAGAGGGAATTTTAACCTAAAAAAAAGGGTGGATTGTGGGCGTGGAGGTAGTTAAAGTGTTAAAAATCTGAATCCTGACCTGAAGTCATCTCCAACCCACCAACTTACGGTTTTAAAGGAGGTGGAATGGGGCCGGACAGCCAACCTGTTGCCTGGAGGTGGGACGTCTATTTAAATATTATAACGAGGCCGGAAGCATCCTCTTTAACCCCCATTTTGTGTTTAATTGTAGCTGGTTTGGTTTTGCACACCTTATTTATCCTGACAGTTACAACAAATCAACGACTGCTTCATCCAGGATCCAGGGTCCCAGCCTAACACACCCTCTGCGATCATAGACTCCCGGTCCCTGCATCTCTTCAGTGCCCTGCCCCCTCCCCCCCGATCTTCTCCCGACCCACACCCCCCCGATCTTCTCCGGGCCCCTGACCCCCCCACCCCCCCCCCCCCCCTCGATCTTCTCCCGACCCCTGACTCCCCGATCTCCTCCCGACCCCTGACTCCCCGATCTTCTCTCGGCCCCTGACTCCCCGATCTTCTCCCGACCCCTGACTCCCCGATCTTCTCTCGGCCCCTGACCCCTCCCCGATCTTCTCCCGACCCCTGACCACTCCCCGATCTTCTCCCGAACTCTGACTCCCTGATCTTCTCTCGGCCTCTGACCCCCCCGATCTTCTCCCGACTCTGACCCCACCCCCCCCCGATCTTCTCCCGACCCTGATCCCCTCAATCTTCTCCCGACCGTTGACGCCCTGATCTTCTCTCGGCCCCTGAAACCCCCCCCCCCCCCCCCCCCGCACCCCATCTTCTCCTGAACCCCCCCCCCCTCCGCGCTCTTCTCCCGACCCCTGACCCCCCCCGCCCGATCTTCTCCCGACCCCTGACTCCCCGATCTTCTCCCGGCCCCTGACCCCCCGATCTTCTCCCGACCCCTGACCCCTGACTCCCCCCCGATCTTCTCCCGACCCTGATCCCCTCGATCGTCTTTCGGCCCCTGACCCCCCTCCCCGATCTTCTCCCGGCCCCTGACTCCCCCGATCGTCTCTCGGCCCCTGACTCCTCGATCTTCTCCCGGCCCCTGACCCCCCCCCTCCCCGATCTTCTCCCGACCCCTGACCCCCCCGATCTTCTCCCGACCCCTGACCCCCCCCGATCTTCTTCCGACCCCTGACACCACCCCCCGATCTTCTCCTGGCCCCTGACCCCCTCGATCTTCTCCCGACCTTGCCCCCCCCCCGATCTTCTCCCAGGATGACCCCCATGCGATCCCTCCCTCCCTCTTCTCTGCGGCCTGGAACTGCAGGACTTAATGCCTGGAGCCAGCCAGCCTCTGAATTTGGCTGACTGTGGGTGGGAAACAGAGGCTTCCCATTCAAATCTGGCCCTGCCATTAAAGTTGGCAGAGCCTGCGGGAAAGCCGTCCTCCCATGTTTTCAGCCTGCCTTCTCCATTAAAATTCTGCTCATTTTATATATATATATATTTTTTTTTAAAGTTCTTGTATTTATTTTAGCAGATCTCTGATGTAATTGCTAAAAGTGATCAGAGGAGATGTCTTACAGGGGTATAATACTGTGTAGTGTAATATGTGTTATGCCACTGCAGCAATTCAATAAGTCAAACTGTATTTTTATGAAATGGTTTTCTGAGATTTTTACCAGTGTTATGGGCCAAATTCTGAATTCTGTCCATTATCCTTTAAAAGATGTCAATTATTAATTCATTATTACTATGTGTTGGGTTAGTTATCATCAGCATGGGCAGCCCCTCGGAATCGAGGAAGACTTGCTTCCACTCTAAAAATGAGTTCTCAGGTGACTGAACAGTCTAATACGAGAACCACAGACCCTCTCACAGGTGGGACAGACAGTGGTTGGAGGAAAGGGTGGGTGGGGAGTCTGGTTTGCCGCACGCTCCTTCCGCTGCCTGCGCTTGGTTTTCTGCATGCTCTCGGCGACGAGACTCGAGGTGCTCAGCGCCCTCCCGGATGCACTTCCTCCACTTAGGACGGTCTTTGGCCAGGGACTCCCAGGTGTCAGTGGGGATGTTGCACTTTATCAAGAAGGCTTTGAGGGTGGGTTAGTTATGTACTAACTATGTGTATCTCAAGCCAGAGATAAGGAGAAAAGTGGTTATAAAAGTTGTCCTGAGTTGGAGGCAATGTTCCCTGCAATATGTTTTCGGGCTGTGAAGCCCCTTCAGAATACCGCCATGTGCGTTTTTTTCTATTTAAAAGCAACAAGCCGGGACCCCATGGCACTGCACAGCTTGCAGGGAACATTGGTTGTAGGTACAAACCAGGCCGGTAGCAGCATTGGGGTGGGTGGAGATTGTGGGGAAGTTCTTTAAACAGTAAGTCAGGCTTGTTTCCTGTTCCTGGGTCATGGCCACTGTCCTCCCACTATTCCCACCTTGAAGTATCTCATTTCCACTTCTTCCATACTCCGCTCCTAAACTCCCAGCGCGCTACTCCCAGTACTCTAGGCCATTTCACAGGGGAGTCACAAAAAGGCTAGACTGGGTGAGGATGGCAGATTTCCTCTCCTAATGGACATTAGTGAACCAGATGAGTTCTTGTGACATTCCAATAGTTTATTACTATTACTGATACTAGCTTTTTTTAAATTCCAGACTAATTTAATTAACTGAATTTAAATTCCCCAGCTGCTGGTGGGATTTGAACTCGTGTCTCCAGATTATTAGTTTAGGCCGCGGATTACTAGTCTAGTAACATAATGGTGGCATAGTGGTTTGGTTACTGAACTAGCAAATAGACCTCTAGGTTAGCGATGGAAAATAGTTATACAGATGATCAAAAGAGCACAAATTAAATTATATTCCAAGAATGTCAGTCTCTATTTAAATTTCACCATTGATAAGTGCCATTGGTTGTTACCAGCCCACACCAGGTCCTGCCCAAAACATCAATCTCAGTGATGCTAAAGTAGCAGGTACAGTAACATCTCCTTATTTACAAACACCAAGACTGCCAGCGTGCATTGGTTGGCTCCCACAAACTCCATCCCAGTTTTCATACAGGTGATCATTAACGTTGGAACACAGTTCCAGGTCTCGGGACCCCTGCCAAGCTGGCCATTCTTCACGTGTGAGCCCAGTGTGAGTATTGATGAGCTATTTCATTAGAAAGGCATCACAGACAAACCCAATTTTGCGATCCCCCAAAGATCACGTGCGTACTTTCCTTCAGTTATCACTGATCACGAGTGCGGGACCCTAAGTGTTTTTCCACTCCACTTAACACATTGACGTCAAGGTCAGTTGTAGTACCCTTTTCATTGCCTGAGATCAGCATAGACTGTGGATTGAATTTGGGACCTAACTATTCTGTATAACTGTCTGTATGTGAGGAGCACTATTGTAATGTAAGTTGTTATAAAGAGAAGAATGCAAATCTTTATATTAAAAGCAATAATTGGCTGGGAAATACTGAAATTCTTTAATTGTGAAAGATATTCAGAATTCGCAGGGTTTTTAATGCTCATGAGAGAACTCACTTTTCATTCATTTTTCCATTGCTATATCCACTGTTTTTTCCATGACATTTCCCCCAGATCCTTAAACTTGAATAAAAGTTGAAATATGTAGCAGGGCACTTTAGTCAGATCCAGTTCCTGAAATTATAATGCAGGTGTCAAATACAGAGGAATAAATGTAAGAATGTATAATGCAGCTGACTTGGCATACAGCACTGTGATATGCAAATACCAGCTGTACTCGTGTTTCCCCAGGTCCTGCTTCCTTAATATTACCCACAATCGCACTTTGACAGTTTGTATACAACTCTGATGCATGCAAACCCAATTTGTATGCAAACAGTTTTCCTCATATTGAACACATTAGTGAGGCATATCTTCAGAGTTGCTTACACATTGTGGTTTTTAATATCCATCCATTTATCTTTATCAATGATCCACATCCCTTCGGGAATGTTGCACCTCTGATTACACACTCCTTTTATCAAGAATGCAGCTACGTGCAAACAGTAACTGCACAAACATCATTAAAAGTATCCATAAAAATGTGAAGAATAGAGGAAACATCCTTTTAATGTTGAGCTTCTTCAGGATGTGCTTCTGATCCTACAGAAACTAATCTTTTAATATTGCCATGGAGTTTCTGTAACTGCACCACACTTTTGAATGTTGAAAACAGTGAAGTTTTGCTATTTCCCCAAAGGTACGGAAAGGTCACAGGGAACAAAACTGATTTACTGGTCTGTATGGATTGGGTGGGGATTTTTGAACTGACCAGCCCACCACATCCAAATAACCTGACTGGGATGGCAAATGCTTATGTTATTATCCATCCCTTCTTTGGGTAATGTATACTCCTCCCACAACACCAGCAGCACCGCGTTATTTTAATCTTGGGCTGTGCTTGGCAAAGTAAATACAGATGAAGGAAGCCTTGAAGAATGAATTATTATTAATGCAGCGACTGATTATGCACAGCCATTGATCTAGAAATGTATCACCAGTGTGCACTGCCTTTTTCCCCAGCTATCTTCCAATTAGAATCTTAAAACAGAACATCCATCCTTGTCTGTTGCGTTTACAGATCATTATCAGGCCTCAGTTTTGCTCCTTACATAAAGTAGTGATCTGAAACTCTTACATGCAAGTCTTGTTAAAAGCAACTGTCTATCTGTCCTGTTATATATCAAAGTTATATTGTAATTCCTATCACTAAGAATTGCTTCAGGATCTTCACAAGTAATTTCTAATACACCTCGGCCTCCAGTTCCCACACAATCTCCCTCTCGGATTGGGCACAGCTCAATGTGGCTTTTAGGTTCAGTCACTGACCAGTGTGCAGATGATTTCCTCAGCCCTCCCTACTCCCCCACTGGAGCAGATGTTGGGAATGGCCAAAACAGTTGCCTTGATTGAGATCGAATTTGGATCCAAGTGAACTCCGTTCTGGGATTTAAAAAAAAATCATTTTTCCATAAAAAGAATTTGGAAGAAAAAAAAAAGGCCCTTTTCAGGGATGGAATGTCCCTTCCTGTCGAGCCTTCCCCCAGCAAGTGTTTGCTCAAGCCTCCTTCACAACAGTTGAAGAAGGTACACATGTGAACGATGTGAATATCTGGTTCCGTTTGCAATGGCATTAATACTACTATGCAAGTAGATCTAGGGCAGTTTGAGTCAACTCCATTAGAAATAAAGCACCCAGACCACTTACAGGTGTGCCTGGCTCGACAGAACCATAGCAGGTCTCAGTAGCAGACCTGAATTTGTAACAGGCACCAAGCCCCAACTTGAAGTGGCTCCATTGACCAATAAAGGTAAAGAAGAGGCATATGACAAATGTAGAGCTAATGGGCTCAAATTTGCCCAGGAGTTGCTCTGTTTTTTTTGGAGCAACTTGATTTTTCTGGAGTATCTTAAAAATCCCCATTCAACACATTCAATTTGCACCAGTGTAAGTGAGTTATTAGGATTTTTTTTTAGTTTAGTTTTTTTTTTCAAAAGGGGGTGTTACCGTTTTGGCAATTTTGGACAGCTAATAGTTGCTCCAAACTAACTTAGGCCAGTGTATGTGGCCACTTGTGGCTGCACAGAAAACCCTTGCGGAGAGTTAAGAAATCAGCGCAGGTAGGTACTTAATGACTTGGCTAAAGAATGTGAATAGGATCAAACAGCTATACAGGACATATGACAAATTGTACAACAGAAGCATTCATGGAAGCTTAAACTACAAAATAAAAGAAGTAAAGAGACAAAACATATTTACATAATTTTTTCAAAATATCCAAATAAAAACAGTTATCACCGCCCCCCCTCACCACCCCCCCCCCCCCCAAAATATCATCAAAACACTCCCACCCACCCCACTCCCCCTCCCAAACCCAGGATCAAAACTCTTTTCTCCCCACAATCAAAATTCTTTCCCCCCCCCACCCCAATCAAAACTCTCCTCACTAAACAAAGCACAACCATCAATAAATAAAAAATAAAACTGAAGTCCTCCCTCGGCCCAGGAAGTCAGTGGGCCGGCCGGCCGGTGCGGGAGGCCACTTGGCCTGGGATAGAGGCGGGACATTGGCTCCCACGCCTCAGAGGAGCTACTGCACATGCACGAAACCTCCAGTGCGCATGTGTTGAGCTGCCGGCACTCTTTTGAGCGCAGGGCCCTAGCTCTGCCCCCTAATTGAATTGCCACGCTGCGCCAAGCCATGGGAGAGGCCACAGAGCGGCCAGAAAGCAGGGACAACTTTTTGGCGCCGTTTTTATCCTAGGAAGTCGCCGCACCTCGGGTGAGTGCACCAAAAATCGTCGGGCCAAATTTGAGCCCAATAATACTAAAGAAAATAAAGCAGAATATATAAGGGAAACCAAAAAAAAAGGTTACAAGAGAGTGTGAAAAAGACTGGTACACAACCAAAACCTACAGTAAAGGTAAAAAACACAAAGAATAAAGAAACGGCAGGACCAATTAGAGATGAATAAATGTACCCAATGTGTACCTTGCCTCAATTTTCAAAGGAGAGTGTGACAGATAAAATTAAAGTGGACATTATTAAATTGTTGTTTAAAAGGAAGTTGGTTGACAAACAGAAACCCGAGTGTAGTGGTTAATGGATGTGTATTGGACTGGAGGGATGTTGAGTGAGGCCCCCTAGGTCTCAATATATGTAAACAATCCCCGCTTGATTATACGGGGTTCAATATCCAAATCTGCAGGGAACACATTAATAGACCGTGTGGCTAACTGAAGATAACTGTAAATCCCTCCTGGAGGACAGAGACAGGTTAGTAGATTAGGCAGATAGATGCCAGATAAAATTTAATGTAGAGAAATCTGATGTGATACATTTTGGGAGGATAATGAGAGGAAATATACAGCAAATGGTAGAACTTTAAAACCGAGGTGGGCAATTATTCAGGCTGGAGGGCCACTTAATAAGTTTTGTTGAGCTCTTAAGGTGTGCGATCTTGCACCAATCATGAGGTCCTATGCTGGCCACCAACCAGCTCCTGCCGCTGGAAGACATACCATGCATGTGTGGCCACGCAACAAATTTAGAGGGACTGTGCACAAAAAGATTAGAGGGAATATTGCTGCATGTAAAAAATGAATTGGTTAACAACAGCTACCATTAAAATTAAATATAGTGAATATACCCAGGTCCAGTTAGTTATGCCTCCACTATGCTAATTAAGTTGGATAATAAAACAAGTGAATAATTGTGCAACAATTAATAACTACATTAACAGTCGTTGGTGAGAGCAAAGTGTTAAATTGGTACATTTGAAACAGGCCAACTCAGTCTAGATCATCGCTCCCACTATTACCCTCCCAATAATTTATATACATAAATTTAGATACTATCTTAAGTACACAAAATGTTGTGTAAAATTGTAAAATCTTCCATTACGAAATGAATGAAATGATTGATTAGTCGATTATATGTTGTGCTGAAAGTCGACGTGGCTGTTTGGCAGAGCAGCTCGAGTCTGCAGGGCCTCCGACGTGAGCGATGTTCTTTGTTTAGTGTACTGAGTACGGGAGCACGAGGCTTCGCAGGGCCTGAACTACACTCGGGTGCCATTACCTGGAGTCCTTGTGCTCCGGGATCCACTCCCGTGTCTAAGACGGTGATGAGAACCCCCCTGCCTACCCCTGCTGTTGTGCACTGGGTACCGGGAGAGGAAAGACTTGGTAAAAAAGTGATTGAGCTCAGCAGCCTGACTCAACTTACACTAATGAGCAGCTCAAGCTCTGGCTCACGTTCTATTTCTGTCCCCTCCAGCTGTATTTTGCCCACCACTGCTGTAAAAGAAGTTGAGCAGAGAGACTTAGGGTGCAGATACACGTCTTCAAAAGTGGGAGGCAAGCTGTTTTTTAAAAAAAAACATATCATTTTCTAGCTTTAATAAATAAGGACATAGAGTACAAGAGCAAGAGGTAATGTTAAACCTGGACAAATCATTGGTCAAGCTGCAGTTAGAATATTGTCCAGTTTAGTGCTTTACTTTTGCAAGGATGTCACAATCATGGAGAGGGTGCAGAAGAGGTGATAAGAGTGATATCGAAATAATTGAAAAGGATCAATTTTTCATTTTGTTATCCTAATTTGAGGTAGGAAGTGTTTTGAAATTATATTGTTTAAATCTTGATTATGGAAGTCATCATAAAGATTCTGTAAAGATTCAGCAGACATATCATTCAACAGACACGGGGCAAAATTCATTCAGGGCGCTAAGTTTTATCTTTTTGAACAGTTAATGCCCGGCGAGATGGGCTGCAAAATTGGAAATTGGGCACTTTCGCCAAGGGAGCGCTTTCTGAGGCATTAATGGCCTCAGGGGGGCACTGCAGGGGGCGCTATTAGCAGACTGCACCCAGCTGACTTTCATTCAGCAATAATCAGCCTCCTGCTCATTCCAGTTCTTAAAGGGGATGTCGTTTCAGGCAGCACCTGGTGATTTTCATTGTTGCTGGAGTTGACCGAGAGCTGGAAGGAAGGTCTGTGATAGCTGCTCCAATACCTCTTAGAAGGGCCACTGGAGACATTGATGGGGGCAGTGGTGAGAAGGAGGGAGGTACTGTTCCCTCTATCTGGGAGAAGGCCAATGTCGCAGGTTTTTAGGGCCATGTGGGCAGAGGTGGCTGCGGAGGTGTCAACCAGCACCGTGATCGACAGAAGCCCAACACAGTGCCGGAAGAAATTCAGCGACATCAGTTGAGTGGTGAAGGTGAGTACGTGTTTGCACAACTCTTACACAGCAGCCTCTGAGCCTCTGTCTGTGCACACTCTGCAAACCAGCACTTAACCCAGCAGGCAGCCACCAACCATCTGTACCTACTCACAGTCACATCCTCATTTCACGCCTTGCCTACATTCACAGCTATTTAACCATGGCAGGCATATCTTCCACATACATAACAGGACCCTTATTCACACAAGTTCCTCCTTTTGCAGGCCAAGATGGCACACAACAGAAGGGAGGAGAAACAGGGTGGAGGGGGGAGCTGAACTGTGCCAATTGACTGACCTGGAGGAGCGAGTGCTGTGGCTCATTGGCCCGCAGGTGGTGGGCACGTGGCTGGTGGAGATGTCAAGCCCGCTGGGAGCACCGATGGCATGTTAATCCCCTCCTCTCATCCCACTTCCCCGTTAAACCAGAAGGCCATATCACTTTAATAGCTCCTCATACTGTCTGCCTTCCTTGCTCAATTTCTGCCCTCACTTTAACGTGACTCTTGTGCCATTTATGCTTTCAGATAACCATGCATCAGATGAGCAGCCTGTGCCTGAGACCCCCCCCCACCCCCGACTGAGACACAAAGGAAAAGAAGAGGGGGAGGAGGACGGGGACGAGCCAGCACTGCGTCACTGCTTCTCTCACCCACAGGCACCAGCTCAGAGACTGGCACTACGCGATCCTTAGAGGTTAAGCTAGTGGAGGGGTCTGCACTGGGTGATGTACTGGGGCCTAGTGGGCTGCAGCATGGTCAAGGGGCAGGGGAACCTTGGGAACCAGCTCCCCGGGCGAGTTCTGCTCCACAGGACTCAGATCAGGATCTCGACAGGGAGGCGTTCACACAAAGAGTGATGGCCATGCACTCCGACATGATAGGTGCAATAGCAAGGGTGCGGAGAGCCTGTCGGAAGTGGTAAGGAGTGTGGAGGAGTCCGCCTCCAGCATTGCACAGAGCTCCGTGCACACCCTGGAGCCTGTCATTGCCAGTGTGCAGGCGATGGTGGACTCCAAGAGAACCGTGCGGGCCCAGATCTCGTGACTCGTTTCATGGGCGATGTGGCAGCTTCCATTGCAGCATAGGTGGAAGCCACGCAACGTCTTGGTGCTGAAATGGAGTCAGTGGCTCACATGGATGCTCAGACTGCTCTCATGTCTTGGTGCTTGTCATACAGTCAGTGACTGCTGCCATCCAGTCTCCGACTGCTCTCACCCAGGCTCAGCATGATGCCACGCAACGTCTTGGTGCTGTCACACAGTCTCCGCTGGATGCCACGCAAGCTCTGACTGCTGCCGTCGCCGCTGGGTCCACCATAGTCGACCGGGGATCTCACGGTGTCGCAGCAGCCCAGCAATCTGTCCTGCAGCAGACTGGTGGAGATGCTGAGGTGCTGCCCCGGGGCAGTGGCAGTGGGTCAGTGCAGCAGGAACCTGCTGTCCTCTCTCAGGATAACAGCATTCCTGATCCCACCACTGCCACTCCAACATTGCCCTTGTTGCTGCCTGTCACCCAGCCAGCCCAGACTGCCGCCGCCCAGCCTGAGGTGGTGCAGCCTGCAGCCGGGCCTTCCAGGCCCAGAGCTGGTCGAGGGCATCCTGCAAGGTCATCTGTAGTCTCTGGCCCTGACACACTGCAGCCTTCCACCAGCCGTGCTGCAGCCACAGGGGACACGCTGCGGAGGAGTATTAGAATTGGGCAACGAAAGGGAGCAAATAAGGAAATGCACACGGGTGACGAATGAATACACATTTATACATTTTATTGTTTGATAAATGTTGATTGGAATGTTTAATATTTGCTGTTGACTCTCATTTCGATCTTGGGGCTTTGGTATGGAAGGGCATATTGATGTGGTGATGGGGGAACGTCCCAAAGAACCGGGAAATGGGATGGAAATCCGTGGGAACGAGCTCCGATGAGATGGTCGCAGACCTCCCTTGCAGGATCTCGATGGAGTCACTGCCTCCTCCGTCGTGGCTGTTGCTGCTCCTTCTCCTTCTCATCATCCTCCTCCTCCTGCTGATCCTGGTCCTCCTCCTGGTCCTGCTCCTCCTCCTGAGGTGGTGCGGCTATGCCTGGTGACAATGGCTGTGCCCTCATGCTGGTCAGGTTGTGCAGCATGCTCAGCCGAATACTGCAGGACTCCTCCCGAGTGGTCAAGGCAGCGGAACCATTGCTTCAGCACTCCGATGGTCTGCTCAATGATGTTCCTGGTGGTGACATGGCTCCCATTGTACGAGGCCTGGGCAGGAGTGGTGGGGTTGTGGAGGGGAGTCAGGAGCCAGGTGGAGAGTGGATAGCCCTTGTCTCCGAGCAGCCAGCCGCGAGCTTCATTTGGGGGCTGGCACACCGGTCTGGCACAGGATGAAGGCCATGTGGCTGCTGCCAGAATAGCGGGTATTGACGGTGATTATAGCGTGTGTGAAACATGGAAACTTAGAAAATAGGTGCAGGAGTAGCCCATTCAGCCCTTCGAGCCTGCACCACCATTCAATAAGATCATGGCTGATCATTCCCTCAATACCTCTTTCCTGCTTTCTCTCCATGCCCCTTGATCCCTTTAGCCGTAAGGGCCATATCTAACTCCCTGTTGAATATATCCAATGAATTGGCATCAACAACTCTCTGCGGTAGGGAATTCCACAGGTTAACAACTCTCTGAATGAAGAAGTTTCTCCTCATCTCAGTCCTAAATGGCCTACCGCTTATCCTAAGACTGTGTCCCCTTTTCTGGACTTCCCCATCATCGGGAACCTTCTTCCCGCATCTAACCTGTCCGGTCCCGTCAGAATCTAGTAAGTTTCTATGAGATCCCCTCTCATCCTTCTAAACTCCAGTGTATAACGGCCCAGCTGATCCAGTCTTTCCTCATATGTCAGTCCCGCCATCCCGTGAATCAGTCTGGTGAACCTTCGTTGCACTCCCTCAATAGCAAGAACATCCTTCCTCAGATTAGGAGACCAAAACTGAACACAATATTCCAGGTGAGGCCTCACCAAGGCCCTGTACAACTGCAGTAAGACCTCCCTGCTCCGATACTCAAATCCTCTCACTATGAAGGCTAACATATCATTTGTCTTCTTCACCGCCTGCTGTACCTGTATGCCAACTTTCAATCACTGATGAACCATGACACCCAGGTCTCGTTGCACCTCCCCCTTTCCTAATCTGTCGCCATTCAGATAATATTCTGCCTTCGTATTTTTGCCCCCAAAGTGGATAACCTCACATTTATTCACATTATACTGCATCTGCCATGCATTGGCCCACTGACCTAACCTGTCCAAGTCACCCTGCAGTCTCTTAGCGTCCTTCTCACAGCTCTCACCACCACCCAGTTTAGTGTCATCTGCATACTTGGAGATATTACACTCAATTGTTAATGCATATTGTAAAGAGCTGGGGTCCCAGCACTTAGCCCCATGGCACTCCACTAGTCACTGCCTGCCATTCTGAAAAAGACCCGTTTATCACGCCTCTCTGCTTCCAGTCTGCCAACTAGTTCTCTATCCACGTCAGTACATTACCCCCAATACCATGTGCTTTGATTTTGCACACCAATCTCTTGTGTGGGCCCTTGTCAAAAACCTTTTGAAAGTCCAAATACACCACATCCACTGGTTCTCCCTTGTCCACTCTGCTAGTTACATCCTCAAAAAATTCCAGAAGATTTGTAAAGCATTTTCCAAGTGCGCTGCTATTTCATCTTTAATAATTGATTCCAACATTTTCCCCACTATTGATGTCAGGCTAATCGGTCTATAATTACTCGTTTTCTCTCCCTCCTTTTTTAAACAGTGGTGTTACATTAGCTACCCTCCTTTTCTCCCTCCTTTTTTAAACAGTGGTGTTACATTAGCTACCCTCCAGTCCATGGGAACTGAAGCAGAGTCGATAGACTGTTGGAAAATGATCACCAATGCATCCACTATTTCTATGGCCACTTCCTTAAGTACCTTCGCGTGGTCGCACACCAACTGGACATTCAATGGGGTCACGTTTCGGCCTGAGTTGCTCCTATTTTTTTGGAGCAACTGGTTTAGAATGGAGTATCTTAGAAATTGCAATTCTCGCCGTTTAGTTTGCTCCAGTTCTAGTCAGTTAGAACGGTTTCATTTTGGAACAGATTTTTTTTCAAAAGGGGGCGTGTCCGGTCACTTTCACCTGTTTTGAAAGTTTAGGCAGTGAAAGCGTACTCCAAACTAACTTAAATGGAGTAAG
Organism: Pristiophorus japonicus; assembly: GCF_044704955.1. NCBI lineage: Eukaryota > Metazoa > Chordata > Chondrichthyes > Pristiophoridae > Pristiophorus > Pristiophorus japonicus. The sequence continues at coordinate 65,783,764 of NC_091992.1, read as the reverse complement.
TCTAGATTTTTGTACGCTCAGACAAACCTTGCCTGCACTTGACAAATCAGGCGTAGGGAACGAGGCGTGGGGGAAGTAATTACATTCTACAAGCATTCAACAGTCTTACTTATACAAATAAAGAGCCATCCTGAACAAAAAATTAGAAACAAAGCAAATACAAAATATTGAATATTCCTACCTGTGTGAAGCAGCAGCAGCCTTCGAGCTGCGGTGCTTCAGGCAGGCCTTCCTTCCCTGTAGGAAACAGGGGCGGCGGCAGTGGCTGATGGCAGCCGAAGACACAGCAAGCAGCCATCGAGCTGCGAGGAAGACTGAGGCCATTCGGCCACGGGATAAGGGCAGCGGCAGTGGCTGACAGTGGCCGAAGACACAGTAAGCAACCTTCGAACTGCGAGGGAGACTGAGGCCATTCGGCTAGGGACAGGGAGAGGCAGCCAGATAGCCAGTTTGAAACTTAAATTTGCAGAATGGGTGCTGCATTGTCAACATCAGGTGATTTATTCAAAAGTGCTGCTAAAAACACTCCTTCAGACACATCAAAAATCACCAAAAATTCAATCCCAAGCCTTTCCAGGGGTCCACGAGACAAATCAACACTTCTTTAAGTCCCTTTAAAAATGGCCGAGTGCCAATGTTTCTAGGCTACTGCGTGTGCGCGCTCCAACACGCCCGCGCAGGGCTGCCGGCACGACATTGCCTCATTTAACTTAGCCCCGCCCCCCATCCACTTGCAGAATCGGCGTGACTCTGTGGCTCCGCCCCCCACTGCTGTGTGCGCGCCGCGCCGAGCTCCCAGGGACCAGCAAGGAGCCGGATAATTAAGAGGTATTTTTCTGTCACACTTTTAGGCGCGAAAAACGGCGTCCAGGTCGGGGCTGCGCCGTTCTAGGCGTGGCCCGAAACTTGACCCCGATGAGTGGGAGTCTTTGCGGTTACGGAAGATCTCAGGATTGTGATGCACAGTGGGTGCAGTCAATGGCGCCCTGCACTGTGGGGAAGTCCGCTATCCTGGCAAAGCCACATGCTGCTCGTGCTGCTTCTCTCGCTCATGGGGAAGGAGATGTAGTCCCTCCTCCTTCTGTACAGAGAATCTGTGACCTCGGGGATAGAGCAATGCACGACAAACTGGGAGACGTTGGAGATGTCTCCTGTTGCTCCCTGGTAAGATCCATTGGTGTAGAAATTGAGCGTGATGGTGACCCTGACTGCCACTGAGAGAGCTGTCCTCGCCCTGGTCTGAGGCTCCAGGTCTGGGTGCAGCAGATGGCAGAGCTCTGTGACCACATCCTTGCTGAAATGCAGCCTTCACACACACTGCTCCTCAGTGACATTGATGGAGGAGAACTGCTGACGGAATGTTGAATCAGTTTGGGTGGAGATAAGGAATAATAAAGGGAAAAAGTCGCTGGTGGGCATAGTCTATAGGCCCCCTAACAGTAGCTACACTGTTGGACAGGGTATATAAATCAAGAAATAATGGAGGCTTGTAATAAAGGAACGGCAATAATCATGGGTGATTTTAACCTTCATATTGATTGGACCAGCAAATTGGCCAGTGCAGCCTTGATGAAGAGTTGATAGAGTGTACCTGGGATAGTTTCCTTGAACAGTACGTTGCGGAACCAACCGTGGAGCAGGCTATCTTAGATCTGGTACTGTGTAATGAGACAGGATTAATAAATGATCTCATAGTAAAAGATCCTCTAGGAATGAGTGACCATAATATGGTTGAATTTCAAATTTAGTTGGAGGGTGAGAAAGTTGGTTCTCAAACCAGGGCCCTAAGCTTAAATAAAGGAGACTACAAATGTATGAGGGCAGAGTTGGCTAAAATGGACTGGGAAAATATACTAAAGTATGGGATGGTTGATGAGCAGTGGCAGATATTTAAGGAGATATTTCATAATTCGCAACAAAAATATATTCTAGTGAGAAGGAAAGACTGTAAGAGAAGGGATAACCATCCGTGGCTAACTAAGGAAATAAGGGAGGGTATCAAATTGAAAACAAAGGCATACAATGTGGCCAAGACTAGTGGGAGGCCAGAGGATTGGGAAATTTTTAAAAGCCAGCAGAGAACAACTAAAAAAATGATTGAGAGGGAAGATAGATTATGAAAGTAAACTAGCATGAAATATAAAAACAGATAGTAAGAGTTTCTCCTTCTAAAAAGGAAAAGAGTGGCTAAAGTAAATGGTGGTCCCCTGGAGGATGAGACTGGGGAATTAATAATGGAGAACAGGGAAATGGCAGAGACGTTGAACAAATATTTTGTATCGGTCTTCACAGTAGAAGACACTAAGAACATCCCAATAGTGGATAATCAAGGGGCTGTAGGTAGGGAAGAACTTAATACAATCACTATCACTAATGAAGTAGTACTAGGTAAAATAATAGGAATAAAGGTGGACAAGTCCCCTGGACCTGATGGCCTGCATCCTAAGGTCGTAAAAGAAGTGGCTGCCAAAATAGTGGATGCATTGGTTGTAATCTACCAAAATTCCCTGGATTCTGGCGCAGTCCCAGCAGATTGGAAAACCGCAAATGAAATGCCCCTATTTAAAAAAGGAGGCAGACAAAAAGCAGGAAACTATAGACCAGTTAACCTAACGTCTGTCATTGGGAAAATGCTGGAGTCCATTATTAAGGAAGCAGTAGCAGGACATTTGGAAAAGCATGATTCAATCAAGCAGAGTCAGCATGGTTTTATGAAAGGGAAATCATGTTTGACAAATTTGCTAGAGATCTTTGAGGATGTAACAAGCAGGGTGCATAAGGGGGAACCAATGGATGTGGTGTATTTGGATTTCCAAAAGGCATTCGATAAGGTGCCACGTAAGAGGTTATTGCACAAGATAAAAGTTCACAGGGTTGGGGGTAATATATTAGCATGGATAGAGGATTGGTTAACTAACAGAAAACAGAGTCAGGATGAATGGGTCATTTTCAGGTTGACAAACAGTGACTAGTGGGGTGCCGCAGGGATTGGTGCTGGGGCCTCAACTATTTACAATCTATATTAATGACTGATGAAGGGACCGAGTGTAATGTAGCCAAGTTTGCTGATGATACAACGATGGGTGGGAAAGCAAATTGTGAGGAGGACACAAAAAATCTGCAAAGGGATATAGACAGGCTTAGTGAATGGGCAAAAATTTGGCAGATGGAGTATAATATGGGAAAATGTGAGGTTATCCACCTTGGCAGATAAAATAGAAAAGCAAATTATAATTTAAATGGAGAAAAATTGCAAAGTGCTGCAGTACAGAGGGACCTGGGGGTCCTTGTACATGAAACACAAAAAGTTAGTATGTAGGTATAGCAAGTAATCAGGAAGGCAAATGGAATGTTGGCCTTTATTGCAAAGGGGATAAGTATAAAAGCAGAGAACTCCTGCTACAACTGTACAGGGTATTGGTGAGGCCACACCTGGAGTATTGCGTACAGTTTTGGTCTCCATATTTAAGGAAGGATATACTTGCATTGGAGGCTGTTGAGAGAAGGTTCACTAGGTTGATTCCGGAGATGAGGGTGTTGACTTATGAGGATAGGTTGAGTAGGTTAGGCCTATACACATTGGAGTTCAGAAGAATGAGTGGTGATCTTATTGAAACTTATAAGATAATGAAGGGGCTCGACAAGGTGGATGCAGAGAGGATATTTCCACTCAAAGGGGAAACTAAAACTAGGGGACATAGTCTTAGAAGAAGGGGCCGCCCATTTAAAACTGAGATGAGGAGAAATTTCTTCTCTGAGGGTTGTAAATCTGTGGAATTCACTGCCCCAGAGAACTGTGGAGGCTGGGTCATTGAATTTATTTAAGGCGGAGATGGACAGATTTTTGAACGATAAGGGAGTAAAGGGTTATGGAGAGCGGGCAGGGAAGTGGAGCTGAGTCCGTGATCAGATCAGCCATGATCATATTGAATGATGGAGCAAGCTCGAGGGGCCAAATGGCCGACTCCTGCTCCTATTTCTTATGTTCTTTATACCTGGGGACAGTAAGGCCTCCTGTTGCTAGCCTTGTGATGCCTTTTTCCTGTGGTAACATGTTGCTGTGGTTCTCCATGTCCTGTTGCCTCTAGTTGTCCATGTTCTGCTGCCTATCTTTGTCTGTCCCTCTCCCTGTGCCCTGCTCCATGGGCCTCCCCCTGCCCCCTCTCCCCTGCGCCCTCTCCCCTGCGCCCTGCTCCCTGTCCCTCTCCCTGTGGTGCTCCCTCTCTTTGCCTTCCTCTCTCGATGCCTTTTTCTCTTAATTGGCGGTGCCTTTGTCTTTGTCTGAGCATCCTCCGTGGTGACCTGGAGCAGGAGGTCACGTGTCAGCACAGCCCCCATGAAGCGACAGAAATGTTTTAACTTCAAAACTGCCGTGAATTATACAGGGGGAAAGTTAAGATTCTTGAGGTAAAAATCACTGCTATCAGTCCGCCAACCACTCTGCCTATCTATTGGAAAGTAGAAAAATGTAATGGCCGACAGAAAATAGTTTTCAAGATGGTGCCCTTAAATAGCGCTGCTGCATCCAGTTCCTGACTGCAACTCGAGAGCTGAAGCTGTTGTCATCATCGGCAGGCGCTAAAGTCGGTTGCGCGGGGTAATTTAAAATCCGGGGAGGTAAGGGGGTGACGCGCATGGCAATGATGTCATCATTGCCACGCGCAGTCCAGCGGGGCGCTCCGGGCAGGAGTGAGATGTTACCTTGTAGTGCCCCCGCCCAATTCTGCAATGGGTGGGTGCCGGGAGGAGGGGAGGATCATTTTGCACTCCCGGAGGTGCTAACTGCCGTCGATTAAAAGGGGCAATTTCACCTCCACAACTTCTAATGGGGCTACTGATGGGATACAAGGATGGAGGACAGTGATTGGTTCTTCTAGGTTAATTGAACCACTGGACAGGGAATGAATCTTAATGGCAGCTAATAACTGATTTGATTTGCTTCAATTGCTGATTTTCTCATTTTAACTTAATTTATAATTATAGTATGTATTGTTTAATTATAATTAATCTTTATTATACTGATTTTACTGTTGTTTACTCCTTATTGTATTATTTACAATGTAATTTGAATTTTTAAAAACATTTTTCACCTGTGTCTAGCTGCGTGCGCATTTTGGCTGCCGCTTCGGACCCGAGCCTTTAACCTATTTTACACTTCCTGCTCACGCTTTTTCTCTCTTTCCCTCAATGGTCAATATCTAACGTGTTGTAAAATTGTTGTGAAGCGCCTTGGGACGTTTTACTATATTAAAGGCGCTATATAAATAAAAGTTATTTTTAAAAAGATATTCTAAAAAGTTTCGGATGTGCCTTTTAAAAGAAAGAAAACTGAGAGGTTAAGATAAAATTAGGTTTCTTCATCTTTTGCCTGTGAAAAATGTTGTAGATTGAAAATAGTGTAATTTGATTTTGTAAGAAAGTCTCAGTTTTTCTATAAACCTGTTATTGGTCAAAGTAAAGCCATGTTGAACTTTCGATAAGTTAATACACTAATTGTGATGTGGTCTGTATGGTTACTGACAGAATGTCACATTGCAAAAGGCCACTTCGTTGTACACTGAGGGCTCTCCATGAAGTATTCTTGGTTTTCTTACTGTTGAAGCTTGATTACTTCAGGATGTTTTGAAGTGAGAAATTTAAAAGTTGAGATTTTGATATTCTGATGTGCCAGGATTGGGTATGTCATGATGTCGTAACAGGAAGTGTATGATACAGTCTTCCAAGCTGCTTCTAACCAACAGTTCAGCAGGGTAGGGGTGACTGAAAGAATGCGGTAAATGCACAGATATTTATAATTTTGTGGTCCAGTTTCCCAGAGTAGGTATAACTGGCACTGTGTAGAACACAAAAGTAAAGTTGTCTTCATTGTAGTACTTTCTCACTGATAGCCAGAGCCAGCCCATCAGGGTTTCTTTTTCAAAAGATTGCAATTCAAACTCAAAGTAAACTCAGTGTTGTTGTTGTAATCCTTACAGGTTTGCCTGGTAAGGCATTACTAATCACAGTCTACTGTGTATGCTAGTCTTATAGTTGCAAAAACTAAGGTAACCAGGAAAACAATCCAACTGTCAACACTCCTTCAGCAACAATACAGCATTGCAAGGGGTCAGTTTTTATTTTCTTTCCGCCTCGGTAACTGTGATTTGAAAAATGTATCTATTGTATATTCTGATTACCTTTGTGCTTCTATTGAAGGGTTGATCCTACTTAAGTTATGAGCAAATGCTTCTTCTAGCACTGGGGAGAAGTTTACAGTGTTTAGGAATGTTGTGATGGTTAATGATGAAGTTCCACAAATTAATTAAAGTTGTGATAAGGCTATTTCGAATGAGATTCTACCACAGGAGGATTTGTTCTTGCCTAGAGGATTAACTGTACTAATTTACCTCTCCGTTAATGGTTTGCAGATCCTGTTCCAGCACTAGATCTGGGACAACAACTCCAGCTCAAAGTCCAACGTATGCATGATATTGAAACAGAGAATCAGAAACTGCGGGAAACTCTCGAGGAATACAATAAGGAGTTTGCAGAAGTCAAGAACCAGGGTAAGGATTTAAAAATTCCACTTGGTGTTAAATCTATAAATACTGACTGTTTCAAGGGTGTATGATGATATCATTGCTTCAATAATGTGATTTAAATTTGTGTTATAATGTGTAAAGCAGCAATATCTGTGGCTCCTAACCACACTTGGCTCTTCAGGATCTAGAATGTGTCTGTTCACACCACTGTTAATGGTCAGGCCCAGTTTATGCACTTACAGCTGCAGCATTTGTGCACTTCGCAGCAATGCTGTAGTGGTCCCTTGGTCTGTTCCTCTACTCCTCTGGCACTTTCTCCTCCTTTGAGCATCTCACCTTATTCCAGCCCTCTCATGTAAAATTCTCGTTCTCTGCCGCCCACCCAAGTACCATAAAAATGTAATCACCGATATATCCTCACTGCTATCCTCCCTCAGCCTCTGCACCGAGCGACTTCTCATCCTCGGTGATTTCAACCTCCATCTCATTTCATCATGCTCTCTCTCTCCTCTGAGTTCACTGCCCTTCTATCCTCCATTAATCTCTCCCTCCATATAAGCTCACCAACCCATATTCACGGACCCCTTGACTTTGCCATCTCACATAGCCTCGCTACTCACATTGTGCCAATCACAGATAAGGCCATCTCTAACCACTTCCTTGTATCGCTCCACCTACATCCCCCTTCCTCCTCCTAACCCTACTTCCTTCTGTATCCATCCCTGAAAAAAAACTCTCAATTCCCTTAAACCTACACTTTCAAAATCCTGACTGTCCAGCCTTTGGCCCCCACCACCCCCCCATTTACCCTGACATTTCTGCAGCTACCGATCTGCTCAATCACCCCCTCACCTTCACCGTTGTGCCCTCGTCCCCATTAGAACCATTACTCTCTCTCACCCTGGCCATTCCCCTGATACAGCCCTCATCTCCACTCCACTTCAAGGGATGCAGACTTCAGCAGATATGGCGGCCAACTGGTTTAGCCAATCACCGCCGGATCTGGCTGGACATCATAAAGCACTATTGGGTCCTGCTCTCATCTGCCAAAACTGTTCACTATTCCAGGATCATTCTGAAATGCAAAGGTAACCCTGGCTTCTTTTCTCTAACTTCCCTTTCCTCTTCAAAGAAAATTAATACCTGGCTCCATTTTTATCTATCTAATCATAGCAAGAGCTATGGCTGCAATGGCTTCTGTTCCCACTCTATTCTTGGCCCCCTCTTATTTTTCATCTACGTGTTGCTCCTCAGCGACAACATCCGGAAACACAGCGTCAGTTTCCACATGTACGCTGACGACACCCAGCCCTACCTTACTACCACCATTTCTCTCGACCCCTCCACTGCCTCTAAATTGTCAGACTGCTTTCAGTACTGGATGAACAGAAATTTCCTCCAACTAAATATTGGTAAGACCGAAGCCATTGTCTTCAGTACACGCCACAAACTCCGTTCCCTAGCCACCGACTCCATCGCTCTCCCTGGCATCTGTCTGAGGCTGAACTAGACTGTTCGCAATCTTGTTGTCCGATTTGGCCCCGAGATGAGCTTCCGACTACATATCCGTGCCATCACTAGGACCACACATTTTCACCTCCGGAACATCGCCGGATTTCACCCCTGCCTCAGCTCATCTGCTGCTGAAACCCTCATCCATGTCTTTAGACTAGACTATTCCAACACACTCCTGGCTAGCCTTCCACATTCTACCCTACGTAAACTTGAGGCCATCCCGTTTCCTAACTTGCACCAAGTCCCATTCATCCTGTGCTCGCTGACCTACATTGGATTCCGGTTAATTCTCATCCTTGTTTTCAGATCCTTTAATGGTCTTGCCTCTCCCTATCGCTGTAATCTCCTCCAGCTCCACAATCTTCCAATATCTCTGCGCTCCTCTAATTCTGGCATCCTGTGCATCCCTGTTTTTAATCGCTCCACCATTGGTGGCATGCCTTCATCTGCCTGGGCCCTAAGCTCTGGAATTCCCTCCCTAACCTCTCCACCTCTCCACCTCTCTTTTCTCCTTTAAGACGCTCATTAAAACCTACCTCTTTGACCAAGCCTTTGGTCATCTGCCCTACATTACAGCAGTGATTACACTACAAAAAGTACTTCATTGGCTGTAAAGTGCTTTGAGTGGTCGTGAAAGGCGCTATATAAATGCAAGTCTTTCTTTTGTGACTCGGTGTCAAATTTTGCTTTATAATGCTCCTGTGAAGCGCCTTGCGACGTTTTATTATGTTAAAGGTGCTATATAAATACAAGTTGTTGTTTTAGTAGTGTGAATGATCCTTCGCCAACAGAAGCTTTTCTATCTGAAAGTGAAACAAAAGGCTGAGCAGAGGTAAATATGGGGGAATGTTTCCCCTGGAAAGTAATTTGTGAGGAGGATGCAAAGGGTGTGCAAAATGATATGGACAGGTTAAGTGAGTGGGCAAAAAAGAAGCAGACTGAATATAATGTGGGGAAATATGAAATTATCCACTTTGGTAGGAAAAGTAGGAAAGCAGAAAGCGGTGAGACACTGGGACTTTGTATTCAGAGGAACCTGAGTGTCTTTGTGCATGAATCACAAAGTTAACATGCAGCTACAGCAAGCAATTAGGAAAGCAAATGGTCTGTTGGCCTTTATTACAAAGGGGTTGGAGTATAAGAGTAAAGAAGTCTTATTGTAATTAAAAGGGCCCTGGTGAGACCACACCTGGAGTACTATGTACAGTTTTGGTCTCCTTACCTAAGGAAGGATATACTTCCCATCATCATCATCATAGGCAGTCCCTCGAAATTGAGGAAGACTTGCTTCCACTCTAAAAGTGAGTTCTCAGGTGACTAAACAGTCCAATACGGGAATTACAGTCTCTCACAGACAGTGGTTGAGGGAAAGGTAGGTGGGGAACCTGGTTTGCCGCACGCTCCTTCCGCTGCCTGCGTTTGCTTTCTGCATGCTCTTGGCGACGAGACTCGAGGTGCTCAGCGCCCTCCCGGGATGCTCTTCCTCCACTTAGGATGGTCTTTGGCCAGGGACTCCCAGGTGTCGGAGGGAATGTTGCATTTTATCAAGGCTTTGAAGGTGTCCTTGAAACATTTCCTCTGCCCATCTTGGGCTCACTTGCCATGTAGGAGTTCTGAGTAGAGCACTTGCTTTGGGAGTTTTGTGTCAGGCATGCGAACACTGTGGCCTGTCCAACGGAGGTGGTCGAGTGTGGTCAATGCTGGGGGATGTTGGCCTGATTGAGGATGCTAATGTTGGTGCGTCCCATACAGTGCAATGAAGGTTCACCAGACTGATTCCTGGGATGAGGGGATTGTCTTATGAGAAGAGATTGAGCAGACAAAATCTATATGCCCTAGAATTTAGAAGGATGAGAGGCGATCTCATTGAAACACACAAAATTCTTAAGGGACTTGACCGGGTAGATGCTGGGAGAATGAGGAGTCTAGAACCAAGGGCCACCGTCTCAGGATAAGGGGTCAGCCATTTAGGACTGAGATGAGGAGAAATTCCTTCACTCAAAGGGTTGTGAATCTTTGGAATTCTCTACCCCAGAGGGCTGGGGAGGCTCAGTCGATGAGTTTATTTATGGTATGACCGAGATCGATAGATTTTTAGACTCAAAGGGAATCAAGTAATATGGGAATAGGGTGGGAAAGTGGAGTTGAGGTCGAAGTTCATCCATGATCTTATTGAATGGCCTACTCATGCTCCTGTTTTGTGTGTTGTGTAGGATTAAGTTCTTCTTCACATAAAGTATGGAATAGAGTCCAATGTGGGTTGGCTGGAATCATTTAGGAAACAAGCATATGCTGATGTGGGAGGTGGGGGGGAGGGAGAGAACTGTAGCCCCATTCCAGATTACTTAATTAAGATGGGCTGAATGTCTTTCTTCATCCGTAATTATCTGTTGAGCAAGATACTTTCTGACAAGTCTATGTTGGGTTTATTACACTTTGTAACAAAAGCCTAATTTTTTTCATGGCCCCGCTCAGTTTTCTAGCGACTCTTAACTGGATGAAGGTTGAGCATCAGTGACATCAAACATTACCTGGGGGAGAAGGAACTCCTTTAGTGCCAGATTAACAAAATTAGACAGCAGCAAGGAAATGAGCTGAGAAGTGTTCAGGCAGATTCTGTGAATGCAGCAGGAGATACGTGTGCATCACCAGTGTCTCTCGTCCAGTGGTCAGTAGCACAGCACAAGGTTGGGTGTCACTGCTTCATTAGATGCTCTACCTTACAAGGAAGTCAGAAAAACTTTTTGTATGTGTGAAATTAATTCCTACTTTAGACTTCTAAATAAAAACAATTATCAGTGGCAGTAAAATTAGGAGTAATTAATTCACACCAACTCAAATTAATTCAATCAATTTCACTCAGTAATAACTTTCCATGATTGATGTCTGAAAACAATAGTCTTACTTGAAAAAGAGTTTTGCCATTTGTTGTCGAGTTACAGAGCACAGTAATGCCAGTTCCACATGCACTGGTAACCTGTTGCACACTGGTATGTGCTTCAGAGCCCTGTGAGCTAGTCCAGACATTCCGTGCCAACATTCCGAAGATTGAAAAGTTTGCAGATGTTCCACTTCCTGCCTGGGAGCTTTTTCAACTACATGCTGCACCTCGGCAATATTGTCTGAAAACACAGAATCGGGTTCCACAGATACCTTGACAACACGCTGTTCTACCTCACCACCACCTCTCTCAACCCCTCCACTGTCTCTAAATTGTCAGACTGCTTGTCCGACATCCAGTACTGGATAAGCAGAAGTTTCCGCAAACTAAATATTGGGAAGTCCAAAGCCATTGTCTTAAGTCCCTGCCACAAAGTCACTGGGAATCAGGGGGAAAACTCTCCACTTGCCGGAGTCAAACCTAGCACAAAAGACGATATTTGTGGTTGTTGGAGGTCAATCAGCCCAGGACATCGCTGCATGAGTTCCTCAGGACAGAGTCCTAGACCCAACCATATTCGGCTGCTTCATCAATGACCGTCCCTCCATCATAAGGTCAGAAATGGGGATGTTCGCTGATGATTGCACAGTGTTCAGTTCCATTCATAACTCCTCAGAAACTGAAGCAGTCCATGCCCACATGCAGCTAGACCTGGGTGATATTCAGGCTTGGGCTGATAAATAGCAAGTAACATTCGCGTCACACAAGTGCCAGGCAATGACCATCTCCAACAACTGAGAGTCTAACCACATCCCCTTGACATTCAATGGCATTACCATCGCCGAATCCCCCGCCATCAACATCCTGGGGGGTCACCATTGACCAGAAACTTAACTGGACCAGCCACATAAATACTGTGGCAACAAGAGCAGGTCAGAGGCTGGGTATTCTGCAGCGAGTGTCTCACCTCATGACTCCCCAAAGCCTTTCCACCATCTACAAGTCACAAGTCAGAAGTGTGATGGAATAGTCAACAGTTGCCTGGATGAGTGCAGCTCCAACAACACTCAAGAAGCTCGACACCATCCAGGACAAAGCAACTCGCTTGACTGGCTCCCCATCCACCACCTTAAACATTCACTCCTGCCACCACTGCTGCACCATGGCTGCAGTGTACACCATCTACAAGGCTTCTTCGGCAGCACCTCCCGAACCCATGACTTCTACCATCTAGAAGGACAAGAGCAGCAGGCGCATGGGAACACCACCACCACCACCTCCACGTTCCCCTCCAAGTCACACACCATCCTGACTTGTAAATATATCGCCGTTCCTTCATCGTCGCTGGGTCAAAATCCTGGAACTCTTCCTAACAGCACTGTGGGAGCACCTTCACCACACGGACTGCAGCGGTTCAAGAAGGCGGCTCACCACCACCTTCTCGAGGGCAATTAGGGATGGGCAATAAATGCTGGCCTTTGGCCAAGCTTTTAATCATTTTCCCTCATATCTCCTTATGTATCAAATTTAGTGTGATAACACTCCTGTGAAGTGTTTTACTACGTGAATGGCGCTCTTTAAATGCAAGCTGTTAATTTTGTTGTTGCAGTGATGCTAATAGTAAGGCTGGAGTGAGCTATATTAATGAGACAGCCTACATCTGAACAGAGCTGGAACCAATATTCTGATCGGGGCGTGATCTAGAACTGTTCGGAGTGTTTAAACTAACGAGTGGGGCGGAGGAAAAGCCAGAGAGTAGTGTAATCAGTGTGGGAGGAATGTAATCGTTGTATATAGAGAATAAGGAGGTGGAACAGTTGAAAGAAATTGAACAGGCCAAGTTAGCAGAAGAAGAAGTTGGGATGGGAGAAGCAAAAACAAGGAGCAATTGCTTAACTAAAGCAATCCAAACCAATATGTCTATAGAATCAAACTTGGGGAACTCTAGTAATTGATGAAAATAGAAAATCAGGATATAATAGCAGTAATTGAACGATGGCTGCAGCTGGGTCAGGTTTGGAAATAAATATTCCTGGAAACTACCAGGAGGGATTGGGAAGAAAAAAGGGAGGAGGGGTTGCGATATTAAATCGAGGTGGTAGCATAGTGCTACAATGTAAGAACACAAGTGAGGATTTAAATTAAAGTGGTCTAAACAGAATCCCCTTTGGATTGTTCTGAGGAATAGCAAGGGCGTGGTCAGATTAGAGGGAATCTATTATAGACCACTGAACAGAAAAGAAAGAGAGGATAACATTTATAGACAAATTGTGGAGCCGTGCGTTAATATGAATTATAATTGCAGGATATTTTAATTTTCCAACAATAAGGTGGAGTTAAGGAAAATGAGAAAGGGGGAGGTTTTGCAGCGCATTCAAAACTATTTTCTTGCTAATCTTACAAGGAAGGAAGTGCCACTTGACCTGATTCTGGGTAATGAGGTAGAGCAAGTAAGTAGATAACCTAAGATGGAGGAACATTGGGAAACAGTGTAACAATAGAAAAGAAAAATAAATTTGACTGGAAAAGAGCAAATTACAGTAAGATGGTAGAAATGGCCCTGCCCAGATTAAATGTAGGGGAAAATGAGCAAATAGAACTCTAGGTTAGAGGTGGAAAATATTTATACAGGCTCAAAAGAGCACAAATCTGATATATTTCAGGAAAGGTAAAAAGGGACTGTATGAAGGCTGGGGTTTCATGGCTGGGAATGAATATGGAGATTAGATTAAATTCAACATTTAAAAAGAAGCATTTACTGCTAATGCTAACGAGGTAGATAATAAATGAAAACCAGGATAAATTATAAAAAAATATAAGAAAGCTACAAAAAAGGCTGAGGGAGTATGAGAGAAAATTAGCAAAAGAAAAACATAAAATACAAAAAAAGGCTATCTATAGGCACCTTAGTAGTGAGGGGACAGTCAGGATAGGGCCACGAAGAGAGGAAGGGGGCAAGTTTAATAGAGAATAAGGGAATGGCAGAGATAGCAGATGAATACTTTACCTCAGTTTCACAGAGAAGTGCCTATTGCGATTGTAGAACCACCAGAGAATGTACAGCGATTGGAGGAGGTTCAAAGAAAGCTGGAATGAAGGTTGCTCAAAGTTTTGGTAGACAAGATGTAGTGGTCGAAGATCGAGAGAGAAGCTATGGAAGCAATAGCAGAGGCTCTGAATGTAATTTCCCACAATTTGTGGACAAGAACATTGCCCCAGAGGATGGATTATCCCTGTCACGTGTAGGGCAAATCAGTTAGATGTGCCAGGTACCTTTCCCTGAAGAACATTAGTATATCAGTTGGGTTTTTAACGATAATACAGTACTACTTATGGTAATTTATTTTTCTGGTGCCAGTCAACAAATATCAGACTTGCTGAATTCAATTGCACAATTTCCTATGGTGAACCTGTGCCCTCTGGGTCGCAAGTCCAATACCATACCCATGAGCCTACCATACCCTCTGCTGGAGGATAGAAAGCAAAGAGTTGGGAGTGCAGGGAAATTTCTCCAATTGGAAAGACATGAGTGGTATTTCCCAGGTGCCTGTGTTGGTGCTGCTCTTATTTATATAAATGTACTGGACTTTGGCCCGAACTTGGTGGGCTTATTGTCCGTAGCCGCTGAGTTTTCTGGACGCTCTTCCCTCTGAGCGAGTTTGGTGGAAGCCTCCTGTCTTCGGGGTGGGAAGACCGCTGGGGACTGCCCGCGGGCGTTTGCTGGCGTGCAACGTGTATAAGTGTCCTCCCTCCCGCCTGCCGAGCTGCCAGTTTGGTCCGGCCGGTCCTCCGCTGCGGCAGGGGGAAGGACCGCCGCTTGGAGGCAGGTTTAACCTCAACGCTAAGTATGAAGACCTGCAAAAAAAGATTAGTAAACTTTTCTTTTATTTTTTTTCCCAGCGATTCACTGAAGGTTTTCCAGTGTTTTTTATTTTTTGGAAATTTTAAATTTTATCTGTTTCCCCCCTCCCTGGGCCCGACTCAATCCTCGGTACTTTACTGAGGATCGCATTTGCCGCCGAGATTGGGAGCTCCCACCCGCTGCCACCCAGATTCAGGGCGTATGTCGCTTTTTTGCCATTGGGTGGTCTTTCCAGGACTTTTTCACGAAACTTCCGCCCAAAGTGCCGTTAGGATCTCAGCAATCCTTTGGGCGGCACTTGGGCAGAACTTAGCTTCCACCAAGTTCAGGGCCTTTAGAATTAAGGGAACTATGTAAAAATTTGCCAATGGCACCAAATGTAGGAGTATGTTAAATTGTACTGAAGGTTGTGAAAGACTGAACAAAGTCATGGATGGGCAGATACAACTCGGTGCAGGGACACGTAAAGTCGGATATTTTGGAAGTAAGAATAGGGGATGGAGGTACTACTTAAAACCGTAGGATTATAAATGGAGTAGAGGAGCAGAGCGACCTTGATGTGCAGATACACAGATCACTAAAAGTGATAGTTCGAATAGCTAATGCAAATAGAATGATTGGTTTTATCTCCAGAGACTTGGAGTACAAAATCAAGGAGGCAATGATGAGTTTTTCAAGATCTTAATTCGGTATGTTTGATACCCCATTATGGGAAGGACATGAAAGCAATGGCAAAAGTGCAGTGTGGATTTAGTGAGATATTACCAAGGTGAGGGGTTATAGTTACAGAGGCAAGTGTGGGAAGTTGGGGCTTTTTTCATTGGAGCTGAGAACTACTTGATAGAGTTCTTCAAGGTTGTGCAGTGTTGTGATATGGTAATTGTTTCCACTAATGAGACAGTAACAAGATGGAAAAAATTTAAGATAATCACATTCAGTCAATTAAAGAGATTAGAAAATGTGGCTTTACACAGAGGGTGATTACAATGTAGAGTTCTCTGCCACAAACCATTGTTGAAGAAGAGTCATTAAGTACTTTTGAAAAAGAATTCGATAGTTGATTAACAAAGTGAACTATTCAGGAGAAGGGAGTGAGGATGAAAGTGGGATTAGTTTAAGTGGCTCTTGTGGAGAAAAACTGGCACAGATTTCATGTACCAAATGTTTACATAGAAACATAGAAAATAGGTGCAGGAGTTGGCCATTCAGCCCTTCAAGCCTGCACCACCATTCAATAAGATCATGGCTGATCATTCACCTCAGTACCCCTTTCCTGCCTTTTCCCCATACCCCTTGATCCCTTTAGCCGTAAGGGCCATATCTAACTCCCTCTTGAATATATCCAATGAACTGGCATCAACAACTCTCTGCGGAAGAGAATTCTACAGGTTAACAACTCTCTGATTGAAGAAGTTTCTCCTCATCTTGGTCCTAAATGGCTTACCCCTTATCCTTAGACTGTGACCCCTGGTTCTAGTCTCCCCCAACATCAGGAACATTCTTCCTGCATCTAACCTGTCCAGTCCCGTCCCGTCCCGTCAGAATTTTATATGTTTCTATGAGATCCCCTCTCATTCTTCTAAACTCCAGTGAATACAGGCCCAGTCTATCCAGTCTCTCCTCATATGTCAGTCCTGCCATCCCGGGCATCAGTCTGGTGACCCTTCGCTGCACTCCCTCAATAGCAAGAACGTCCTTCCTCAGATTAGGGGACCAAAACTGAACACAATATTCCAGGTGAGTCCTCACCAAGGCCCTGTACAGCTGCAACAAGACCTCCCTGCTCCTATACTCAAATCCCCTAGCTATGAAGGCCAACATGCCATTTGTCGTCTTCACCGCCTGCTGTACCTGCATGCCAACTTTCAATGACTGATGTACCATGACACCCAGGTCTCGTTGCACCTCCCCTTTTCCTAATCTGCCGCCATTCAGATAATATTCTGCCTTCATGTTTTTGCCACCAAAGTGGATAACCTCACATTTATCCATATTATACTGCATCTGCCATGCATTTGCCCACTCACCTAACCTGTCCAAGTCACCCTGCAGCCTCTTAGCATCCTCCTCACAGCTCACACCACCACCCAGTTTAGTGTCATCTGCAAACTTGGAGATATTACACTCAATTCCTTCATCTAAATCATTAATGTATATTGTAAAGAGATGGGGTCTCAGCACTGAGCCCTGCGGCACTTCACTAGTCACTGCCTGCCATTCTGAAAAGGACCCGTTTATCCTGACTCTCTGCTTCCTGTCTGCCAACCAGTTCTCTATCCACGTCAGTACATTACCCCCAATACCATGTGCTTTAATTTTGCACACCAATCTCTTGTGTGGGACCTTGTCAAAAGCCTTTTGAAAGTCCAAATACGCCACATCCACTGGTTCTCCCTTGTCTACTCTACTAGTTACATCCTCAAACAATTCCAGAAGATTTGTCAAGCATGATTTCCCTTTCATAAATCTATGCTGACTTAGAACGATCCTGTCACTGTTTTCCAAATGCGGTGCTATTTCATCTTTAATAATTGATTCCAACAGTTTTCCCACTACTGATGTCAGGCTAACCGGTCTATAATTTCCCATTTTCTCTCTCCCTCCTTTCTTAAAAAGTGGTGTTATATTAGCTACTCTCCAGTCCATAGGAACTGATCCAGAGTCGATAGACTGTTGGAAAATGATTACCAATGCATCCACTATTTCTAGGGCCACTTCTTTAAGTACTCTGCGATGCAGACTATCAGGCCCTCGGGATTTATCGGCCTTTAATCCCATCAATTTCCCTAACACAATTTCCTGTCTAATAAGGATTTCCTTCAGTTCCTCCTTCTTGCTAGACCCTCGGTCCCCTAGTATTTCCGGAACGTTATTTGTGTCTTCCTTAGTGAAGACAGAACCAAAGTATTTGTTCAATTGGTCTGCCATTTCTTTGTTCCCCATTCTAAATTCACCTGAATCTGACTGCAAGGGACCTACGTTTGTCTTCACTAATCTTTTCCTCTTCACATATCTGTAGAACTTTTGCAGTCAGTTTTTATGTTCCCAGCAAGCTTCCTTTCATACTCTATTTTCCCCCTCCTAATTAAACCTTTTTCCCTCCTCTGCTGAATTCTAAATTTCTCCCAGTCCTCAGGTTTGCTGCATTTTCTGGCCAATTTATATGCCTCTTCTTTGGATTTAACACTATCCCTAATTTCCCTTGTTAGCCACGGTTGAGCCACCTTCCCCGTTTTGTTTTTACGCCAGACAGGGATGTACACTTGTTGAAGTTCATCCACATGATCTTTAAATGTTTGCCATTGCCTATCCACTGTCAACACTTTAAGTATCTTTCGCCAGTCTATCCTAGCCAATTTACCTCTCATACCATCAAAGTTACCTTTATGTGCAGTAGCGTTCTAAGATTGTATTCTGCAAAAATAATTCACTCTCGTAAATACTAAAGATCATTGAGGGATATCTCTTCGTATAAAAAATATCTGCTGGTACAAACTTATCTTTCTGACTTTAATGTTTTTTAGATTGACTTGTCAATATCAGTTAGTTGGAGCTCATACATTGAGATAGCCCTGCGACAGTTACCTTATACAGCTAGTATGTGAAGTACCTGTGCAGAATTATAACGCTTTCAGTTAAGTGGGTGAATCGTGAAATCTTTACATATTGGTTCTTTGTAAAGGAAGATCTTCCTGGAACAAGAGACATGCAGAATTCTGCCACATTCTTGGAGTACCAGTCTTGATAATCGTCAATAACTGTATACTTGTAACTTGAACGTTTAATTGTGAAATGCCCTGTAATTCGCAATCCACAACTTCTCTTAAATATGTCTAATGAATCTGTACATTTTAATCCAAATCATTTTTCTTCCTGTTAATGTATTTCTCAATAATGAACTTCTCAAGAAACCTGCTGGGAGTATTTAGGTCAACTGTGCTTTAAATTTATTTGGTTTTCAGAAGTCTTCTGTAGCTCTTTACCAAACAAGAGCTGTTATTCTATAAAAGGCAAAAAACTGCAGATGTTGGAAATCTGAAATATAAGCGGAAAATACTGGAAATGATCAGCAGGCCAGGCAGCAACAGTGGAGCAGAAACAGAGTTAACATTTCGGGTCGATCACCTTTCGTCAAAGGAAAAAGTTAGAGATGTAACAGGTTTTAAGCAAACAAAGAGGCATGGGAGGGGGCAAGAATAAAAGGGAAGGTCTGTGATAGTGTGGAAGGTAGGCGCTATTAAATGAACAGAATCATCAGCATCATGCTGTCCAAAAAAATGGGAATGGTGGATATGATCTGAAATTGTTGAACTCGATGTTGAGTCCGGGAGGCTGTAAAATGCCTGATCGAAAGATGAGATGGTGTTCTTCGAACTTCCATTGACCTTTATTGGAACAATGTAGGGGGCCAAGGATAGAGCGGTCAGAGAGGAAATGAGGCTGAGAATTAAAAAGCAAGTGACCGGAAGCTAGGGGTCATGCTTGCAGACTGAACGGAGGAGTTCAAAATGATCATCCAATCTGCCTCTGGTCTCCCCAATGTAGAGGAGACCACATTGTGAGCGGCAAATACAGTATAATAAATTGAAAACCGTACAAGTAAATTGCTGTTTCACCCTAAGGAATGTTTGGGGCCCTGGACGGTGGGAAGGAAGGAGTTGAAGGAGCAGGTGTTGCATCTCCTGCATATGCATGGGAAGGTGCCTGGGAAATGGAGGGGGTGTTGTGGATAATGGAAGAGTGGGCCAGGATGTCACAGAGGGAACAGTCACTTGGGAATGCAGAAAGAAGTGTGGAGGGAAGGATGTGTTTGGTAGTGGTGGAGGATGATCCTTTCAATGTGGATGCTGGTGGCTTTAAAAGTGAGGACAAAGGGAGCCATATCGAGGTTCTGGTAGGGGGGGAAGGAGTGGGGGCAGAAGTGCGGGAAATGGGATGGACATGGTCGAGAGCCCCGTCAACCACGGCGGAGTGGCAACCTCGATTGAGGAAAAAGGAAAGGCATATCAGAAGCACTGGTATGGAAGGTGGCATCGTCAGAACAGATATGACAGAGACACTGGGAAAATGGAATGGAGTCCTTACAGGAAGCAGTCTGGGAGGAATCATAGAAATTTACAGCATGGAAGGAGGCCATTTCAGCCCATTGTGTCCGCTTCGGCTAACAAAGAGCTATCCAGCCTAATCCCACTTTCCAACTCTTGGTCCGTAGCCCTGTAGGTTACGGCACTTCGAGCGCACATCCAAGTACTTTTTAAGTGTGGTGAGGGTTTCTGCCTCTACCACCCCATAGGCAGTGAGTTCCAGACCCCCAAGACATTTCACCCTCAAATCCCCTCTAAACCTCATACCAATTACTTAAAATCTATGCCCCTGGTTGTTGACCCCTCTGCTAAGGGAAACAGGTCGTTCCTATCCAGTCTATCTAGACCCCTCATAATTTTATACACCTCAGTAAGGTCTCCCTCAGCTTCCTCTGTTCCAAAGAAAACAAACCCAGCCAATCCAATCTTTCCTCATAGCTAAACTTCTCCACTCCAGTGTAATCAAGGTAGCTGTCGGGTCAGTGAGCCTATAGTAGACATTGGTCGACAGCCTATTCTCTGAAATGGAGATAGAGAAGTCAAGTATGGGAAGGGAAGAGTTGGACATCGACCAAGTGAATTGGGAGGGTGGACTTTCGAAGCAAAGTTGATGAAATTTTCCAGTTCGGGGCGAGAGCAGGAAGCGGCACCGATACAGTCAGCAATGTACCGAAAGAAAAGGTTATTCTACCTTTATCAAATGAATTGAACCTGTCAGTGATAGTATTCTGATGGTTTGTCATTAGAAGGCTTTTACTAAAAATGGACTCCATAAGCCAGTGTTGCCTAAGTATTAATGTAGGATATCCTGTGATGCAGCAGGACATTATTTTATGATGCTAGAAAACTTTGATGCATTGAATGTTTTTTCATAGTTGCTGTTATTCAAAATACACATAGATTACATGTGCACAAATTTACATTCCTCTTTTATGCAACTTTCTTTCTTGGGAAAATTTGATGAAGGATGAAGGAAAGCTTACCTGATGGCTCAGTGAATGTATCCACAGTCAGTTATCCAGACAGACCAGGAAGGTGCTGACTTTGATCGCGCAGTTAGTTGATGTGAGACAATATAATTGGTGTCCTTGTTGCTGGGTTACATAAGAACATAAGAAACAGGAGCAGGAGTCGGCCATTTGGCCCCTCAGCCTGCTCCGCCATTCAGTAAGATCATGGCTGATCTGACTTGGCCTCAACTCCACTTTGCTGCCAGCTCCCTATAACTATTGACTGTCCGATCGTTCAAAAATCTGTCTATCTCCGCCTTAAATATATTCAATGACCCAGCCCCCACAGCTCTCTGGGGTAGAGAATTCCAAAGATTCACCACCCTCTGAGAAGAAATTCCTCCTCATCTCCTCATGCCCCCTAGTTCTAGATTCCCCCATAAGGGGATACATCCTCTCAGCATCTACCCTGTCAAGTTAGGGAGGGGGAAATACATCCAGATGCAGGTAATAAATGTGCATGGACATCGGGTGAAAGCATGATCAGGATGGGATGTGATGCCCCCTGATACCCTGCCAGCCCTCACAGGTGAATAAAAACTACTTGGACAAGGTAGCAATGTGCCTTGCATGTGAGCAAGTATCACAGCAGGGATTCAAGAGAAGAGATGGGGAGGTGAGAAAGTTTGTGTTTTGGAAAAAAGATGAATTGACCGTGTTAACTGGCTTCCTCAACCTAGAATTCCAAGTGACTTTTGTGGTCTTCGGTGAACAGAAGCTAATTTGAGTCTAGTCAATAAAGTGATATTATATTTTGACATTGATTTTTTGAGTCATTTCAGTGAGCCTAGAGTATCCTCTAAAGCAAAACCCATTGATCCTTCTCAACCTAAGCATTTGAAGTTCAATTTAACATTTAAGGAGTAATGGGTCTCCAAAGGGACTAGTATCAATTGATTATATGTCAGGATTGAGAAGTTACAGTTTAAATCACAGCTAGCGCTCAGAGTACAGGAAACCTCCTCGTGTAGAACTGCACAATAGCTATGTAAACACTTCTTCTTGTTCCTGCAGAGGTTACAATAAAGGCACTTAAAGAAAAAATCAAAGAGTATGAGCAGACCTTGAGCAACAGAGCAGAAATCCTCGCACTTGAGAAAGAACAGAAATTACAGAATGACTTCACAGAAAGAGAAAGGTGAGTTAATACATCTTTTCATGTTTCATTTTATGCTGTGTTTTTTTCTTCATTCTGTTGGAAGAAGCAAAATCCACAACAGCTTCCTGGTTGAAGGACTCATCAGATTACAAAGCTATTTCCTCCATTCTCGTATTGTTGCTACTGTTGACTAGCTGTAGGAGGGTCTGTTTCTACTCAGTGATGTGTACAGAACGTCCCTCTGCCACTGTAGTGTATCCCACTGAATGGTTTGGTTCAAAACCGATATCACACGGCAGCAGTGGATGCGACAGCTGCAACACGGTTCAGGGAAGTCTTTGCTGGGATTTAATTCTGGGGCTGCTCAGTTGTCAAATGAGCCCCTCAATCGAGAATGCTGTCCGACTACTACAGCTCTCACACTTCTAACACAACTTACTTCCAACATTCAACATTTTATATTCCTTTTTTGATGTCGTTTATCAAACAAGTTGTTGATTTTTTTGAAAGTGAAGAGAGAATGATTTATTTCCTGTAAAAGTACTGTATTAAAGCATGGTTCTGTGGCACTTTGTGAGAGTGTGAGGGCACCGGACTGGGAGGCCATGTTTCAATTCCTTGGTTGACTTTGGTGCCCGGGCACTTAACCATCACCAGTCTTGGTGAGAAGGTACAGCACTGAGAGCAGGTGAGATGCCCATCCAAACAGGGATTTCGGACTACTCCCCCAGAGCGACATTATTACACATTAATGAGATGTTCGTGGGTCCTTGCCGCTCCCACTCCCATCAGCTTGAATTCAGTCCATCTGGTTCTGGGCAGTTCACAATGCAACCTGTGGAGAATCGTAGATTTACTGAGAGCAGCTTCTGGATTTCTGTGTTTAACAGCATGCGTTGACTCCGGAAATTGCTGTCACTTTCCGAGGAGTAATGACGGTGAACGCTGACAGTTTCACCCTCATTACCACCGCAAGATCCGGGCCACTGTTGAATTTAATTTCTCCAGCAGTTTTTATCAATTGATTGTAAGCTATTTTGCTCACTGGCGTTGCAATTGGACAGTGCCATTAATTGTTCAGAGCGAGTCATGTTTAAGGCTGTTTGTGTGTCTAGTTCCCACAGTATTGAGGTTTACAGGGTTGATTTGCTTTAGAAACATAAACATAGAAAATAGGTGCAGGAGTAGGCCATTCGGCCCTTCTAGCCTGCACCGCCATTCAATGAGTTCATGGCTGAACATGCAACTTCACTACCCCATTCCTGCTTTCTCTCCATACCCCTTGATCCCCCTAGTAGTAAGGACTTCATCTAACTACCTGGCAAAAATGAATAAAATCAAGTCTATAGCTGCACAACAAGCCTCTACATTAAAAGTGGTACGTGTGTCGTGCCCTCCATTTTAGTAAACATCTCGTAGCGTTTTATTTCATGTCACCATCCCCTGTCACAACCATTCCCCAGTCACAACCATCCCCAGGCACAACCCATCATCATCATAGGCAGTCCCTCGGAATCGAGGAAGTAAGACTTGCTTCCACTCCTAAAGTGAGTCCTTTAGTTGTTGAACAATCCAATGCGAGAGCCACAGACCCTGTCACAGGTGGGACAGACATTCGTTGGGGGAAGGGGGGGGTGGGACTGGTTTGCTGCACGCTCCTTCCGCTGCCTGCGCCTGACCCCTTCACGCTCGCGGTGCTGAGATTCGAAGAGCTCAATGCCCTCCCGGATGCACTTTCTCCACCTAGGGCGGTCTTCGGCCAGGGACTCCCAGGTGTCAGTGGTGATGTCGCACTTTACCAGGGAGGCTTTGAGGGTGTCCTTGTAACGTTTCTGCTGCCCACCTTTGGCTCGTTTACCATGAAGGAGCTCCGCATAGAGCACTTGCTTAGGGAGCCTTGTGTCTGGCATGCGAACTATGTGGCCTGCCCAGCGAATCTAATCAAGTGTGGTCAGTGCTTCAATGCTGGAGATGTTGGCCTGGGCGAGGACACTGATGTTGGTGCGCCTATCCTCCCAGGGGATTTGCAGGATCTTGCGGAGACATCGTTGGTGATATATCTCCAGCGACTTGAGGTGTCTACTGTACATCGTCCATGCCTCTGATCCATACAGGAGGGCGGGTATTACTACAGCCCTGTAGACCAAGAGCTTGGTGGTAGATTTGAGGGCCTGGTCTTCGAACATCTTTTCCTCAGGCGGCCACTGGCGCACTGGGGGCAATGTTGAATCTCTGCATCAATGTCTGCTTTTGTTGACGAGGTATGGGAAGTGGTCCACGTTATCGAGGGCCGCGCCATGAATCTTGATGACTGGGGGGCAGTGCTGTGCGGCGAGGACAGACTGGTGGAGGACCTTTGTCTTACAGATGTTAAGCGTAAGGCCCATGCTTTCATATGCCTCAGTGAATACATCGACTCTTTCCTGGAGTTCAGCCTCAGAATGTGCGCAGACGCAGGCGTCGTCCGCGTATTGCAGCTCAACAGCTTGGACCTGGCCTGGAGGCGGCGAAGGTTGAACAGCTTCCCACTGATTCTGTAGTTTAGTTCCACTCCAGCGGGGAGCTTGTTGACTGAGGTGGAGCATGGCAGCGAGGAAGATTGAGAAGAGAGTTGGAGCAATGATGCAGCCCTGTTTGATCCTGGTCCGGACATTGATTGGGTCTGTAATGGAACTGTTGGTAGGGATCGCGACCCGCATGTCATCGTGGAGCATCTAAAATGGATGGAGGACGCTTCATAGACCCTCATGGTTGACCGTGTCAAAGGCCTTTGTAAGATCAAAAAAGGCCATGTATAAGGGCTGGTGCTGCTCCCTGCATTTTTCCTGCCGCTGTCGCGCTGCAAAGATCAATTCCAACAGCGGCAGGCTGAAACGCTGCACCGCCATAGTTGCCCGGGAACTTAAGACGTTTTGACATTGACATCGCCTCCCTAAGCAAGACCCGATGGGCAGGGGAAGGCCAGCTCAAGAAACACGGTGGAGGTTACACCTTCTTCTGGAAAGGAAAACCAGAGGAAGAACGCCGCCTTCATGGAGGCGGCTTTGCCGTCAAAAATGAACTGGTCGACCGCCACAAAAACTCCCCCTGCGGGATTAACGAACGCCTCATGACTCTTCGCCTTACCCTATCCCGGAACCAATGTGCCACAGCGTGCGCCCCAACACTCGATGCAACGGATGAGGCTAAAGAGGGTTTTTATTCCAACCTTGAGACATCCCTGTCCCGCGTCCCCACGAGCGACAAATTGATTCTCCTAGGTGACTTTAATGTCAGGGTCGGCAAAGACACAGCCCTCTGGGAAGGCGTGATTGGCAGAAAGGGGGTAGGGAAAGCCAACTCGAGTGGCACCCTACTCCTGACACAATGTCTAGAACATGAACTCCTCATCACCAACACCTTGTTCTGCCAGAGGGACAAATACAAGGCATCGTGGCAACACCCTCTAAACACTGGCACCTGCTCGTCTACGTCATCGTCCGATCCAGGGATCGCAAGGATGTGCGCATCACCCGTGTCATGACAGGAGCTGACGACTACTGGACGGACCATTGCCTAATCCGATCCATCATCAATATAAATATAGCCCCAAAGCAGAGGGGACAGCAGAAACAGTGCCGCAAAAAAGTTAATGCTGGGACACTTAAAGACCCAGCTAAGAGAGCCCTATACAGCCAGCGCCTCACAGCTAATCTGGCGTACCTTGCCACAACCATCCGCTGTCGACCCATTCCTCAGTCACAACTCTAGGTGTTATCTCAGTAGAAATTCCCATTAAGGGAGAAGCTATTGACAATCATGGCCCTGGTCAGACCAGTAGAACCAGCTCTACAGCTACATTTCAGAGCCTGCAGATTCCCACAGTGCAGTCAGCATTGCAGCTCCAGAGCGTCCATAGCCCAGATTAATAGGTTGTAGATTGAGTTGAGAATGAGTGGGTATGGTGCAGCCAGCACGCCATAAAAATTTTGAAAACACATTGCGGTACCTTGTTTTGGCCCTGCCTGCAATTGTATGTAGATGTCCTTGTTCAAATCTGCTGTAGTGTTTGATTTTTGCCTCTTTCATCTCTGCATTGCAGAAGAACACTTGCACTTCAGGTTCTTCAATCGAAAATACACAAGTTACACTGGCAGAAAACTGGAAGGATTTGCACGCACTGCAGTCTTCTACTGTAGCTTATGTATTTTGTTACAGCCAAAGTTTTATGCAGCAGGAATCACAGCTCACGACTCCTGTGAGCAGGAGGTAGTATTGCAGCACAGAACTTTGGCCTTTTGAGTGTTGACCATTGCTAGGCTTGGCAGAATACAAACGGATTTTTAACTTCAAAATAACTTAGCAAATATTGGAACACATAATGAATTAAAGCAGGGGAAGAATAATAATAATATCCTAAAAATAGTATCATTCTCTTTCTCTTTTCCAATAATAGTGAACCCGGTGTGTGTTCAGTATTTTCTGACCTGTGTAAGTTGTGTTCTTTGGCAGCTCTGTTGTGTTGGAGAGTCTTTTGCAAACCAGAAATAATTCCTTGTAAATGAATAAAATCAAAAATGGCAGTTAGGAGGTTACAAGATCCTTACAATATGGGAGTATTTTTTTTGAAGATTTTAAAGGGGCATTGTCTTCAGCAAGTTAGTAAAACTTTGACTGGGGAGAAACGAGAGTTGCAAGAGCAATGCTCGGGCCTGAATTTTGCGAGGCCGATGACGGCGTACACACAGCACAAGTCCTCAGAATGGAAATTCCGGGTTTCCATATGCACGAAAACCCAGAGCTTGCGATCTGTCACGTTTTGCATTGACAGATGCTTTGCATCCGCTGCAAAAACACTTTTCATAAGAACATAAGAAATAGGAACAGGAGTAGGCCATATGGCCCCTCGAGCCTGCTCCGCCATTCAATAAGATCATGGCTGATTTGATCATGGGCTCAGCTCCACTTCCCTGCCCGCTCCCCATAACCCCTTATCCCCTTATCATTTAAGAAACTGTCTATTTCTGTCTTAAATTTATTTAATGTCCCAGCTTCCACAGCTCTCTGAGGCAGCGAATTCCACAGATTCACAACCCCCAGAGAAGAAATTTCTCCTCATCTCAGTTTTAAATGGGCGGCCCCTTATTCTAAGATCATGCCCTCTAGTTCTAGTCTCCCCTATCAGTGGAAACATCCTCTCTGCATCCACCTTGTCAAGCCCCCTCATAATCTTACACGTTTCGATAAGATCACCTCTCATTCTTCTGAATTCCAATGAGTAGAGGCCCAACCTACTCAACCTTTCCTCATAAGTCAACCCCCTCATCTCTGGAATCAACCTAGTGAACCTTCTCTGAACTGCCTCCACAGCAAGTATATCCTTTTGTAAATATGGAAACCAAAACTTCACGCAGTATTCCAGGTGTGGCCTCACCAATACCCTGTACAGCTGTAACAAGACTTCCCTGCTTTTATACTCCATCCCCTTTGCAATAAAGGCCGAGATTCCATTGGCCTTCCTGATCACTTGCTGTACCTGCATACTATCCTTCTGTATTTCATGCACGTACCCCCAGGTCCCGCTGTACTGCAGCACTTTGCAATCTTTCTCCATTTAAATAATAACTTGCTCTTTGATTTTTTTCTGCCAAAGTGCATGACCTCACACTTTCCAACATTATACTCCACCTGCCAAATTTTTGCCCACTCACTTAGCCTGTCTATGTCCTTTTGCAGATATTTTTTATGTCTTCCTCACACATTGCTTTTCCTCCCATTTTGTATCATCAGTAAACTTGACTACGTTACACTCACTCCCTTTTCCAAGTCGTTAATATAGATTGTAAATAGTTGGGGGGTTCCAGCACTGATCCCTGCGGCACCCCACTCGTTACTGATTGCCAACCAGAGAATGAACCATGTATCCCGACTCTCTCTTTTCTGTTAGTTAGCCAATCCTCCATCCATGCTAATATATTACCCCCAACCCCGTGAACTTTTATCTTGCGCAATAGCCTTTTGTGTGGCACCTTGTCAAATGCCTTCTGGAAGTCCAAATGCACCACATCCACTGGTTCCCCTTTATCTACCCTGTTCGTTACATCCTCAAAGAAGTCCAGCAAATTTGTCAAACATGACTACACCTTCATAAATCCATGCTGACTCTGGCTACTGCCCAGCAAATGCCCACAAAACCCCCCCCCCTCTCTCTCTCTCTCTCTCTCTCTCTCTCTCTCTCTCTCTCTCTCTCTCTCTCTCTCTCTCTCTCTTTCTTTCTCTTGCGCGTTCTCGCTCCCTCCCTCGCTCTCGCTCCCTCTCCCTCACCCTCGCGCTCTCGCTCTCTCTCTCTATCTCTTCCCCCCCCTCTCTCTCTATCTCTCTTTCTCTATCTCTGTCTCTTCCCCCCCCCTCCTTCTCTCTCTCTCTCTCTCTCTCTCTCTCTCTCTCTCTCTCTCTCTCTCTCTCTCTCTGCAGTTGACACTAAAATTGGCTGTGTGGTTGATAATGAAGAGGAAAGTCATGGACTGCAGGAGGATATCAATCTACTGGTCATGTGGGCAGAACAGTGGCAAATGGAATTCCATTCAGAGAAGTGTGAGGTAATGCACTTGGGGAGGGCTAATAAGGAAATGGTATACACATTAAATGGTCACTTAGAAGTGTAGAAGAACAAAGGGACCTTGGAGTGCTTGTCCACAGATCTCTGAAGGTAGCAGGCCAGGTGGATAAGGTGGTTAAGAAGGCATACAGAATGCTTGCCTTTATTGGCCGAGGCATAGAATACAAGAGCAGGGCGGTTATGCTTAAAATTGTATAATACTTTGGTTAGGCCACAGCTGGAATACTGCATGCAGTTCTGGTCGCCGTATTATAGGAAGGACGTGATTGCACCAGAGAGGGTGCAGAGGAGATTTACGAGGATGCTGCCTGGAGTGGAGAATCTTCGCTATGAGGACAGATTGGATAGGCTGGGTTTGTTCTCATTGAAACAGAGGAGGCTGAGGGGAGACCTCATTGAGGTGTATAAAATTTTGAGGGGCCTGGACATAGTGGATAGTAAGGGTCTATTTCCCTTGGTGGAGGGGTCAATTACGAGGGGGCAGAATTTTAAAACATAGAAACAAGGTGCAGGAGCAGGCCATTCGGCTCTTCGAGCCTGCACCGCCATTCAATAAGATCATGGCTGATCATTCAATCTCAGTACCCCTTTCCTGCTTTCTCTCCATACCCCTTGATTCCTTTGGCCATAAGGGCCATATCTAACTCCCTTTTGAATATATCTAACAAACTGGCCTCAACAACTTTCTGTGGTAGAGAATTCCACAGGTTAACCACTCTCTGAGTGAAGAACTTTCTCCTCATCTCGGTCCTAAATGGCTTACTCCTTATTTTTAGACTATGACCCCTGGCTCTGGAACTCTCCAGCAACGGGAACATTCTTCCTGCATCTAACCCATCCAATCCCGTGGTTGGTGGAAGATTTAGAGGGGATTTGAGGGGAAGCTTCTTCACGCAGAGGGTTGTGGGGATCTGGAACTCACTGCCTGGAAGGCTGGTAGAGGCAGAAACCCTCACCACATTTAAAAGGTGCTTGGATGGGCACTTGAAGTACCGTAACCTGCAGGGTTACGGACCTAGAGCTGGTAAGTGGGATTAGACTAGATAACCTCTTGTTGGCTGGCGCAGATACGATGGTAAGTACTTCAGGGAATTGAATACGACCAGGGTGATGATCTGGACTAGTTTCGATCGCCTGGATGGGTGGGAGAACAATTTTCCCAGATTTTCTCCCCCAATTAGCCTGGGTTTTTATCTCTTTTTTTTTTGCCTCTCCCAGGAGATCACATGGCTCCGGGTGGGGTGGAGTGCAGAATGTTGCGATACATGGGGTATTGCAGTTGTGTGAGGCGGACTGGTTGGGCTGGATGCTCTTTACCTGTCCATCATTATTCATTGTTTATATGTAACCTTCAGGGCTGCTGACCGAGGGCCGTGTGGCTCTTTGTCGGCCGGCGTGGACACGATGGGCCGAAATGGCCTCTTTCTGCGCTACACATTTCTATGTTTCTATTCTTCTGGTATGCCTCCGACCGCAATTCAGGGCCATTATCTTTGTCATGGTGACCTGCTGGGGTGAAGTGCTGGCGTCTTTCACTGCTGGTTATGACTTTGTGTTGTGTGCTTGTAAACAAATGAAAATAAGTTTGTCCAACTATGTTTTTTGGAATTAAGTTATATAATAGCGAGATATGACAGGAACTTTAAAGAAACTGGTAATAATTCCATCTATAACAGATTTGAATTGCAGCCATTGTTAAAAGGGTTAAGAAGCAAAATGGCGCAATTGATCATATTGAAAAATCTGAGTATACGAAGCTATGAAGGACCAAAGGTAAAAAATCAAAGTAATGCAGGAAGGCCTGGATGAAGCCGTATTCTTCCTGGTGTAGAAGTTGGGTTTGCTGCTGAAATTGCATTGATTATGGACTCTGACATGACAGTTCTCTTAATATTTAATTTATCTTGCAGGAAGTTACAGGAGAGTCAAACATCTTTGGCCTCCAAATTTGAGGAGGCTGATCACAAGGTTCAGGTTTTACAGACAGGTAAGAGGATGACTATGAATCTGTGGCTTCAGGGCTAGTTATGGCTCTCAGAAATATGTACACTGATACCTCTCTCACTGAGTATATTAAAATGATTTCACATAAATACATCAAATATATGCAAAATGTGAAAGTTTAAGTGTAATAATTTAATTAAGTTTATTTTTCTAAAAATTCTAGTAGAAATGATTAATAATTGGCAAATGAAGGTAAATATAACTGGACAAGACAACCACTGTATCCCACTTGCCCCAAGCCATTTTGTTTTAAATCATTTCTGATACGACACCCCTTTGCTTGCACATTTTTCACTTGCTATGGATTAAGGATATTATTCTCCACCACGAAATATCTCCGAGAATGAGTGAGCACTGGTCTCTGGTGCTCCTGTTGCCACTGCGATACTCTGGGAAATTTTAACCCCCAAAAACGGGTGGATTGGGGTTGGATGGGAGGTTAACGTGTTTAAAAAACGGAATCCCGACCCCCAACCCACCTCCAACTGGGCCATTTCCGGCTCTATCAGTAGTAGGGCGGGGGATGGGGAGCAGTGAACCCGCTCTCGGGAGGCACCTCGCCCATTTATATATTATAATGAGGCTGGTATGCCCCATGGTGATCCACCATTTCAAATTTAACTCTGTGGTCTGTGGGCCTCAGGATCACAGCAGCCTAAAGTAAGGTGAGGACTTTAGTTCCTCATCATCATTATCATAGACAGTCCCTTGAAATCAAGGAATCCAAAAGTGAGTTCTCGGGTGACTGAGTTATCCATGAGGGTCCTGACGTTCAAGGTCCCGAATTTCATGTTAGAGGAGTGGAATATGCCTGTGTGTGAGTTCTTTTAATGTGAGGTGGCCACACCAGCTACCACATGGGCTTAGCTGAGCAAGGTCTTGGTCCAGTGGCAAGGGGGTCCAAGACAACTGGAGACCAGGCATTGCTGCGTGAGCCTAGTTGCCAACCGTGGGATGCGAGCCGTAAGCTCGGAAACAGTAACTTCAATATAACTCATCCCCAAGTCCTTTCCATTGTGGTCAAAAGTCCCAAAACAGAACAGTCCTTGTACCTAAAAACAGTGCACCCAACTTACTGTGGGCAGTGCCTCAATTTTGCCAAATACTATTTTGAAATCAAACGTGTGTCCATCACATTCCAGACATCACAATCCAGATATCAAATCGTCAGTTTGTTAGACTTGGCTCCTGAATGCAGCGAATCTGCCTCGATCCTGCCACGATCGGATAGCTCCCCTACCCCTCCACCCCCCTACGCTGTCCCCTTCCCCCAATGCTCCTATGGGATACAGAGCTTTGAAATGTTAATCAAGATGTTAAACATGTTCCCGGGTTTCCCGACCGCTTTCTAGCCCTGCTGCTCCCAACCTACCTCCAGATTAAAATTCCGGCCTTAGTTTCTGGATATTTAAACAGTTTAGGGTACACTTTTTATTTCCTGCTTTCATTTTGTTCCTCATAACATTGCAGGAAGATTAGAGTGAACAGCATTTTTCGATTTGAGAGTAAACCCCATGCACAAAACATTTTTAATCTGACATGGCTTTAATCCTGGTGCAGGTGTGTTATGGGGCAGTAATTTGTGGTATTATCAATTTTCCCTATTGGAAATGAGTCTGTACCAGGCTAGAATCTTTCGATACACAAATCTTTCGAGGAAGCAGGACATGTTGCTAAAGCTGTTTTGAAAAAAAACATTAGGGATCCTGAGATTTATTAATAGAGGCACAGAGTACAAAACCAAGGAAGTTCGGCTCAACCTTTTCTAAATCATTGCTTTAGCCTCAGCTGGAGTATTGTGTCCCATTCCGGGCACCACACTTTAGGAAGGATGTTACTGGCTGATCTTCAACCTCAACTCCACTTTCCTGCACTGTCCCCATATCCCGTGATTCCCTTAATATTCAAAAATTTATCAATCTCTGTCTTGAATATACTCAAAGACTGAGCCTCCACAGCCCTCTGGGGGAGAGAATTCCACAGATTCGCCACCCTTTGAGTGAAGAAATTTCTCCTCATCTCAGTCTTAAATGGCCGACCCCTTATTCTGAGACTGTAACCCCTGGTTCTAGATTCCCCAGCCAGAGGAAACATCCTCCCTGCATCTACCCCGTCAAGTACTGTAAGAATTGTATATGTTTCAATGAGATCACCCCTCATTCTTCTAAACTCTAGAGAATATAGGCCTAGTCTACTCAATCTCTCCTCATAGGACAATCCTCCCAGCCCAGGAATCAGTCTGGTGAACCTTCGTTGCACTCCCTCAATGGCAAGTATATCCTTCCTTAGGTAAGGAGACCAAAACAGTACACAATACTCCAGATGTGGTCTCACCAGGGCCCTATATAATTGCAGTAAGGCATCTTTACTCTTATACTCAAATCCTCTTGTAATAAAGGCCAACATACCATTTTCTTTCTTAATTGCTTGCTGTACCTGCATGCTAACTTTCAGTGATCCGTGTACAAGGACACCCAGGTCCCTCTGAACACCAACATTTCCCAATCTCTCACCATTTAAAAAATACTCTGCTTTTCTATTTTTCCCACCAAAGTGGATAACTTCACATTTCTCCACATTATATTCCATTTGCCATGTTCTTGCCCACTCACTCAGCCTGTCTATATCCCCTTGAAACCTCTTTGCATCCTCCTCACAACTTAAAATTCCCACCTAGCTTTGTACCATCAGCAAACTTGGATATATTACACTTGGTCTCTTCATCCAAATGATTGATACAGATTGTGAATAGCTGGGGCCCCAGCACTGATCCTTGTGGTACCCCACTGGTTACAGTCTGCCAACCCGAAAATGACCCGTTTATTCCTACCCTCTGTTTTCTGTCCGTTAACCAATCCTCAATCCATGCTGTAATATATTACCCACAATCCCATGAGCACTAATTTTGTTTAATAACCTCTTGTGTTCGTACCTTATCGAATGCGTTCTGAAAATCCAATTACACCACATCCACTGGTTCCTCCTTATCTATTCTGCTAGTTACAACCTCAAAAAACTAACAGATTTGCCAAACATGATTTCCCTTTCATAAATCCGTGTTGACTCTGCCCAATCCTATTATTATTTTCTAAGTGCCCTGTTACCGCATCCTTAATAATAGATTCTAGTATTTTCCCCACTACTGATGTCAGGCTAACTGGTCTGTAGTTCCCCATTTTCTCCCCCCCCCTCCTTTCTGAAATAGCGGGGTTATATTTGCTACCTTCCAATCTGCAGGAACCGTTCTCGAATCTATGGAATTTTGGAAGATGACAATCAATGCATCTCTATAGCCACCTCTTTCCAAACCTCAAGATGTCGGCCTTCAGGTCCGGGGGATTTATTAGCTTCCAGTCCCATTCATTTCTCCAGCACTATTTTTTTTTACTATTACAAATTTTTTTCAGTTCCTCATTCTCGCTAGACCCTTGGTTCTCCACTGTTTCCAGGAGATTTTCTGTGTCTTCCGTGAAGAGAGACACAAAGTATTTGTTTAATTTCTCTGCCATTTCCTTATTCCCCATTATAATTTCTCCTATCTCAGCCTCTACGGGACCACATTTACTTTTGCTAATCTTTTCCTTGTTACATACCTATAGAAGCTTTTACAGTATTCAGAATAATGAGGTGTTTCGATGCAGTAGATAGAGAGAAGTTGTTCCACTGGCAGGAGGTTCGGTCACCAGAGGACACAGATTTAAAATAATTGGCACAAAAGCCAGGGGGAAATGAGAATGTTATTGATGCAGCGAGTTGTAATGATCCCGAATGCACTGCCTAAATGGGCGCTGTAAGCAGATTCAGTAATAACTTTCAACGGGGAATTGAATATATACTTGAAACGGAGAAATTTGCAGGACTATGGGGAAAGAGCAGGAGAGTGGGACTAACTCTTTCCAAGAGCTGGCACAAGCATGATTCTCAAATAGCCGCCTATTGTGCTCAATGATTCCAAATACAAAGAAAGCAATGTAAATGCTGGAAATCTGAAATAAGCATGAGAAATGCTAGGGATTCAGAGCCAGTTAATGGTTCAGGCGAAAACTTTTTTGTCAGGGGACAGTGTTCAGACATTGACATTAAGTTATATTCCAGTTTAGAGGACCATATTAAAATACTGCTTCTTTGTGCTTTATATGGTAATGGGTCAATCACTAAGTGCAGATGACTGTTAGTTAATAGAATTTTCCTGTAAACTTGCATTGGAAAAATATGTTGATTTGATTTTAAAAGCTGTATCCATGTTCAAAAGGGTTCTAATTGTATTATGTTTGCTGTGATTTAATACTATGAATAGGGGTCTGGTTGATGCAGTTTACTTCTGGAACTGGATTCAGATCAAGCTCAGATGATGGTCTTCTCTGGGTACTGGCTATAAAGTTCCTACATTAAATGAGTTTGCTATTGGCAGTCAATTTCCTAGTAATTTTGGGCCTATGGTACAAAACTCAAACTGTGCATAGGATGACTGGTGCGGGAAATGAAACAAATATATCTTGGTGCAATAGGGGTATTGTCGACACAGATTGGAGGGAGCTTCGTTCTGTTTTTAACCATCTGGTACTTAACATCTGACGTTAACTTCCCAAAATAGAGAGTATTCTATTGTCCATCTCACATATCTCCCCACACCCCCCCAAACTTGTGAGAGAAAATCATTAGAATGGAAACTGCAGTCTAATGGAAAGATCTGTAAGACAGATTAATTGTTTAGCGAGCTAGTTATGAACCACAGAAAAGTCATTTGAAAATTGGGCCTGAAATGTTGTGAATAGTGCTGGTTTATTTTGCTGTTGGTTTGTTATCTTTCTTTTACGTTGGGCCCAAATGTTACTCTCTCAGCTTTCGGCTGCCTGCTCCCTAATTCCACTGGCTGCCTGTCCCTCGTAGCACCAGGAAAGGTGTAGATTTAATAAGGGTTTAACTGCAAGATCTGTTGGGAAATTTTCATGAAACTGTTGCATTCTTGGCTCTTCTTGAAAATATTTTTCTTTTGCAGCCCTGGAATCAACTCAGACAGAGCTATTCGATTTGAAAACAAAGTATGATGAAGAATCAACTGCCAAGTAAGTTTCCAAAATTATAATGAAAGGAATTGCCTGCTATTACTTTTAAAAATGGTTGACACCGTTGTTCCCCTCAATGTTTTTGGGTGCACGACCCATTCACATAGGAAAATGTAAGATTTGAAAAGCTGGTCCCAGGCTGCGGAAACCGGCACAGAGCTGCATGGTCGCAGAGCTTCGAGGGAACTTTGGTTCACACACACACACGGCACAAGCATTATGTAATGTCATGTATTATTCTGCCACTAAAATGAAGCTCTGTCCTTCTCGGGTTAATTGTTGTTCAGCAAACATTCGGTGAGTTTAGTCACAGTTTGATTGCTATGCCTTCTACAAATCAAAATCCTGGCTTTGTCTTTTATAACATTTGTTTGGAAAGGCCAATTAAGATAAGGTAGATATTTTGGCCCTGGTGTTTGTTGTTGCTGGAAAGTTTCTCTGTACATTCTGTGTTTTTGGACCTTTCTTTTCAATTGTGGCACACATTTTAGTGTGATGATGGGAAATGTGTGGTAAATGTATTTTATTGTGTTGTGTTATATCTGCACCAGCATTTCTGGCATGAGTTGGTGACTACACTGCTTTATAGTTACGCCAGGCTATGTATTATCAGGCCCACTGATTTGTAGTGATGAATTAAGCAAATTCTGCTTTAATTATATAGCATTATAGGATTTTTACCAGTGTTTTGGGCAAGAAATTCTAGGATTTGTTTTTCCGTGAAGACTACAAATAAATGGCATTGATTATTATTATATGTTCATTTAACTATATATTTAATTTTGTGTCTCATCTTTTATAAAGCTCTGCATGCATGTGGTAGATTGGAGGTAACTAAATGGGGCTTAGAAGATGGGCAGGAGATGTTTCTGGGCTGTGGCAGCAGCTGTGTGAGAAGGTACATTGCTTGCAGGTGATTGTGAGAGGAGGAGGCCGAGTGTGGGGAGGAGGCCGAGTGTGGGGAGGAGGCCTAGGGTCTAGGAAGTGGAAATTTTGAGTTGGTTTACTGGGTGGTTTTTGGCGTTTGGCAGTAGTGGAGGGGAGCAGTCGGGTTGGTGCTGAGGCCTGGAACATAGGGAGTGAGGTCTTGGGGTTTGCAAGTACCGATAAGGGATATTTGCGTCTGGGAGTGGTGATGCTTGGTGTGGAAAATTTCTAAAATTCATCTCCGAAGCCTTGTTTTATCTTATGTGCTTGATCCATTCGACTGATTCTTAACTACAATGAAATCAAAATGTAGAAGGGGAAACTTTTCACCGAGTAAAGTAAATCTTGTATTTGCCTTTTTAAGTACAAATAATGGAAAGGACTGCAGTTGTTTTCTACCCCTCTATCGTCTGACTTTCTCTGAAGTAAAACTTGTGCAGTTTAATCCAACAGTCACGGTAGTTAAAAAGTAAATATCACCTGATTGAAAGGTTGTCCTCCAGTGCATTTGGAATCAATTGCAAGTGGTAAAGTCAGCTATTATAATAAAAATAGAAAATTCTGGAAATCTCAGCGGGTCAGGCAGCATCTGTGGAGAGAAACAGAATTAATGTTTTGGATCTGAGACACTTCGTCAGAACTGGAAACGTTCAAAATAACAGATTCTTAAGGGGCACTGAAAGGGGGAGGGGAGGAAAGAGCAAAAGGGAGATCTGTGATAGGGTAGAATACAGGAGAGATTTGAGAGAGAAAAGGGATGATGGGCAACTTGAGATGATAATGACAGAAATTAGAAAAAGATAAATCTAGATAGGGTGTGAGTGGCAGAATAATTACCAGCTGCCATGACAAACGAGAGAGAGAAAAAATACATCAGATCGGGGGGGAGGTTAAAATAAAAAGGAGGAAAGGGAGCAAAATATGGGCAGAGGTTATGGTCTGATAGTGTCACAGGACAAACAGCAGTGAGACAATTCACTGACACGGTGCGAGATTGTGTGTACCATGCACACTTTCACTGACACGGTGCGAGATTGTGTGAATCGCGCACACTCAGGCTGCAGAATTCCCTGAAGCCAGCAGAGTGAGAGCTCGAGGTCAAAATATAAACTTCAATACCAGGCTTCTGAGAGAGGCCAAGGTCTTCAAGTAAAAACATTAAGGTTGCTCCTCAAGCACACAAAAGACAACTTTATAAGCAAGTCTGATCACGTTCTGAGAGTGATGTAACTTTTTTCATGCTCTTCTGAAGTTTAACATTTTATTTTGGACATTACAAATTTTAGTTACTAGGGAAGCGTGGCTTGTGAAAAGAATTGGATTTTTTTGAGTGAATTAATGGCCTTGCTTGGTTAGCCCTCTGTGCTCTTCTAATAAATTAATATATAAGTGAAACTCAGTGAATACATTTGCATGTGACAAAATCAGCCAAAGGAAATTTGCTTGAGGTGAAATAAATGTGTATATCGCTTGATCAACTACAAGACATTTGTAGCATAAATTTGTAAATTAATGGAGTTGATTAAGATTAAGTGTGACACAGCAGTGTGACAAGAAGTGTGATGGCACATGCTATTAATCTTTTCACTATGTTACTAATGGCTACCCCACGGCATTGCTCATGGAGAGTTAGGATGTACTGTATAGCATATCATGTATGATCTGATATATGAATAATACCAAATAGTTCATATTACATAATATTCTCGGAGTATTGGTATTTTAGGGTTCAGTTTCTGATCATGTCTACATGTTTGTGTAAATCAATGGCCATGATTATTATAATTGCTAACAGATTTGCTGTCGCCTTGCTCGCAGTGAATCGGTACTTACGCCGTTTAGGGGATAATACTAGGGCTGCCGATTTACAGTGACTAAGTGAATCAAATACCACTTTTATTGGACCCAAATTTAGCCCACCCGTTTTTTTGACGCACTCACGCGAGATGCGTCGACTTCCTAGGATCAAGCCAGCACCAAAATTTTGTTCCCAGATTCTGGTCCCTCTGTCGAGTCCATTGGGGGGTAGAGCTAGGGCCCTGTGCCTAAAAGAGTGCCGGCAGCTGTCCGCATGCGTGGTAGAGCGTTCGCGCATGCGCAGTAGCTCCCCCCCCCCCCCCCCCCCCCCCCCCCCCCCCCCCCCCGGATGATGATGCGTGCTGCAGCGTGGGATCTGATGCGTACCGCCCCTATCCCGGGCCGAGTGGCCTGCCGCCTTCCCGCGCTGAGGCTACAAGAAACAGATTGGTGCGGGGAGACTTTTGATTGTGTGGGGGTGGGGGGGAGAGTTTTGATTGGGGGGGAGGGGAGGAGAAGGAGGAGAGTTTTGATCCGGGGGGTGGGGGGAGGGGAGAGAGTTTTGATTGGGGAGGGGTTGGGGGGGGGGGCAGGGTGTATAGCCAGTAATTTTAATGAGCTTACTCGAGACTTTCCTTAACCCTGTTGATGAAAATACTTCCCTACGAGCAGGAGGTACTTCTATTTTTTATTTGGATATTTTGAAAAAATTATGTAAATATATTTTGACTCTTTACTTCCTTTATTTTTGTAGTTTAAGATTCCATGAATGCTTCTGTTTTATAGTAAATTAACTTTGCGAAGTTTGTCTGTCCTGTATAGCTGTTTGATCCTATTCAGGTTCTTTAGTCAAGTCATTAAGTACCTACCTGCGCTGATTTCTTAACTCTCCGCAAGGGTTTTTTATGCGGCCACATACGCTGGCCTAAGTCAGTTTGGAGCAACTATTAGCTATCCAAACTGGCTTAAATGGTCAAAACGGGCATAGGTAGCTGGTAACCCCCCCTTTTGAACAAAACAAAAGTATACTAAAAAAAATCCTAACTAACTCACTTACACTGCCGCAAATTGAATGTGCAGAATGGGGATTTTTAAGATACTCCAGAAAAATCAAGCTGTTCCAAAAAGAACGGAGCAACTCCTGGGCAATTTTGGGCCCATTGAGTGGTATTCTGCATTTTTCAGTGCTACTTTGGGATCACTTTCCATGACTAAATCCATTGTGTGAGTAGTCTTTACTTTCTTCATATTCTTTTACTATTTTTAATGCTGAGAATACACAGCAAGATGAATGCAAGATACATCAATTGAAGTTAGATATCTGATATTCAGCATTACTGGGGAGAGGGAGCAGGCTATAGCTGCACTGAGAGATAGACCTGGGCTTTGGTAGCCCTGGGGTATAGACCTGGGCTTCTGTAGCCCTGAGAGATAGACTTGGACTGTGGTAGCATTGGGAGTTAGTCCTGGACTATGGCAGCACTGGGAGATAAACCTGGACTGTGGTGGCATGGGGGAAAAGACCTGGCCTTTGGTAGCACTAGAGAGGGTACAGGGGAGATTTACGAGGATGTTGCCTGGACTGGAGAATATTAGCTATGAGGAACAATTGGATAGGCTGGGTTTGTTTTCTTTGGAACAGAGGAGGCTGAGGGGAGACCTTACTGAGGTGTATAAAATTATGAGGGGTCCAGATGGCGTGGATAGGAAGGACCTATTTCTCTTATTAGAGGGGTCAACAACCAGGGGGCATAGAGTTAAAGTAATTAGTAGGAGGTTTAGAGGGGATTTGAGAGGAAATGTTTTCACCCAGAGGGTGGTGAGGGTCTGGAACTCACTGCCTGAAAGGGTGGTAGAGGCAGGAACCCTCACTACATTTAAAAAATACTTGGATGTGTACTTGAAGTGCCGTAACCTACAGGGCTACAGACCGAGAGCTGGAAAGTGGGATTAGGCTGGATAGCTCTTTGTCGGCCGGCGCGGACACGATAGGCCGAAATGGCCTCCTTCCGTGCTGTAAATTTCTATGATTCTGTGAACTGCAGTCCTTTCCGTTATTTATATTTAAAAAGGCAAATAAGGGATTTACTTTTCTCGGTGGAAAGCCTTTCCCCTTCTTGTGTCCAGGAAACTGTATCACCATCTACAGACACAGCTCCTAGGGTAAGCAGAGGTCTGCTGAGCCCTCCACTGGTTTAAAAATTCCTCTTCATCTTCCATCTCTCTAAACAGGAATGGGGAATTTCCAGGCGCAGAGCGATGGTGTGACATGCCGAGATGTACGGAGCAAAGTAGACACATCCCCAAAATACATAAAATTACTGTCCCGATTGAGGCATGTGCCAAGTGAATTAATGGCCTTGTTTGGTGAGCCCTCTGCTCTTCTAATAAATGAATATATAAGTGAAACTCAATGAATACATTTGCCTGTGCAGTTACTCAAAAAACAATTTGCTTTAAATTTGCAAGCCACACCCAGTTTAAACATTCCGGCATTCGGTTCCCTAAGTACTGTAAGCCCAACCCTGTATAAGATCATGATTCCAGACTGCCTCACCCACTTGATATCCTCAAGCAGAAGAGTTTAACAACATGAGAACCCCAGTACCAAGATTCAAGTTTAACTGTGTGACATTTATTAACAATTACAGTGAAAGTGCTGTTTGTACTTCAAGCAAATCCTATTGGGAATTCCACCTACACATTCCCAGGTATGGCTAGGAATAGGTTTTTAGTTGTTTAAGTGCTTTCTGCACTTTTACTATCGGAACAAATAATTGTAAGCCTATGCACTGGCCAGCAGCTCGGCGTTACAGTCCGAGGAGCAGAGGCGAACGGCAATGTACAGCCCAGGAGGGGGAAGAGCAGGAGTATCATTGTGAAATATGCCTGATTGTATTAGGCCTGGATGGTTGGTGAGGGGAGAGCTGAGCCACATCCTTCAGAATAGGAGATACATACAAGATTGGAAAATAAGTTTAAGCATGGCAGGCAGAGATTACAAACATGCATGACAAAAATAAAAGTGTCATAGACAAGACTTTTAATGCATTGCTAGTAAATCTCCCATCATAGGTCTATAAGGACAGGAACATAATACTGTGTAAAACGCTGTAATTTTGCTAAAGTGTAGGTGTATTTTAAAGTAACACAGTAATATAAGGGTAACACTTTTGAAGTGTAATTGGCAGGAGATGCTCACCCGGTGTTCCAAAGCATTGAAGATTCATTGGTTAATTTGAACTCTCAATTCGAATGATTGGCTAATTAAAATTTGAAGTTCCACCCCACATTGACCAGTGAAATCTGCTACTTAATTTGAATTCACCCTGGTTCAAACAGGCCACAAGAACTAACTTTCTTGCGCTAACGGACTTTGCCTTGCTGGAAAAGGCGAATGAATTTGCTGAAGTATTTGGGGCTGACCCTTTTTCTGTATTGTGGATCAGCTGCATCAAAATCTGCCGTGCAATCAAGCCCAGGTCCACGTGAGGAGGCAAGTGACACTCCCACAGAAAGGATTGGCAACTGGACACGGAATAACATTCCTCAAGTTTTTCTTGCTTGAAGCTTGAAGACATCTTTCAGCTCAATGAAAGGCCTTTTTTTTTACACTTGCACACTAATGCTCATGAATGGAAAATACGTGGATGGGAAAAATGCTGAGCAGCAAATTGCCATCCTGGTTGGACTCGCATTACTGGGGGGGAAAAAAACTGCTGGTGATGGAGAATCCTGAGCCCCTGATGTTTTTGTGATGCTACTCTGACTGTAACCTACGGAGCAACCAGAAAAGATTTACTAGCTGGCCCTTTCTGAGGAGCACCCGCGTCACTTTGAGAAAGCAAGGCATCAAAAGATGGAAGTCTCCTTGATAGTTGGCAACAATGGGGCTCACGTAAAGTAGCAGTGTTGGAAGGCAGAATGCATTGCCAACTGTTCTTGCCACTGAATTCAACCCACCGCTAGCCCACAGTCGAGGATCCGACACAGACACCGATAGCCAGCTCTGAAGCTGTGAATCTCTGAGCCCCCGAGTTCAATGCTGTGACTGCCAGTCCACCATCAGTGTTGATGGGGAAGTCTGTATTGCTGATCATGGAAATCGTTGATATAAAAACAGAAAATGCTGGAAATACACAGCAGGTCACTTAGCATCTGTAAAGAGAAAAGACCGTTTCAATACGAAAGCAAAATACTCAATGGTTTGAGTGTAGTTTGTTCATCAGAAGTGAAGGCCGATAGATAAACAGGCACTTTTGCAAGGTGTTAAAAACTGACCAGAAAAGAAGGATTGGTGATCTGCTGATTCCCAATCACAGAGAGCACAAATGACCTGCTAACTGCTTACAAAAACTGTTAGATTGGAAAAGAGCGTCAGTGAGATGTTGCAGAGATAATAAAAAAAATGAGAGTGAAACGACACAGGAGAGGTCCATTGGAACAAAATGTGTGAAAATTAAAGTTCTAATGCTTTGTTTGTATGAACCTTTCCTGGATCATTTCACACCCCATTATTTGTATATTTTTCTATCTGCATCATCTCATTGATGATCCTGTACATTATCTAACAGTTTTCTGTTAAACACTTGCACAGGTTATTCAACTCAGAAAGCCAATCGCTGTGATTGGTGTATCTCTTGATTCCCTTCCCCCTCCTTTCCCACTGCCCCTTTAATCCACATTTTTCAGCCTCATCAAAATGTCTTTTTATCTTCAGTTCTGATGAAGGGTTGCACACCTGAAACACCATAGCATGTCTTTTCTTCTTACAGCTGCTGCCTTACCTGGGCATTTCCAGCATTTTCTGTTTTTATTTCAGATTTCCAACATTTGCAGTTTCCCCTTTTTATTTTGTGTAAATTCTTGGTGTTGTTCAGGGGGATCCTGTTGCGAGTGGGAGTGAGAGTGAGTACGATGCCCAGGTGGGTGGATGCAGCAAGCAGACAGAGCCTGTACCATGGTATCTACTTCCGTGTGATTGTTAAAGAAGGTGTGGCCATCAACTGGGCCAGATGTCCCGATAGAACATTTCTTTGCACAAAAATACTTTGTGAACGGATATGCTGTCGCAGGAATCGAACAATAATGAACGACTGAATATTTTTGATTTGATGTTTTATGGTTGATTTTAGTGTCCTATATCTTGCTACGCTGTTTGATTAAAATTTGTTTAATTTAAACCCCGTTGAATTATTTTTTTTTCAAGCAAATATGACATTACTTTACATAAAATGACATCGAACCTGCAGTACTGGAACAGGCCATTCAGTCAGTGGTCTGTGCCGGTGTTTATGCTCCAAATGGGCCTTTTGCCAGTCTAATTACCTCTTCCCACTCTGCCCCCATATCCCTCTACTCCCTTCTCCCTCATGTATGCATCAAACCTCCCCTTAAATGTGTCCGTGCTCTGTGTGACACCCACTCCCTGTGGCTGTGAGTCCCATATTCTCACCATTCTGTG
The DNA here is from genome assembly GCF_044704955.1 of Pristiophorus japonicus. Taxonomy (NCBI): domain Eukaryota; kingdom Metazoa; phylum Chordata; class Chondrichthyes; family Pristiophoridae; genus Pristiophorus; species Pristiophorus japonicus. The sequence goes on along the minus strand of NC_091992.1, from coordinate 65,739,936 downwards.
TAAAAGAATTCCTCATAATTTTTTTAAATTTCAACTGTTAGTGGCTGTATTGATCTTTCCTTTAAATATTGCCCACTGTTCTACCTCTTCGTCAATATTTTTCTCAGGTTTATTCTCCTTAGCTGCATCCTAATAGACTCAGTTGGCTTTTCCCAATCTATTACTTTGGTCTTCGTGTGATCTATGTTTGCACAAGATGAGGACTCATGGGATTGGGGGTAATATATTAGCATGGATTGAGGATTGGTTAACGGACAGAATACAGAGAGTCGGAATAAACGGGTCATTTTTCAGTTGGCAGAATGCATTTAGTAGTGTGCTGCAAGGATCAGTGCTGGGGCCTCAGCTATTTACAATCCATATCAATGACTTCGATGAAGGAATCGAATGTAATATATCCAAATTTGCTGACGATACAAAGCTAGGTGGGAAAATAAGTTGTGAAGACACAAAGGGCTGGATTTTAATGGGGAAGTCGGGTTGGGGGCAGGCGGGAAACCTGAGAGAAGAGGTTTCACAAAGGCCCTGCAACAGTGGGGGCCGGAGTCGGCCTCCGGAGCATTGAGGGCGGGGGGAAGGAAGATCGGAGCCAGAGGATCGGGGGGCGGGGGAAGAGAAGATAGGGCCGGAGGATCAGGGGGCGGGGGAATGAAGATTGGGATCGGAGGATCGGGGGAGGGGGGGGGGCGGGGAAGGAAGATTGGGGCCGATGATCGGGGGGCGGGGGGAGAGAAGGTGGGGGGGGGGCACGGGGGAAGGAAGATTGGGATCGGAGGATCGGGGGGGGGGGCGGGGAAGGAAGATTGGGGCCGATGATCGGGGGGGGGCGGGGGAAGGAAGATCGGGGCCGATGATCGGGGGGCGGGGGGAGAGAAGATTGGGGCCGGTGGGGGGGGGGTGAATGAAGATTGGGGCCGGATGATCGGTGGGTGGGAGGAGGAAGATCGGGGGTGCGGGGGAAGGAAGATCGGGGTCAGCCTCAGGATCATTGGTTTGTTGGGGAGGGGGGGAAGGGGGAGATGGGTGGGATCCGGGAAAGGTGACGGGAGGCCTGATGTGGGGTCTCCGATCCAGGGGGTGGGCTCAGCTGGAACCCTGGTTCCAGGAGGTCGGTATAAAGACATTTTACCTTCTGGCTGCAATAGTACTCGCCTTGCTGTAACTGCTGGGTTTTACGAGGTGTGTAAAACCCAACCAGCTACAGTTAAACACACAATTGAGGTGAAAGGAAAGGCTTCCAGCCTTATTATAATATTTAAGTTGAGGTCCCGCCTCCTGGCAGTGAGTTTGCTGCCGGCCCTGTTCCGGCTCCTGTCCCACCTCCATTGAAACCAGATTCGGGTTGGGATTCCGATTTTTAACGATTGTACTACTTCTTAGGCGGTCCCTCGTATCGAGGATGACTTGCTTCCACGCCAAAAAGGGATGAGTTCATAGGTGTTTCAATGAAGGACCTAATATTCCAGGTCCCGAACTATAACGTGGGGTGGCCGTTGCACACCAGCCACCACACGGGCTTGACAGAGAACGGTCTTGGTCCAGTGGCAAGGATTAACCAGGACGACTGGAGACCAGCTTTGCTGCACGGGCCTAGTGCGCACATATCACAGTGTGGGCTGGCCCGTGCTGCCCCTGGGCCCCGAACTTTCACCTCTCCTGGGCCCCGATCACATCCCTCTATAATCTCTCGCCATTCACCCCAACCTTGCCGCTCCTGTTGTACCTACCCACGCTCCAATCACCAACCTGGGCTATGGTGATGTCCAAACCAGCCGCCTTCTTTACAGCCGTTGCCTTCCCAGACCGGCGTGCGCTGCACCTTGCAGTGGTATGCTCCTTTTATGGCCCCCGACCTGCCGCTGATGGTCTCTCGCTGGTCGGGGCCGCCTCATGCTGCTTCTGTTATGGCAAAGTACAATTGTACAGGGCTTTGGTGAAATCATACCTGGAGTATTGTGCACAGTTTTGGTCTCTGTACCTAAGGAAGGATATACTTGCCTTGACGGCGGTGCAACAAAAGTTCACTAGATTGATTCCTGGGATGAGAGGGCTGTCCCATGATGAGAGATTGAGTAGAATTGGCCAGGCTCGAAGGGCCGAATGGCCTATTCCTGCACTTATTTTCTATGTTTCTATAGCCTCAGAATAAGGGGTCAGCCATTTAGGATTGAGATGAGAAATTTCTTCACTCAGCGTGTTGTGAATCTTTGGAATTCTCTACTCCAAAAGGCCATGGAGTCGTTGAATATATTCAAGGCTGAGATCGATAGATTTTTGGTCTCTAAGGGAATCAAGGGATATGGGGATCGGGTGGGAAAGTGGAGTTGAGGTCGAAGATCTGCCATGATCTGAATGAATGGCGGAGCAGGCTCGAGGGGCCATATGGCCTACTCCTGCTCCTAATTCTTAGTTTCTTGTATATCTCTCAGTCATGACTTTAAACCTTATTATTTTGTGATCGGTGCTCCCTGGATGTTCTCCTACACTTTTTTTTACCTGCTCTGGGCAATTTCCCATTATCAAGGCTAGCAATACTTCCTCCCTTGTTGGAGTTCTTACAAATCGGGTCAGAAAGGCACCTTGTACACACTGTCAAACTGCACCCCTTCTCTCCTTTCACTCTCTCTCCCAGCCCTTTATTTGGGGGAGTTGTTGAAATCCCCCATGTTTATGATTCTGGTGTTTTTGCTCAGTTCGTATATCTCTCTACATATTTCTCCCTCCACTTCCTTGCCACTATTTGGTGGTCTGTAATATACCCCTAACATCTTCCATCTCAATCCATATGGATTCTGTTTCTATCGCTTTGTTAGTTATGTCCTTTCTTGTTACTGCCTTTGTGTTGTCTCTGATTAACATATCTACCCCTCCACTCTTCCTTTCCCATCTTTCTAAATACATTATAGTCTGCAGAATTTAACTGCCAATCCATCCGGTCTGCAGCCATATTTCATCTGTTTCCTCACTCCTAATTATTGCTTCCAATTCCCCATTATGTTATTGATGCTCTTGTACATTGCTATACCAACAATTTAATAGGCTCTTAGTTTTCATCATTCCTGCTTTATTTTTATCAGGTATTTCATTACTTCCTATAACCTTTTCTGTTCCTAGTATTTGTTGTTTTTATCTCTTTTTGTACTGTGACCTTTTTCTCATCCTTAATTTACCTCATCTTCAGGTTGATTTCATATCCATCCAACCCTCCCCACCATTAACTAGTTTAAAGTCCTTTCCATAGTCCTGTTTATCCTTGTATTAACCGGAGTCGATGATGTATTACATTGTGGGCCGCCCCAACCTGTGTGAGAACACCACCGCAGGTCGGGGCTATAAATAGAGCTGGAGCACCGGGCCTGGAACATCGTGGCGGAGGTGCGGCGAATGAGGGTACGGGGCCCAGGGGCAGCACGGGCCAGCCCACACTGCGATATGTGCGCGCACTAGGTCAGTGCAGCAGAGCTGGTCTCCAGTCGTCCTGGTTAACCCTTGCCACTGGATAAAGGTCTAGCTCTGTCAAGCCTGTGTGGTGGCTGGTGTGCAACGGTCACCACACGTTAAAAGAATCCACGCACAGGCATCTTCCACCCTCTCAACTGGAGTTCAGGACTGGAATATCGGGTCATTCATTGAAACATCTGTGAACTCTCGTGGAAGCAAGTCATCCTGGTTCGAGGGACTGCCTATGATGATGATGACATTAGAGGCAGGCCTCCACACCACCAATCTTAAGTCATTACAATTCAAATTGGCTTTATATTGTCAATACCAATAAATGATCATTTGAAAACATAATGCATTAATATTTTTTCCTACATTGTGCAGTACAATAGGTGCAATAGATACATTTTGCATTGCTTTATTTTAGTGCATTATTTAGAATGCACACTTTCTAAATGGATGCTAGAATGATGTTTATTTGGTCATTACATTTTTTGTTTTACGTTTATTTTACTCACTTTGTAAAGTCTGAGATACATTATATTTCTCTCTTTTTTTTTACCTTTGAGGTCCTTGTTCACATTTTCCTGGATATCTTTATTCCCATTTTCACTCATTTCTAGTTTTCAGTACCTTTCTTCGGCTTCTACGGACTTTTTTCCTGTTTTATTTGATCTGTCTCAGCGCCTTCATTAGTTACACGATACACAAATGCGCAATGAATGAAATGTCCTCAGGAAAAAAACGGCATCTCAAATGTTGGCTACCAGCCTGTTTCTTAAAATTAAATTATGATTACTTTTCAAATCAAATAAATGTTATAATCCCATAGGACGTTTTGCAAATTCTCATTCAGCCACTGGATGCAACGTAGTTTAAGGCAGGGTCTTTGAATTTGATAGTGTTGAGGCAGGCACAGCGGTAAACAATGAATTTGGTTGCACAGGGTGACACATAGACATACTGAACTTGGTCACGTTGGGGCTGTTACATCGGTAAACACTGAATTCATTTACTGTGAAGCAAAATTAGTCTAACTTTAGAGGTGGGAGATTTTATGCAATAAATGAAAGGTGTTTTTCTGTTTTCAGGCAGTTTTGCAATTCCTCGCTACATTCCCGGGTAGTAAAATGGCAACCTGTTGGTAGGGTTCAGCCAGTGCGACTCAGTGACTGGGCACTACATGTGTGAGACAGCAGTATGTGTTGACTTGCTATTTTTTTTCACTCCAATATATCCACAGCTGCTTTCAGTACTGAGATTAGGAATTCCCCAAGTGAGACAATGCTCACAATTAGTCCGAGGAGGTGTTAGGCCGAGTACTGTTACCAAGGACACTGACTCATCTGCATTGGGGGTACACCTGGAGAAACTAAGATGAAGGCCTAGAGTCTGGCAGTACTAGGATTGGGTCTGAGGATCTATCAGTACTTCGAGGTGAGAAGAAGAGGGGTATCTCAAAGGCCCAGGAACATAGGAACAGGAGTAGACCATTTAGCCCCTTGAGCGTGTTCCACCATTCAATGAGATTGTGGCTGATCTGTGACCTGACTCCATATACCTGCCATTGGCCCATATCCCTTAATACCTTTGGTTAACAAAAATCTATCAATCTCATTTAAAATGAACAATTGATCTAGCATCACTTGCCATTTGCAGAAGGCAGTTCAAAACTTCTACCACCCTCTGTTTCCTAACTTCATTTCTGAAAGGCCTGGCTCTCATTTTTAGACGATGCTCCCAGTCCTGGACTCCCCAACCAGCGGAAACAGTTTCCTCTCTATCCACCCTATGGGCCCAAGTTTCCACACGAAAAAAAACGGGCGCCTCTCCGAGCTGGGCGCCCGTTTTTCACGCCTAAAACGGCGCCTAAAAAAAACCTCGCGATTCTCGAGCGCTTTGCAGCTCCTTGTCTGCTTGGCGCGGCGCCCAGGGGGGGGCGGAGCCTACACTCGCGCCGATTTTGTAAGTGGGAGGGGGCGGGTACTATTTAAATTCGTTTTTTTCCTGCCGGCAACGCTGCGCATGCGCGTTGGAGCGTTCGCGCACGCGCAGTGTGAAAAAAACATTGGCACTCGCCCGTTTTTGTAGTTCTTTGTAGCTGTTTAGTTTTTGAACATTTTTTTATAAAAGTACATTGCCATCAGCACATCAGCACTGAGGCTTCTTGTAGCAGTGAGAAGGGTGCAGGAAGCCTCAGAAAGTTGAGCCAGCCGTTTCCCGACGACCTCCCCCTTTTGCCGTCGGGAAATGGCTCCTCATTTTTTGAGGCTTCCTGCAGCCTTCTCTCTTCTCCCCCCCCGCCCCCGTTTGGTCGGCTCCCTTCCCCCCACCCCCCGCGTTCGGTCGGCGCTCTCCCTCCCGCGTTCGGTCGGCTCTCTCCCCCCCCCCCCCCCTGCGTTCGGTCGGCTCCCTCCTCCTCTCCCTCCCGCCTGCATTCGGTAACGGCTGCCTCGTTTTGTGACACTTGCTGCAGCATTCTTCATGGCTGAAGCACTTTCACACAGGTAGGAAGATGGTTTATTTAATCTTTTCTTTGCTTATAAATGTTTATTCAGGTTGGATTTATTTGTATAATAATTGTATAAGTATAAATAAGGATTTATTGTAGAATTTAATGAGTTCCCCTCCCCCCCCACCTCGTTCTGGACGCCTGATTTGTAACCTGCGCCTGATTTTTTAATGTGTAGAACAGGTTTTTTCAGTTCTACAAAAATCTTCACTTGCTCCATTCTACTTTAGTTTGGAGTACATTTTCACTGTGGAAACCTTCAAATCAGGCGTCAGTGGCCGGACACGCCCCCTTTTGAAGAAAAAATTCTGTTCCAAACTAGAACTGTTCTACCTGACTAGAACTGCAGAAAAAAAAATGTGGAGAATTGCGATTTCTAAGATAGTCCCTTCTCCACCAGTTGCTCCTAAAAATCAGGCGCAAATCATGTGGAAACTTGGGCCCTATGTGTTTCCTTTAATACTGTGAAAGCTTTGATTAAATCACTCCTTAATCTTCTAAATTCCAGACAATACAACCAAGTTTGTGTAATCTCTCTTCGTAATTTAACCCTTGGACTCCGGGTATCATTCTGGTAAACTCACGCGGCACTCCCTCCAAGGCCAATATACCCTTCTTGAAATGTGGTGTCCAGAACTGCTCACTGCTCCAGGTGTGGTCTAACCAGGGCTTTGTACAGCTGCAGCACAACTTCTACCCCCTTGTGCTCTAGTCCTCTAGCGATAAAGGCCAGCATTCCATTAGCCTTTTTGATTTTTTCTGCACCTGCTCATGATATTTTAATGATGTATATACGTGGACCCCCAAGTCTTTTTGGGTCCACTGTTTCTAGCTTTTCACCATTTAGAAAGTACTATCCTGTTCAATCCATTTTAGAACCAAAGTGGATGATCTCACATTTGCCTACATTGAAATCGATTTGTCAGTTTTGTCCTTCACCTAATCTCTTTGTAATTTTATGGTTCCATCTACACTGCCTACAGTATCGCCTATCTTTGTGTCATCAGCAAACTCGAATAATTAGCTTTCTATCCCATCATCTTAAGTCGTTAATAAATCTGGTGAATAGCTGAGGCCCCAACTCAGATCCTTGTGGGACACCACTAGTCACATGCTGCCAATTAGAGAACCTGCCCATTATCCCCACTCTCTGTCTCCTGCCGCTCAGCCAATTCTCTACTGTAAATACTGATGCAAAATAATTAAAGAAAAAAAAGGAAGGCTTGAATTTATATAGCGCCTTTCACAACTTCAGGATGTCCCAAAGCGCATTACAACCAATGAAGCACTTTTGTTTTTGAAGTGCAGTCACTGTTAGACAATAAGAAAAGTGGCAGCCAATTTATGACAGCAAGCTCCCACAAATAGCAATGTGATAATGAGCAGACAATCTGTTTTAATGTTGTTGATTGAGGGATAAATATTGGCAAGGACACCAGGGATAACTCCCCTGCTCTTCTTCGAAGTAGTGCCATGGATTCTTTTATGTGTATCTGAGAGAGCAGATGGGGCCTCGGTTTAATGTCTCATCTGAAGAAATTATTCATCATGTCTGCCGTTTCCTTATTTTCATTTATAATATCACCGTCATCAGTTTTCAAGGGGCCCACATCGCTCCTGACCACCCTCGTCTTCCTAATATAATTTTAAAATGTTTTGTGTTGATTTTGATATCTCTTGCAAGTTTCTTTTCATGCTCCCATTTTGTTGCTCTTAATATCCATTTTGTCACCTTTTGTTCTTTGGAACGCTCCCAGTCGCCAAAATCTGTGCTAGTTCTTGCAGGAAGACGAGTAAGGGAGATCCCAGCAACACTGGGGTAGGTCTTGGTATCTGGGGTCACTAGAACAGGGGTCCTGGAATCTAGGAGCATTGGGAAGGGAGGTTTCCGGGTCTAGCTGCACTGGGAATAGTTCTAGGATCTGGGCGCTTTGGGCATGCAATCCAGGGGCTTGTGAGCACTGAGAGGATCAGCAATGTGGAGCAAGATCTTGGTATCCAGCAGGATTGGGAAGCATGTTGTGGAACATTGTGGGGCAAAATTCTGGCAGTATTCTGGTTGCTGGGATCCAGTAAAAAGTGGCCAGCAGAGCCTAGCGAGGAGGGGGCTCAGGAAAATAGCATCCATATACTGCCCTTTGTCCCGTTTAAACCATCAAGCCCTACTCCCCAGGATGTTCACACCCGTCAGCCTCCTACCCAATCCATCCTCAGCCCCTTTTCCATCCTCAACTACTCTGCTGATGTGCCCATTGCCAGCTGGTTGCTGTCTGCATGTTCCTGTTTTGAAGCGTTTAAGGTAAACTTTCTGCTTGAAGTTAATAGATGGAAAATCAGAACCTTGGGGTACACAACTTTCTCATTTGTACTCCTGGCCTGCATCAGGAACACATAAGAAGAAACTTTGCTCTTTGTGTAAATCACCAATTGTGCACACTTTTTAATGACTATAAATGTCTATCACCAATATGAATGGATGGGCCAGGGTAGATAGAAGCAGACTGTTTCTAATAGTTAATGAACTAGATCGAGCAGCCATATTTACAAGATTTAGACTAGAGAACAGGAGTAACTTCTTCACAGAGAGTTGTAAGGCTCTGAAATTCACTTCCGCAGTTGGTGGTTGAGGCAGAAACGATGTTGATGTTCAATATTAGATTGCATAGGTGGATGAAGGAGAAAGCGATGAATGGATGTGCAAGTATGGCGGGTAAATGTGATTAGGATGTTTGCTTAGGTGGTTGGACCAAATGGTTGTTTGCATATTGTATTTCTGTGTAATACAATACGAGTAGATGTCTTGAGGCATTGCTCATGGTGACGCAGAGCATTTGCTGTTTTATAACAATAGGGTTTTAATGCCAAGTCAGGGGCAACATCTGGACTAATGCTTTCTAGTAAATGAAAATCAAATTAATTTTTATTAAAATGTGTTGTGGCATTTTTGCTGGTGCTTGGGGATTGAGTTGCACAACTCTACTCTGTTCTATGAGAAACAAAAATTATATATTCCTTCATCTTGCTATTTAATATTTATCCCGTACTAACTTTAATCCTTACCAGAGCTACTAGACTGATAATCCAGAGAAAGTGAGTTCAAGAAAATTGGAAATAAAATTGGTCTCAGTAAAAGTGACCATGAAGCTTATCGGATTGTTGAAAAAACCCAACTGGTTCACTAATGTCCTTTAGGGAAGCAAACCTGCCACCTTTACTTTTATTTGTAACTTATATATGGCTTATATGTAGCTCCAGTACCACACCTACTCTTAACTGCACTCTGAAGTGGCCTAGGAAGCCACTCAGTTGTATCAAATTATTACAAAGAATAACAAACATTGCGGGAAGGCCCACCAACCTTTTAGTGCTGAGAATACAGAGTAAGATGGAATGCAAAATGCACCGATTGGCAGCAGTTATTTAGTATATAGCAGGACCGGGGACAAGAGGTGAAATTTAACTGTAACTGGGAGCAGTCCTACACTTTGGTACCAATTGCTGAAATCCTGCGGTTTGGTAGGTTTGGGCAGAACTGGGATATGGGAGTCATGCAATTTGATAGTATAGTAGGGCAGATGGAGTTTGGCAGCATGTACATACCTTTAGACGGCAAAGGGCTAGTTTTTCGAAGGGTTTGTGACTGGGTTTTCATCACGTTTTGACCCACCGTGGCGAAAACCCGGTTGAAAGCCCAGGCGGGATCCTCGGCTCCTTGTTTGTGGCGGTGATGGGAAGTACCGAAGGGAAGAGGTGCAGCGCAAATGACCCCAGACTAAAGTTGGCGAGGATCGCATTTTGTGCCATGTATGCTTGTGCAACGCCTCCCTTACCCCTGGTGCAGCCCCAAAGGCCAAAAGTTTGGCCTAAAATCAGCAATGCAGTGAAAACGTATGGTTACTGTTTTTGCACAAAATTTGCACCGAATATCCAGCCCAAGAGATCTATCTAATTGTGCAGTTGAGTTAGAGAGGCTCAACAAACAAGGTAAGTATCAAGCTAACAGGAAAATCTTATACAAATGCGAGGAAAAGCAGAAATCCTCCACTCTGGAAGAGCTATAAGTTTCCCCAGGAGTTGCTCCTTTTTTTCTGGACTATCTTTTTAGTTGCAATTTTGGCCATTTAATTTGCACCAGTGTAAGTGAGTTAGTTAGGTTTTTTTTTAGTTCCGTTTTTTTTTTCAAAAGGAGGCATTCCCAGCCATTTTACCCCTGTTTTAGGCATTTGGCCAGCAAATAGTTGCTCCAAACTAACTTAAGCCAGCGTATGTTGCCACTTCAGTCCGCACAGAAAAACCTTACCTAGAGTTAAGGAATCGGCGCAAGTAACTACATTTAAACCACAACCAAGCACAAAAAGTAATAAGCAATTAATTAACAAATAAAATACAAGGAACCCTGCACCTAAAGCACCAAAATCAATCAGTGAATAACAAATAAAAAATGAAAGTCCTACCTTAGGGAACGAAGCGGGCTAGGGACAGCGTGCTTCGGGCCCCTCCCACACAGCCTGCAATGCATACTCTCAGATTCAGCCTGCCAGGAGCTACTGCAATGCACGCAGACTCTAGCGCGCGTGTGCAGAGGTCCCGGCACTGTTTTCAGTGCCAGGACCTGGCTCCGCCCCCAATCTATTGGGCCACGCTGTGCCATCATCGAGGAGAGGCTGGGGAGCGGCCAGTATACCGACGTCTTTTTTCGGCGCGCTTGGAGGCGGACAAAAACGCTGCACCTCGGGTGTGGGCGCAAGAAAAACAGGTTAGGGAATCTCTAGCCCATTAAAAGTAACAAAGGTATACTAAAACAAGAAAGACTTGCATATATATAGCTCCTTTAAGGACCTCAGGACAGCCCAACGCACTTTACAGTCAACGAAGTACCTTTGCAGTGTAGTCACAGTTGACCTAAGAAAATAATGAAGTGCAAAAAGGAATACAAAAAAACTTGCAAGGGATTCCAAAGCGAACAGTAAAACTATAAATATATTAATAGAAAGAGAGTGGTAAGGAGGAACAGGGCCCATTAAAGTCCGATGCAGTTAAGACTATAATGAATAATAAAGAAATGGCAGACTTGTTAAATGAGTACTTTATATCTGTTTTCACAGCAGAGGAACAGCACAAAATACCACTGGTACAAGGGAACCTAAAAGTAAGTCAATGGGAGGAACTTAGTGGATTTAATAGAAGTTTTAAAATGTTCACAGAAAAATAATGGGACTTACCAACAGACAAATCTTCGGGACCTGATGATTTTCATCTCAGGGTAGTAAAAGAAACAGGTGGGGGAATTACAGATGCATTAGTCTTAATTTTCTATCGCTTCTAGATTCGGAAATTGTGCCTTTGGATTGGAAAATTGCAAATGTTACTCCATTATTTAAGAAGGCAGGGAGGGAGAAACCAGGAATCCTTTTTTTATTCATTCGGGCGATGTTTCTAGTCAATGGTGAACCCCATTGTTGATGGGGGCATCGGCCATGGGGTGGTGGTTAGACACTCTCTTGGTCACTGCCTGGCACTTCTGCAGCACGAATGTTACTTGCCACTTAACAGCCCAAGCCTGAATGTTGTCCAGGTCTTGCTGCATACGGGCATGGACTGCTTCATTATCTGAGGAGTTGTAAATGGAACTGAACACTGTGCAATCATCAGCGAACATCCCTACTTCTGACTTTATGATAAAGGGAAGGTCATTGATGAATCAGCTAAAGATGGTTGGGCCTAGGACATTGCCCTGAGGAACTCCTGCAGCGATGTCCTGGGGCTGAGGTGATTGACCTCCAATGACTACTACAATCTTCCTGTGTGCTAGGTATGACTCCAACTTGATTCCCATTGACTTCAATTTTAATGGGCTCCTTGATGTCAAGGACATTCACTCTCTCCTCACCTCACCTCACCTCTGGAATTCAGCTCTTTTGTCCATTTTGGACCAAGGCTGTAATAAAATCTGGAGCCATGTGGTCCTCACAGAATCCAAACTGAACTGCCAGATTAACATGATTGTGAGGAAGTTACTGGAATCTGTCATCAGGGACTAGGTGCCCGAGCACTTAAAGCTGATCAGAGAGAGTCAACATGGATTTATGAAGAGTAGGTCATGTCTGAATAATCTAGTTGAATATTTTGATGGGGTTACTAACTAAGGTGGTCAGGGGAGTGTCTATGGATGTTGTCTATATGGAATTCCAGAAGACATTTAATAAGATTCCTCACAAGAGATTATTAAGAAAATAAAAGTGCACAGAATTGGAGGTAACCTTGTGACATGGGTTTGTAATTGGCTGGGAGGTAGGAGCCAGAGAGTAAGGAGAAAGGGAACATTCTCTGATTGACAGCATGTGGCAAGTGGCGTACCCTGAGGATCTGTACTGGGGCCTCAGCTTTTCAGCATAGATATCAATGACTTGAGAGTAGAGAGTTGTGTATCTAAATTTTCAAATGACAGTAAGTTGTGTCGCTGAGAGCAGCAAGTGACAAAGGCACATACACAGCTAAAGTGAGTGGGAAAACTGTACCCGATGGAGTTCAATGTGGATAAGTGTGAGGGCATCCACTTTGGATCCTAGAAAGACAATCGGAATATTTTCTTAATGGGGTGAGACTAGGAGCTGTGGCGAAGCAACGGGATTTTATTGTCCATATACACAAATCACTAAAGGCTAGTAAGATAGAATGCAAAATGCACCAATTGGATGCAGTTAGCTAGTATTTAGCAATACTGGGTACAAAAAGTAATCCAAAAGACAATTGAAATGTTAGCCTTTATCTCCAGGAGACTGGAATACAAAGCGGAGGAAGTTACACTCCAGATGTACAGAGCATTGGTCACACCCTATATGGAATACTGCATTCAGTTTTAGGCACCTAACCTCAGGAAATATATATTTGCCTTGAAGGGGGTAGAGTACAATTCACCAAAATAATACCAGGCTTAACGGGTTAAATTATGAGGCAAGATTGCATAAGCTTGGATTGTATCGCCTTGAGTTTGGGAGGTTAAGGGTTGATCTTATTGAGGTGTTTAAATGATAAAGGATTCAGTAAGATAGATTGAGGAAAGCTATTTTCTCAGGTGGAGGAATCCAGAACAAGGGGCACAATTTAAAAATTGGCACTGAGCCATTTAGGAGTGAAATTAGAAAGTTTTTATTCATGCAAAGGGTAGTGGAAACTTGGAACTTCCTCCCCTAAAAGGCACTGAATTCTGGGGGTCAATTCCTTCTTTCAAGACTGAGGTAACAGTATCAAGAGATATGGATCAAAGGCGGTTAAATGGAGTTGAGGTGCAGGTCAGCCATGATCTAATTGAATGGCGGATCAGCTCGAGGGCTGAATGGCCTCCTTCTGTTCCTATATTTCAGTTGTAGATACGTAACTGAGATGATTCCATAAACTGTGGGAAACTAGATAATGTTAAATGAGGTTAAATTGAAATGAAAGCACTGGACTCGAGGACTGACATGAGTGCTTGTTTGAGTTTTCACCCTGTCTCCCACCTCTCCATAATGCAGCTACTGTTTCAGAATGTAGACTTTAGCAGCAGACTACAAAATCTGATGTCTTACATTGTGCTTGTTGCTTTCAGAACTGTGGTTGCAACATCTGTGATTTTTTTTATATGCCAGTGATTGCTGTTGCTTTATTGTTCCCAATGGGGGATGTGAATGGGCCTGTACTCAGTCACAGTGTTCAAAAATATCCCGCAGTGAAAGTGATGAAACCGTTTTGATCCCGTTGCATGGAGAAGCGTTTGTGTTTTGTGTGTGTGATTGGATTAGCACTTGACAAGGCTCCTATTACAACTGAATGACACTAATTAAAAACAAAGCTGTTTTCCCCATGCAGCACTAAATAACTCAGTTCTTGCCGTGCCATGCTCATAATACTATGTACTGTCAGCGTATGAACTCTGGATTCAAACCAGCATGAATACTGATCTCGCCAGCTGTGGGTCTCGTTCCAGTTCAGCTGCACAAACCACACAAGTTAGACAGCCAGCCCCGAATATCCTTCCTCACTGTGTTCTGTAGCTGTCTGGCAGTGCAGATGTTAACAAGGCAACATCAGCAGCAGTGCACATCAGCAATTTAATTACATTAACAATTTAGAGGAATGCACAGTAAGTATCATCTTGCATCCCATCCTACAGACTGTTCGGTAATTTCACAATAAGCATAAATAAAAGCAAAAACTCAGAATCGTAGACATGACTCAGAATTAACAATCGGTGGGTGGAATCTGGAAATCAATTAGAGCAATTTACTGTCCGTGTAGTGTCAGAAACAGAATGTCTTGGCAACGATAACCGGATGAGTAATCATGAACTTTTTAATGTCTTATTTAACATACTGGATTTAAAGTTACTTTTTTCAGTGTTAGGTGTCAGGTAGGGCTTTTGTTACCCCGAGTGCAACCGTAGACAAATAAACAGTATTGTGCTGTATTTTCGTTTAATGTGAGAAATTAGCCATTGACAACAGTGAGATATATTGACAACAATAAAAATAGAGCCAATTCAAAAATGTTTCACTTTATTTAGTGAACAAAATGCTTTCAGAAGCCTAGCTATTTTTAGGGGTGAGGGGGGAGAAGGAGTGCTGAATGGCAGGGGGCGAGTTATAATCCTACTCTCGATGAGTTCTCAGTCCCAACCGTGAGGTCATTTATTTAATTACCTTACTTATTATTCTTTTTCAATTGCCATGAATATTTCTTACCTGTTTGAACGTTCTTGAGTCAAAACACTGTCCTTGTGTCCCCTACAGTTCAGTATAGCGATCCACATTTAAATATCCATTTCCCAGTAACATTCTTGAATAATTTGCACATTGGCAAAGATTAGCAGGTATAGCAGCATGGTTCCACCTTCACCCCCACCCATGATTCTTAGCATAATCAGTCCCCACATGCTCCGATTACACTTCGAGTCTGACTTAAACATTGGGGTCCGCGTTGATAAAAATATCGCGTGATGTTACAGAGAGGCTGTACCGAATGCAATGTGTTGTATAAAGCCCAGGACCTGTGCCATTGAGCTAGTTTGTTTTTCTCACCTAAAAGGTTGCCTGCTTCTTGCATCCACCTGTCTCTGACTAATTGGCAAGAGCCTCCAGTTTCTCCTCAAGAGTAGGTTATGTTAACCAGTCCTTGTGCTGTTTTCCAAGCATTCCTTTTCTTAGGAATTGAGGTGTCAGCACTTAGCCACCAGCAGTTCTCCATAATATGCATCAACAAACAAGTATGTCTTTATTAGGAGAGGCACACAGATAAATCAAACAAAGCAGGATTGCTATTAGCCAGAGTACAGGCTCGGTGAAAAGCAATGCTCTGTTCAAGTTGTATGGCAACTTGACCATTCACCAGTTCTCTTGACCATTTGAAAGAGAGCCACAAATCGGGTAAAACAAACAGAGCACAAAGTAAAGGAACTAATGCAAATAGGAATTTGCACTGGGCGCAGAATATGCCACCACTGCGCTGTTACCACTCTGACACAGTCACTGACCCATTCAGTGCATTTAAATTGTTATCTGCTTAGTTGGGACAATGTGCTCGCAACAACCTGTGCCCCAGGCATTAATAACTGCAACCTGCAATAGCCCAGTCAAGATCACTGATGGGCGTGATTGAGTAGAAAGACGACCATGATGAAACTGATCAAGGCTACTAGACAAATGTTCCGGATTTAATTTCCAAAGGCAAAAATATCAGTACAACATACTGCTCATGGGCACCTAGGGATTTTACAAAGTGACTGTCCGTAATTATACAGACAAGGTATACAGTAGCAGGTCTCCAGTCATCCTGGTTAACCCTTGCCACTGGATAAAGGCCTAGCTCTGTCAAGCCCATGTGGTGGCTGATGTGCAATGGTCATCACACGTTAAAAAAATCCACGCAAGGCATCTTCCACCCCTTCATCTGGAGTTCAGGACTGGAACATCGGGTCCTTCATTGAAACATCTGTGAACTCTTGTGGAAGCAAGTCATCTTCGTTCGAGGGACCGCTTATGAATGAGTGACAGCATCTCAGCATAAGGCATTTTCATACTGTACCTGGACGACTTGCTCACCAGAACCAGGAGTTGGGTTTCAGAACCAAGTTTGAGAAGGCTCTGCTATGACCTACACCAAATCTAATGTTTTCAGGATATTATTCCAAGGTAACTTCTAGACTGATTCACAGTACTCAAGAATCACCAAGTGAGACGCTGCTCCATCATATAGCAGGGGTAGACATTGAAGTGGCAACTGCTCTCGCACCTCTTGACCTAAAGGTGGCTCATGAAATTTTCAGCATTTAGGTAATCCGTAGATGTACATATTTTTGACAAAATTAGGGTTCTATATATATAATATATATAATATAAATATATTTTAAAACTACAGGTAATTGTAATGAGATATCAGACAGGCTGTAAGAAAAGGCAGATATTATTTTGATCAAGAACTAATTAAGAAAATATCCTTTTTCTAGCTGTGAATGGAATTGTATATTAGAGAGATTATAGTGTTCACTAGCTGATCTTCTCTGGCATTGCTCATGGATACTTTTAGGCAAGTCCTTGGGAAGTTTACCTGCAACTTGGCCTATCCCTTTAAGGCCATTGCTCTAAGTAGACAAATGCAGCTTGTTGTTGGCTGCTGAGATAATTTACCGTGAAATTGATGTATATTTTAGGCACCAGGTCACTAACAGGTTTTCTCTTTTTGTAAAAGATGACCTTGTAACAAACAAAATGTAACCATTTAGGATTTTATAATTTATTATATATTAATATTGCCTGTATTAGTTTTGCTTCCGTAAATCCTACTAATTGTAAATAAATTTAGATGGTAGTTTAGCCTGTACAAAGTGCTTTAGTATTGTGAATATTTTCTGTCTTCTGCATTTTTGTGCACATCCTCTAGTAAGCAATTGCCTCTGATTATGGTTAATTGTTAATCCTGGCTTGTGTAATTCTGCGCAGGTTACGGGAATAAGGCCTAGCAGAAAATGACGTCTCATTCCACATCTCCGTCCTGAGCTTCGTTCAGTCAGCTTCTGATTTGTAGTGTCTGTAAAACTGTCACATAGTTTAATAGCCACTACTGTTTAGATTTGACAGCTGCTCATAATAGTGTCATTGGCCAGCTCTTTCTTCTTTCATCCTAAATCGTACTTCTTTGCTATGCTTTTCTGCTGTGCTCAGGATGGTTAATGAAATCCATACACTATGATCCCACCCATCGACTCTTTCAGGCCCAGCCCTGCAGGTGGTGTAGCCTCTTTGTCCTAAGGGGAAAATTGCTGATTTAATTTAGCTTCAGATCAAACAATCTGATGTGGTGGTACAGTCTGTGATTTGGCTATAGAAGACCATACGTAGCAACGTGAACACCATGTTGCCCATGGCAATGTTTTTTTATCAGTGATTTTGGGAAAATAACATGCCTGGCACACATGGTGTGTGGACGATGCAGATCAGCTAACTGGTAACACAGTGGCGAAACAGTCGGAAATATTTATGTGCGTGTTTGACACAGCACTGTCCAGTGAGCGGAAAAAGAGACTGCATGTAGGGTTATGGTTCTCTGGATGAATAGCTAGATTGGGCTCAAAATAAAGTCTATAAGGAAGCAAATATCGATGCCAGTGACACAGAGTCGTGAGAAATCTACAAATTGAAACAGAAAGGGGTCTGGAGAGGTAAGAGGGAGTATGAGAAAAAATGTGCAGCCAATATCAAAGGAAATGGCAACGGTTTTTATAGACACATTAGGAAAAAGAGAATCATTAAAAAGGAGTGGAGCCACTCAGAAATGAGCTTGGTGAGATTATTATGATGGCGAATGGAACGGCAGATTTGCTTAATGAATACTTTATTTCAGAATGAAGGATGCATTCAAAGGCTTGTGGGTGAGGACTTAGAAGGACATCCCATAAATACATTTATTAATAACGAGACAGTAATGAACAAAAATTGATGGTATGTAGGCCTGAATACTGGGAGAGGTTAGTGAGGACTAACCATGGCTATTTGAAAATTCATTGGCGAGGAGAGCAGTTCTGAAGGACTCGGGTGGAAAATGCTGTGGTTCAGAAAAGTATAAGTTAAACAGCTATTGACCAATTAGTCTTATATCAGTAGTTGGAAAATTACAAGCGGCCATAATTAGAGATAAAATAATTGATCAGGAATGGTCTACATGGATTTGTGAAGTGTAAGCCACATTTCACAAACTTGGTAGAATATTTAGGAGAATGATGTATAAGCTGGGGGATGTAGTAGATGTAGTTTATATGTACTTTCCGAAATTATTTGATAAAATATCTCGAAATTTGTTGCGAAAATTAGAGCTCATAACATAAACAGGAAGTTGGTGGTATCAATAGATGGTTGAATGGATAGACAGCAAAGGTTTAGATAAATAAATGTTGGTCTGATTGCCAGGCGGTGGCTAGTGCTTTGCCACAGGGATCGGTGTTGGGACCAGTTTTCTTCTCCATTTATAAACTGTAAATAAAGGCTGTGGGCGTACACATGAGGGAGTGCATATCAAAGTCTGTTGAAATGACCGGATTGTCGTAAAAACCCAACTGGTTCACGAATGTCCTTTAGGGAAGGAAATCTGCCGTCCTTACCCGGTCTGGCCGATATGTGACTCTATCACACAGCAATGTGGGTGACTCTTAACTGCCCTCTGAAATGGCCCAGCAAGCCACTCAGTTTTCGAAGGGCAATTAGGGATGGGCAATAAATGCTGGCCTTGCCAGCAATGCCCACATCCCAGGAACAAATGAAAGAACTGGAAAGAAAACTGCAGGAGAGAGTACAAGAGGATATAAGCAGGCTAGCCCAATGAGCAGAAAAGAGACAGGTGCAGTTTAATATAGAAAACTGTGAGCTGATACAAATTTGGAAACAGGAATAAAGAATGTATGCACATGGTATAATTCACAATGCACTGCAGGCCAAAGGGGTCGAAGTGTTTAGATATATAAATCTTTTAAAAGTGAGTGGACAGGTGAAAAAGAAAGCCGTTAAGAAATAAATGGGGTTTTGACTTTATAACCCAAGGGATTGAATAGAAAAGCAATATGATCATAATGATTTCAGGAAGATAGGGTACACCTGGAAAAGGAAGACCCTAATAACAGGGTGTACACCATTGTCAAAGTTAGCACCAGGCTTACAATACCTGTAACAGGAACGTGTGAATAAACTCCAGTCAAAGTAATCATTCTACACCAAGCAGGGAAAGTGCCCCAATCGGCACATCTGTATTACTAATCTAGTAGAAGGGCAGGTATGGAAATGCAGTCATGTTAGAGAGACGGGGGTCGAGCACCTCATTTTAGAATGAGCAATTCAAATGAATTGCCATTGACTTTCCTTCCCTCCCACAACCACCCTGCACAGTTTAGTCAGGTTGAAGTGGCATGGGGGTCTTTTTTAAAAAATTCATTCACAGGAGGCGGGTGTCACTGGCAAGGCCGGCATTTATTGCCCATTCCTAATTGCCCTTGAGAAGGTGGTGGTGAGCCTCCGCCTTGAACCGCTGTAGTCCGTGTGGTGAAGGTGCTCCCTCAGTGCTGTTAGGGAGGGAGTTCCAGGAAAATTCCTTAAGGAAAGTTTCCCACAATATCCTAATCGAGGGACCATTTGGTGGAAATATGTCCGGCTGGAGATAAAGTATCAATCAAAGAATTTCTTTGGAATGATTGTGGGAGGGAAGGCGTGTGGTCTGCCAACTATGTGTCCTTCTGTTGCATTAATCGATTAATGTTCACCATTTGGTGCTTTGTATATATGTACAATGATACTAGATGCTAAAGGCAAGCTTTAAAAGCACTATTTTGACATTTGGTTACCGTGAATTTACGTGAGGTGCAGTAACTAACTCTTAAGTCCATGGAACAGGAAGTAGTGATGCTGACGGTGTCAGTGAAAATATTGACCATTATTATTAAAACATGAGGTAGGACTGACAGAACTTTCCGGGATCGTTCTTGTATTCTTGCTATTTTGTGATAAGCCCAACCATTTCAATGAGGTTTTCATAGGTAATTGGTTTTCAGCTGGGCAGCAAAGAATCGTTTTACTTCTCATTTGCATTGCAAATAACACATTGAGTAACCTAGCTGTTGATAACTTCGCCTCTTACTTCTGTGTTCTTCAGTTTTATTCCCAACGCGGCCTGACACGTAGATCTGCTTATGATACTTGAAATGTGTTTCATCTGTATTTATTTGGGTTTTTCAGAAGTTGGTATTTACTGGCACAGTCTTAAAAATCCACAATAAAGAATGCAGTAGTACCTGTTCACTGAATCCTCCTTTTATATCGTGCTGCATGACCAGGTAGTACTTGTATAAGTTGTCAACACCATATTTTTATCTGGTGTATGGATAATTGAATTAACTTTTCTGTGCCAGAATAGAGAGTGTAACCCCGATTCTATGTTCCCAGTAAAATTTCTGAAAGAAATGCTGCCTGCTGTGACTCAGGCCTGTGCTTACCGTTTGCAAGGTGCTATATTGCCAGAAAACTTTAAGGAAT
Organism: Pristiophorus japonicus; assembly: GCF_044704955.1. Taxonomy (NCBI): domain Eukaryota; kingdom Metazoa; phylum Chordata; class Chondrichthyes; family Pristiophoridae; genus Pristiophorus; species Pristiophorus japonicus. The sequence goes on along the minus strand of NC_091992.1, from coordinate 65,719,437 downwards.
TATGTCTATTGTGAATCTATTGTCGCAGTAACATCAACTTGTGTACTGATTGTCCAGCATTGAATGCATTATATTTAATGTTATGTATGCAATAAAAGTTCAAACTGAGTACTGTTTAACTAAGCAAGGTACAACCTTGCTTCTGCTTTATTTTAGCCCCAAGTGCCTGACACAAAATGGTTGGCCTTTTATACCAGAGCAGCGCCAGCCTTTATACATGGCCTTCTTCGACCTTACAAAGGCCTTTGATCTTACATAGGCCTTTGACACTGTCAACCACAAGGGTCTATGGAGCGTCCTCCTCCGTTTCGGATGCCCCCAAAAGTACGTCACCATCCTCCGCCTGCTCCATGACGACATGCAGGCCATGATCCTTACCAACGGATCCATCATAGACCCAATCCACGTCCGGACCGGGGTCAAATAGGGCTGCGTCATCGCTCCAACCCTCTTCTCAATCTTCTTCACTGCCATGCTCCACCTTACAGTTGACAAGCTCCCCGCTGGAGTGGAACTTTATTACAGAACCAGTGGGAAGCTCTTCAACCTTCGCCGTCTCCAGGCCCAGGTCTAAGACCACTCCAACCTCTGTTGTCGAACTACAATACGCGGATGACGCCTGTGTCTGGGCACACACACAGGTGGAACTCCAGGACACAGTCGATGTATTTACCGAGGCGTATAAAAGCATGGACCTTACTCTAAACATCAGTAAGACAAAGGTCCTCCACCAGCCTGTCTTCGCCACACAGTACTGCCCCCCCAGCCATCAAGATCCACGGCATGGCCCTGGACAACGTGGACCATTTCCCTTATCTCGGAAGCCTCCTATCAACAAGAGCGGGCCTTGACAACGAGATCCAACACCGCCTCCAGTGCAAGCCTTCGAAGACCAGGCCCTCAAAACTGTCACCAAGCTCATGGTCTACAGGGCCGTAGTAATACCCGTCCTCCTGTATGGCTCAGAGACGTGGACCATGTACAGTAGACAAGTCGCTGGAGAAATACGACCAACGATGTCTCCGCAAAATTCTACAAATTCCCTGGGAGGACAGATGCACCAACATTAGCGTCCTCGTCCAGGCCAACATCCCTAGCATTGAAGAACTGACCACACTTGATCAGCTCTGCTGGGCAGGCCATATAGTTCGCATGCCAGACACTAGACTCCCAAAGCAAGCGCTCTACTCGGAACTCGTCCACGGCAAACGAGCCAAAGGTGGGCAGCGGAAATGTTACAAGGACACCTTCAAAGCCTCCCTGATAAAGTGCGACATCCCCACCGACACCTGGGAGTCCCTGGCCAAAGACTAAGTGGAGGAAGTGCATCCAGGAGGGCGCTGAGCTCCTCGAGTATTGTTGCCGAGAGCATGCAGAAATCAAGCGCAGACAGCGGAAGGAGCGTGCGGCAAACCAGGCTCCCCACCCACCCTTCTCTTCAACCACTGTCTGTCCCACCTGTGACAGGGACTGTGGCTCTCGTATTGGACTGTTCAGCCACCCAAGCACTCATGCTAAGAGTGGAAGCAAGTCTTCCTCGATTCCGAGGGACTGCCTTTGATGATGATGATGAATAGCAAAAATCACAAATGGTTCCACCAAGTAGTTCAAATTAGATTCACTTGGGAGATTCAGCCAGATCAGCAGGTGAATGGTTAAAAATCTGACTCCCATGTTGTGCAAGATTGTTATTTGTGTTGCTGTCTTTTGGATTTGGATTCTCAGTAATTACAAGTCCTAAGTAAGGTATATAAAGAAGCTTTGAATATTTCTGCCAGATAGGTGATTTGTTCAATACAATTCCTTAGTTTTCTTCAAGTTTCAGATATTGCTTTGTGAAGGTGAAGGCGCAAAGCTGGCTTTCAAACAAAACTAGTGCAGCCCTAAGAGCTTACTGCATTTCATATATATTTATCATAAATATGTATCATTAGACGGAGCTGAAGCCTAATGTACGGGCTAGGCCAGACAGGCAGTAGACAGCGAGATTAGATCATGGGCTTGTCTTCAGAGCTGTGATACAATTTTGCCTATGAGTGCCTTGATCTGAGTGTCAGCATTGTAAGAAGTAGTGTGTACAACAAAGGTTGATTTAAACTAACTTTTTTAACTGATGAGAGAGCTTAACTTTCTAATTTTTCATCGCTTATTTGCCCTTTCATTCTCCGAGGTTGTATTTGTTTAGGAATGATTTCCAGAAAAGACTGTGGTTGTCTAATATTTTCCCAGTCGGTGCTGCAATCAGGCAGAGCAGAATACTGTGGAATGCCTGGGATATGAATTTTTAATGTACCGCTATATAACACAGTCCTTGCAGCACAGCTGCATTATTCTCCTGAGCTTACAGATTTTATGCTTTACTGAACAGAACATGTACTGGGGGCTTAGTACTTCAGTTTGTATTAACCCTTAGATTACTGACTGTGCAAAAGTTAATTTCCCTGTGGGCTCCAAGTATGTACTAGATGGAAGATCTTAAATAATGCAGTTCTGTTAAGGTTATCATTGGGGAATTACTAGAATAATATGTGACTACTTCTGTATTACTAGCTACTTTTCCCAGACTGTAATGTGAAAACCTTTATAAATCCTAGAGACCTTAAATAAAGAGTGCATTTATCATTTTTGACTTTTTAGATTTATTTTTGACAGCAAACTTACTTTTCTCTAAATCCTGCAGTTTAAATAATTAGATGTGTATGATGTATTTTCTGGTCAGATAATAAACTGATCCTTTGCCCCTTCTTAATAAGGCTTCCTTTGTTCTTAGAATATACTTAGTAAAAAATACTGTTTAGCATAACATCAGTATTATGTGGGAAAGAATATTTGAGTAGTTATATTTTGGCTGATGTGTATATATCTACTACTTTGCTTTAATTGGCATAATACATGAATTGACCCTAGAATTTCAGAGTGGACAGGCGGAATGGGCATTGTGACCTCTTTTAATATCACAACACAATGAATATTAATTATAATAAAAACATGCTATCTGCCTTATTAAAATTGGTTTAAAGTTGCAGTATTGAAGAAGCAGAAGAAAACACAAGGTCACATTGTGTAATATCGTCACATCTGACACAATGTCAGCAGCATTGCTTGTCTCCAATTGATGCCTAATTTTTCCAAGTACGTACGGATGTATTTTTAAATAGTTTTTAAGCTGGTGTGTTGGGATGGGTTTAAATGCACAGCTATTTGAGTGCAGAATGTATCCTGCTTCGGGCTAGCAGTTTGCAATGTTATTCACAAAATGGCAGAAAATAGATCTTTGAAGAAAGGTTGTGGTAAATAAACCAAACATAGGCTGGCATTATTGTAGCTTTTATTCATATCTGCTGATGGTAAGAGGCTGACCTACACATTGTAAACACTTCTATTAGTTTGAAAGCTGTAGTGCTTGAGGTTGGCTAATCTCTCATTCTGAAATTCCATTTATGCTTAATTTGCTTAAGTTTAATCAAAATAGGAACTAATTGGTTGGGGCAAGAAACCATGATATATATAAATAGTAAGACAGTTTAAAAGTACTGCTCATCGAGCTTAGCTCTATGGGGTGGCAGTGAAGGATTGTGAAACCATTGCTTATAATGGCAACATTTTATTGTACCAACTCTGCATTGATGAATATAAGTAACACTTTGTTTTAAAGTGGCAGAATCTTAAGAGATATTTATATATTTGCTATAAAATTAGACCATGAATAACAAGCTGTGTATAGAGATTTTAACCGTATCAGGAATTGGCTTGACTTCAGATGCAGTTGAGTGATTAAAACCCCAGTAGATTATCATTCATTAGATTATGTTCGATGTCTTGTTTTTATGTTAAAAAAAGGTACTACTGTATCTTTGTGATATCTGATAAATGGTGAAAAAAATGACAAGACAAAACAGCTGCAAAAAACATGCATGGTAAAACTAGAATTTGAATGGAGAATTCAAAATGAGGATTCTGAGTGAATGTACAACACATAGAAACACAGAAAATAGGTGCAGGAGTAGGCCATTCGGCCCTTCGAGCCTGCACCACCATTCAATAAGATCATGGCTGATCATTCCCTCAGTACCCTTTTCTTGCTTTCTCCCTATACCCCTTGATCCCCTTAGCTGTAAGGGCCATATCTAACTCCCTCTTGAATATATCCAATGAACAGGCATCAACAACTCTCTGCGGCAGGGAATTCCACAGGTTAACAACTCTGAGTGGAGAAATTTCTCCTCATCTCAGTCCTAAATGGCCTACCCCTTATCCTAAGACTATGTCCCCTGATTCTGGACTTCCCCCATCATCGGGAACATTCTTCCCGCATCTAACCTGTCCAGTCCCGTCAGAATCTTATACGTTTCTATGAGATCCCCTCTCATCCTTCTAAACTCCAGTGAATAAAGGCCCAGTTGATCCAGTCTCTCCTCATATGTCAGTCCAGCCATCCCTGGAATCAGTCTGGTGAACCTTCGCTGCACTCCCTCAATAGCAAGAACGTCCTTCCTCAGATTAGGAGACCAAAACTGAGCACAATATTCCAGATGAGGCCTCACTAAGGCCCTGTACAACTGCAATAAGACCTCCCTGCTCCTATACTCAAATCCACTAGCTATGAAGGCCAACATACCATTTGCTTTCTTCACCGCCTGCTGTGCCTGCATGCCAACTTTCAATGACTGATGAACCATGACACCCAGGTCTCGTTGCATCTCCCCTTTTCCTAATCTGCCACCATTCAGATAATATTCTGCCTTCGTGTTTTTGCCCCCAAAGTGGATAACCTCAATTTATCCACTGCAGTAAGCAGTCACCCTACTAGTGAACTGATCTGGTTTGTAAGAAACTCCCAACATTTTATAGCTGTAGATTTACTTTAACTATACAGTTGCATTGACAGGAGCTTCTACTTAAACCGAGGGGACTTCAAAAGCACATGGTCTTGAGCTTGTGCTCAACTATACCAACAGCCCCAATCCATCACTGCACACTCTAAATATCATTCGGCAACACTACTGTAACTTCACGAAATACATATATCATAGAATCAGAGACACTTACAGCACAGAAGGAGGCCATTCGGCCCATTGTGCCTGTGCTGACTCTGTGAAAGAGCAGTTGTATTTAGTCCCACATTCCCACTTTTTGTCCGTAACCCTGTAAGTGCCTCATCCTCAAGTCCCAGTCCCACTCCCTTTTACAATGATTCACGGTACCAGCTTCCACCACCTTTCAGGTAGAGCATTTCAGATCCCCACAACAATTCTCTTCTCCCCTCTAGATCTTTTCCCAATGAATTTTAAATCCATGACCTCTGATTATTTCTCTATCTACTCTATCAAAACCCCTCATCATCTTGAAACGTTCTATTAGCTCACCTCTTAACCTTCTCTGTTCCAAGGAGACAATCCTATCTTTTCCAAACTCTTCTCATAACTGATTCCCCTCATCCCTGGTAACATCCTGGTAAAGCTCCTCTGTACCCTTTCTAAGGCGGTTACATCTTTCCTGAAATGTGGGGCCCAGAATTGTCCACAAAACTCCAACTGAGGCCCAACCAGTGATTTATAAAGTTCCAACCGGATCTCTTTGCTTTATATTCTATTCCTCTATTTATAAACCCAAGTAACCCATATGCCATTTAACCAGCTTATCAATTTGCTCTGCTACCTCATCAAAGAATTCAATCAAGTTAGTCTGACATGATTTACCTTCAACAGATCAATGCTGGCTCTCCTTGATTAACCTATGCCTTTCCAAATGAAAGTTTATTTTATATATCTTTTCTTTGAATTAAAATAAAATATTCACAATGTTAAGGTATTGTGAGCTCTAAAAGACATGGGTATGAGCTCTTTTAACCCAGTTACCAGTGGAGATTAATTCACAGCACAGCCCTCATGAAGGGCTTGAATGAAGCAGTTTGCTCATGTATAGTGGCCGTAATATGAGTGTGTGTGAAATCGAGGTATCTAATGCAGTAATAGTAAGCTGATTTGATGGTTGGGAGTTAGGTCTGTTGTAAGGAACTTTGCCTTGTATTATTAGCCTCTGATAAGTCTAACCTCCTTGTCACTGGGCATGAAAATTGGGTTGAGTGGAGGGGACATGATCTACTTCCCCATCTCAGCTAACGAGTGAGTTGGTGTTAAATATCTTTGCCTTTTATTGTTCTTCCAACAGCAATATCTGAAATGGAACTTTAGCTTTTTGCAAAAAAAAGTCATTAAAATCAATTTACATTTTAATCCTGAGGTTGTTTGCACAAAACTGGCATTGGATGTAATAATGGTGAATTTATTTATCATCATTCTATTACATCAATTTATAACTATATCATAAGATCATAAGAAATAGGAGCAGGAGTCAGGCATACAGCACCTCGAGCCTGCTCCGCCATTCAATAAGATCATGGCTGATCTGATCCTGGACTCAGCTCCACTTCCCCGTCCACTCCTCATAACTCTCTATTCCCTTATCGTTCAAAAATCTGTCTATCTCCACCTTAAATATATTCAATGACCAGCCTCCACAGCTCCCTGAGGCAGAGAATTCCAAAGATTCACCACCCTCTGAGAGAAGAAATTCCTCCTCCTTTCTATTTTAAATGGGCGACCCCTTATTCTGAAACTATGGCCCCTAGTTCTAGATTCCCCCACGAGGGAAAACATCCTCTCTGCATCTATCCTGTCAAGCCACCTCAGAATCTTACATGTTTCAATAAAATCATCTCTCAGCCATCTAAACTCCAATGAGTATAGGCCCAACCTACTCAACCTTACTTTATATGACAACCCCTTCATTTCAGGAATCAACCTAGTGAACCTTCTCTGAACTGCCTCCAATACAAGTATATAAATGTATTTAGTATTTTTTTTCTTAACACAGAAGTAAGCATCTTTGTAAGCACAGAACCTGCCTAAGCCTAGAGTGATTTGCCGTCAGTCTTTGAAAGGTTAAATAACTGTGGAAACTGAAAGTGAAGTACATCAAATGTAATGTGAAAATAGAAATATAATAGGTTAAATCTGGAAAGTGACACATTAACCTGAGGAGACTCAGAAGGAGTAATGCAAGGTGTGAGTCTGCAGGATTATTCTAAATATATTCATGTGTACAGCAGTTATACAGCGCACAAATGACCTGCAGGTTAACCTCTAATTTCCGACAGCAATAAATGGAAAAGGTCAACCCTGCAATTCTGCTTGTACTGTCAACTCTCATATTGCTGGAGTATTATCAAACTGAGTCGGACAGGTAACTGAGGCAACATTTTAATGAAGCATAGCTTCATCTTTGTCAGTTGTTACTGCAGTCCCTTTTATTTCCATGTTGTAAAATACATTGTATTTTTTGAGCTTCGTTCAATGTATTTTTAAACATTTAGCCTGAGACAACTAGCAAAATAATTTTCAGCACATCAAATTTACAAAAAATTCTGCAGTACAGCATTGAATGTTGCAAAAGAAAGAATCAAAAATGGGCACTGTTCTTTAATTAAATGTAAATATTAGGGTTTTGTTCTGTTCATTATGGTGGAAAAAAATCGGCTGCAGCCCTGATTTGGACGGATTGTTGATAGTGGGCAATTTCTGCTAATCAACATCATCTACATTGACACACCTGCATGCTTGGGATGCATTACAAATGTGTGTGTACGATCACAAATGTGTGTGTACGATCACAAATGAGATTATGATTACATTGAGTTAGGGATCGATTAGTTTGTTACATGGATTAAATTCCTTCATCATATAACAAAATAACCCAATATTCTGTGAACTTCATGGAACTTTGCACCACAACCCATATTGTGTGAGGCTCCAGTTTTTTTATGTCATCACCATACAGTACAACCATTCCTGGTCTACCTGTCCTTGTTCTTTTCCTCCCCTAATTAATTTTCTTTCCTCTCCCTCTCCTTTCCTCTACTCTCCCCTCCTTCCTGACTTATCTCCTCTCCTCTTCCCTTCCTCTCCTCTCCCCCTTTACTCTCTCCTCCTCATCCTCATTCCTCCCATCTTCTCTTCTCTGCCACTCCCCAATTCCCCCAACATCTCATCCCTTCCTTTCATTTCCCTGCTTTTTCTCCTCTCCTCTGATCTTTCCCAATCAACCCATTCTAATATTCCCATTTTGATCTTGAATTCCTTCGACAGTTACAGTCTGCTGTCTCCAGGCCTGCATGAATAACTCAGAGGAGGAAGGAACATTGTTTCTATTTGAATGCTATTTTATTTGTTTATATTTAAATATGTTGTTTGTAAATGTGATACATTTTTGTGTGTCCAGGAGTTACATGAGAGTTCATTTCAAATCCCAGTCTCAGCTGCCCTTTGACATGGATTTTCCTTCTGCCAGGGTTCCATTAGGCTTGTGTTTTAGGGAAGAAAGGGAACCTTGATCGTGATGGTGGGGAGGGGTTTTGCTGCGTTATCAAGATTATCTCTTGGGCTGAATAAAGAGCTGTCAGTGGGACTTGGCTTTCCTCCTGAGCAAGAATATGAAGAGAGAGAAGAAAGAGAATTGCTTTGGAGTATAATATGGAGAACTATGCAAGTTTTTACAGATTGAAAATGCCTTTTTTTTAGCATCATTGACTGAGAATTCTTGGAAATTAATATTAATAACTAAATACACTGAACCCTTCAATTTTTTCCCTTCAAAACTTGCCTGTTGTATCCTGCTTTTGGTTTTTTGAAATCAGCATCAGGCAATCTTATTGCAGTGAACAGAAACATGAAATCGCCATGAAAAATAGCAACTTGGACTGCACTGTAATTAGTCTCTTTGTAATTGCAATACATCCACAAATAATGTTATAGGATGATATTGTCGATTGCATTCCTTGAAACCAGTTCCGGATATCATTTGATGTCAGTAATTTTTAGCCTTTTTAAAAAAAAAAGTGATTTTCCAGAAAATGTTTGGTTTTAAACTTTCTAAGCCTGACTCCACACCGTGTGTGGCATGCCACCTATCATTCTCAATAGCATTTTCATTTTCAGCTGTGTCTATATATTTGTGAATAAAAAAAAATGTAGAAATAAACCGTACTTTTTTGTGCAAACCTAAACAAACAAAAAATAAGTTGTTAGTGGATAGCCATTTATATTTACAGTCAGAGTATTTTGTGCTGTTTATAGGGCGTCGAACCCACAAAAATTTTTACCATGGGGTGGAGGTAGGGGGTGGCAGTGACTAGGGGAGGGGCAGCGTATTGCATGATTTAACATTTCCTAACAATATGACCACATCCAGCCCTTATCCACAAATATAAACAGTTCTATAGTATTTTTCCTTTGCATGTGCATTGAATGGCTGTAGAAGACATTGTGCAAGAATTGAATGAAATGTGTTACGGCTACAGTGATGAAAGCACTGCTAACATTGATACTAATGGTGACAGTAATCGTGATAAAATTCTACCTGGTACCCATTTTGTAGGGTTTTGCAATATATCAAGAGCAAGTGTTAGTTTATAAATCTACAGTGTTTTTTTGCAAACCACTTGATAACTTGTTATTTCAAAGCTCCTTGCAGCCAGTAATCTGCAATCTGCTGTTTGCCCTTTTGGCAACATGCCTGTACTTTCTCTCCATCTCTATGCTGTCATAGAAAGTTGTTGTCTCCTTTTGATGGAGCCGTGCCAGTGGTATTCTGACTTGTGTGCCTTTGACAGTTCTGTTTATGGCTTCCTGCAGTCACTTTATGAATAAATGCCTTTAACGTGATTAGCCGTCAAAAACTTTCCAGTATTTTAATGCAGTTGGTGGGTAAATGTCCTCTGGTACACAAAAAGCCACTATATTGGACAAAGCAAGAATTTTTTGCTCTGCATCTACTGAAAATTATGTAAATTTATTATCAGAAATTGAAATTGCTTCTCCTTGAAGAACTGATTATATTCTTCACCACAGGGCTCCTGACACTGCTGGTATCTTCTTAATAGATATTACTGGTAATTTTCTAAAGTAATAATGGGAAACGCTATATAGACACTTATAGCACCCATATTCATTGTGTAAAGATACTGACATACAGAATGTATATTCATGCTGCGAATTATCAAGTAAAAGTTCATCTTTTAAAAAAAAAAATCAGAGATAGTTATTCATAGCTAACCTTCTGCAGTATTCAGTTTGATAAATTAATTACTGCATTGTATCATTTGGCACTTAGATATTTTGGTTTATCACACACACAAGGGCCCAGTCTTCCATAAAGAACTCTCCTCTCTTCATTTCTCGGCATCCCCTGCCTCTCTGAGTCTATTCACATACCGACTGCTGTCCAGCTATTTCAAGCAAAGGTCTTCAGAAGTAAAAAGTCTCTTGCTTCTCAGAATTCTTCAATTGATGAACTAGTAACTAATTTTTAAATGTTTTGAACTGATGAAAAATTTTATATATATATATATATATATATTTTCATGTGTGTGAGAGTGATTGAATAGACCCTCCTCCCCCATGCATTGTTCTAATATGATTTTTATTTTCACTTATACTCATGATTAACCTGTCACTAATGAGTCGTCCCATTTATATGGAAAATCCTATGATGTACCCTTTCATGCATTAACATTGATAACAATCAGTTAGCAATCATACATTAACAGAATAAAGTTCTATCAATATCAGACCTCTAAACATAATGCTGCTGATATTTGTACAAGTGACAAGGCCTGTCGAGGGTAGGTGGCTCACCATCAAGCAGCGTTGATGTGGTATATTTTAAAATATATAATAAAAGATATTTGTGACTCGTGTCTATGCATTAATGTTTGTGAATCTATTTTTGCTCTCTCTAAATGAAGAGATTTAGTATCAAATAGCTGTAGGTTATTCCTTAGACATGTGGCTATATGCTGGAGCCCTTTCTCCAAATGCTCATACTCTTACAACCTGAAAGCATAACCTCCCTAAGACTAAACATGCAGCCACTTATCCTTGTGCTTTGCTTTGTCCCTGTGAGTGGGATTAAAGGAAGGCCTCTGTTTGTTCAGTGCACCATCTCAGAATCAACAATAAAACATTGAGAGAGACATCATTCCTTTTGTTGGTGTACAAGAGGGAAGACGCCTTTGCATATTACAGTATTGGTTTGGGATAAAGATAAAGGTATCTTTGTAAATTAAAGGCAATCAAACAAGATTATAACACAACTACTGGAATATGCCGTTTAAAGGTTCAGTTCCTATGCCCTTTTTGAATCAAAATTAACCTTAGCTCAGGAATTGGCTTTACTTTCATCCACTACAATGCTCTGGGTTAGTCTGTTTGAGATATTTGGATCATTTTGAATTGCCTTTATTTAGGTATATATTTTGTTCTTAATTGGCCTTACATGGGCCTAAAAGAATGATTGTGAACTGGTTTGATTTACATCTCTTGGTATTCAGACAACCTGCACATTACCGAGTAAGGAATTAAGGGCTGGATTCTCATCATTTTTTTCGATCATTTACCACCCATTTACCACCGAAAATACCACCGGTGGTAAATTCATTGCAGATTATCACTGAAATATCGTCATTTCACAGTTTAGCACCGAAATACCACCGGTGTTAAATTCATCAGTGATTTACCACCGGTGGTTAAAAAAAAAATACCAACGATCTTATTTTTTTGCCGTTTTTATGATGTAATTAAGTGTGCAACGCCAAAAATTACCACCAGAGGTAAATTAATCAATACCACCATTTTTATCACTGGCCTAAATTACCACCGAGAAAAGTGCAGTCTTATCTGATCTTATTTGATTGAATGCAGTGCTACAAACTGAGCTGCTGTCCATTTCACATGAGAGAAGGCTGAGTTTTACACAGACATCTTTATGTAAGTTCAGAGTTAGCTTTTAAGGTTATTTGAGGCTTTTAGTGGATTATTTGAGAAAATTGGAGGACATTTTAAGGATATTTAAGAAAATTGGAGGATATTTGAGGACACCAGCAGTTCATAAATCAATGCTTTGCTTGAACAGTGAGAGTTGGTGGTAAAGGTGAAATGTAACTCTATCGTTGAGTTTTACCCTTCATTTTCTAAAAGTTAGACACAGTACAATGGTTAGGTTTAACAAAATTTTATAAAATATTGTAAACTTTGAAAAATGTAAAAGTCAATAAATAAATAATTTTTTAACTTCAACGATTTAAAATTTTTTGCTATAACAACAATAACACAAGAACAGCTCCAAGAATTACAACATCAACAGCAAGGACAAACACAGCAATAAAACATCAGCCCCACCCAGCACTTCTTTCACCTGTGGCCGAGACTCCAACACCGAAATACCATCGAAAATTACCACCAGAGGTAAATTCATCAATACTACCATTTTTACCACCCACAAAAATACCACCCATTTTACTTTGAGTGTTGCACGATCAAAAATAAGAACGAAATACAGTTCGCCCTACCACCAGTCATATTTGATGAAAATAGCGGCCTTGAGTGAAAGTGGTATATCGGTGGTTAAAAAAATGGTGCGATTTTTAAATAGCACCGAAATACCACCGGAAAACCAGTGGTAGGGCTAAATGCTGAAAATCCAGCCCTTATAGGTGCAGCTTTAGTGCCTCGAATAGGCTTACGCTAATAATGTAGCAAGTTGGTGAACCAATCTTAATTTGGCTTTGTATTCACTTGACCTTGTTCATTGTAACTTCTTATCAATATCCCCTGCAGCTTCCGTTAGTCCTTAGGATAATTTACTGTGCCTTATATTTTAGTTTGGACACCATTCTCTCTAATTTTATATCTAAATCATTGATGTACACAGTGTGCTGAAGCAGTCCCAGAACCCTGTAGGACACTTCCTACTTTCCTCACCTTGAACCCGTTTTTAACCCAATTTTCTATTCTTCCCCTAATTCCATGCCCCTTAATCTTCTCCGATAGTCTCCTGTGTGATACCTTGTCAAAGGCTTTCTGAAAGCCCATGTACACCACATCCACTGCATTTCCCCTATCTGTCGCCGCCTCAAAGAACTCTTATCATCTTAACTTCCGGATGAAATATGTCAATTTCTTTCCTGAAGTTACAATGTTTCATTGGCTTTTTCTTGGGAGTAAGAAACAAGCTTTGAGTAAACCATCTGATGTGGTGATGACATAGTTCGGCCGATCAGAGATCTGTCTTGTTTTTAATCATAAAAGACTTAAAAAATATTGATTCATGTATGGAATTTTGGTAGGCAGACATCTGGTGATCCTCTTATTCTTTTAAATTGCTGTGCGGAGACAGACCAGCTTGGTGAATACATGGAACGTGCTTCTTCACATGTATTATTTTGCTTCACAGAGACGGGGTGAATCACTGGATAGGTGCCAATAGGTGTTAACGTTTACCTGTCCATGGAGTGAAAGGGAGCTAACCAATTGTGATTGTTTCCCCGAGTTTTGAAGATTGAAGGGGATCAAATTTAGACATTTAAAATGATGGGCCGAATGGCCTCCTTCTGTGTCATAATTTTCTATGATTCTATGAAACGGATTCTTGTGGTGAATGCAGAACAAGGGGGCACAATCTTAAAATTAAAGTGAAATCAGGGAACACTTTTCCACACAAAGGGCAGTGGAAATCTGAAATACACTCCCCTAAAGTCTGCGGATGCTAGGACAATTGAAAATTTCAAGACTGAAATTAATAGATTTTCTTTAGATAAGGATTATCGAGGAATATGGAGCAACGGTGTGTAAATGGAGTTGAGATACAGATTTCATTTAATGGCAGAACTGGCTCGAGGGGCTGAATGGACTACTCCTGTTCTTATGTACTCATGTTCCCATCCCGCCTCCGCCCCTGCCACAGCTCATCTGCTGAAACCTTCATCCATGCCTTTGTTACTTCTAGACTTGACTATTCTAGCGCACTCCTGGCTGGCCTCCCACATTCTACTCTACGTAAGCTAGAGGTCATCCAAAACTCATCAGTCCGTGTTCTAACTCGCACCAAACCCCGATCACCCATCACCCCTGTGCTCGCTAACCTACGTTGGCTCCCAGTTAAGCAACGCCTTGTTTACAAATCCCTCCATGGCCTTGCCCCTCCCTATCTCTGTAATCTCTTTCAGCATCACAACCCCACGAGATGTCTGTGCTCCTCAAATTCGGCCCTCTTGAGCATCCCTGATTATAATCGCTCAACCATCAGTGGCCGTGCCTTCAGCTGCCTTGACCCTAAGCTCTGGAACTCCCTCCCTAAACCTCTCCGCCTCTCTACCCTCTACCTCTCTTTCCTCCTTTAAGACGCTCCTTAAAACCTCCCTCTTTGACCAAGCTTTTGATCATCTGTAATTTCTTCTTATGTGGCTCGGTGTCAAATTTACCTGTTTTGTCTTATAACACTGCTGTGAAGCGCCTTGTTAAAGGTGCTATATGAATAAAAGTTGTTGCTGTTGAGATCCTGGAAGCAAGGCTCTTACAGCTTGGCCTTGTCCTGAATAAGAGTGGATGGCTGGAAGACAGTTCCAGGGAAACCAGCTTTGGAGCCCTACTGTGAGTGAGTGACAGCAGTATTCAAAGCTAAAGTCATTTTTTGATATTCCATTGTTTCAGTTCAGCTTCAAAGCAAAGGAAAATGGGTACAGTGGTTGTCCTCTGACCAGTCTGTCACTCAGTGAGCTTCTACTTGGATTGATGGAAATATTACACAAACCTTTGAGTTCACATATAAGCTTCATCTCATGATACTGTGTTCCATGTTATGCAATGTTAATTATGTTACAAATGGGTTAAAAGATTGATGAAAAGACAAGTTTTCATGACCTAGTGAAATTTGTTGTGTGGATGTATTCTTGCTTCAAATTACTTTTACTTGATCAAATTAATTTGTAATTATAGTAGGTGATGCACACATTGTCAGAGTTATTTGTGCGTCAAAGAGATTGGAGAGTATGAGATATCTTGTGCTGTCTTCAGTGAGCTTATCAGCAGAATAATGGGGTTTATTATTCCTCCCGGATGCCTTGCCCCTCAGACTGCTTCCACTATAAGGTCCAATATTAAATGTGGCATAGGGTGTGTAAGATTCCTGGGGAATGTAGAATTGTAACGGTCACTGTGCATCAATAGCCTATGTACTGCACATCAACACCTCTGGTCTGGCGCAGAGCATGATGTCAGAAAGGTATATCCCTATTCTACACTATCGTCTTCTGCCTCTGCCACAAACTTCGTATCCTTGGCACTGATTCCATCACCTTCCCCAACCACTGTCTCAGGCTGAACCACACCCGTTGCAATCTCAACATCCTACTCAACCTCGAGCTGTGCTACCGATCCCATATTGTCTCCACCTCCAGAACATGGCCTGTCGCCGCTCTGCATCAGCCCATTTCTCATCCACGCCTTTGTCAACCCCAGGCTCCCATTATTTCTTCTTGTTAGCCTCTCATCCCACTCCCTCCATAAACGTCAGCTCATCCTAAACTCTGCTGCCTGTATCCTGTCCATCACCAAGTCCCACTCGCTATCACCCCTGCCTTTGCTGACCTACATTGGCTTCCAGTCTTAAAACATCTTCAATTTAACATTTTTAGCTCAAATTTAAATTCTTTCATGGCATTACCCCATCCCATCTCTATAACCCCCTCCAGCTACAAGCATCCCTTGACTCTCTGTTCAACTGACTGTGGCTTTCAGCCCACCCTCCCTCCTCGCTCCTCCCTCCCCGCACATAGGCGACCATGTCTTCAGCTGCTAGGTCCCATGTTCTGGAATTCCCTCCCTTTCTGCCTCTCCATCTCTCCTCCTTTACCTTTGTTGGCTTGGCATCCAATTTTGCCTGCTTATGCTTTGTGAAATGCCTTGGGGTATTTTTGTTCATTAAAGGTGCTATAGAAATACAAGCTGTTGTTGTTGCAAACAAGTTATGGAATTCAAAAGGAACTTTGAAAAAGTGTGAACATGAGTTATCGACTAGTTTTTCTGTTAGGATTCATCTCTACCTTGCAAAATCAAACCTGATACAATGGCATCCTGTCCTTTACTGTCATTAGTCATTCGATAAAGATAACCAAATCTTGCCTCTCTTCCCTTTTCCCCTGGTTGGTACTTGTATTGGGTTATCATTTTAACACACTTGTTGCTCAACAGAAACTATATTTATTCACTGATTGACACAGGCTGTTGCTGAGCCCTTGTTCCAGCTCCCCTGCATTCTGACCTCTCACTAATGTTATGTTATCTCTACATCTGTCTGTATCGAGGGTGGTGGGATGCTTCAATACAGATACCAACTTTGACAACACATAATTTATAAATCGCGATGCTTTGCATGTTCTGTTTACTCTGCAAGACCTGTAATCATGTCTGTGATGTGTACAACAAACACATTTAGCATTGGGTGCGGTAGAGTCATGGTTATGTTACTGGACTAATAATCCAGAGAACCTGAGTTTCGAATTCACCATGACAGTTTGAGAATTTGAATTCAGCTTTTTAAAAAATGGAAATAAAAAAAGGGTATGTCAGATTGTCGCAAAAACCCAACTGGTTCACGAATGTCCCTTGGGGAAGGAAACCTGCTGTTTTTACCCAGTCTGGCCCACGTGACTTCAGTTTCACACCAAGGTGGTTGACTCTTAACTAACATCTGAAATTGCCTAGCAAGCCACTCAGTTGTATAAAACCACTGAAGAACTGCAGTGGTTTAATAAAAACCTGTTTCTACAATGCAGCTCACTGAGGTTCAGTGGTAGGTGATGGAGCATGGTCACCACCTATGTCAGGAAATTCAGTTGCTGATTTTTCTTGGCGTTCAGCCTCTGGCAAAGTGACTAAAAAGTCAAAATATTTGTAGGGACAGTAACACCCAGTGAAGATTTGAGCCTTTTGCACAAGTTTTTGACAGATTCATTTGAATTCCTGAATGTTATCAATTTAATATTTTCTATTTAACCTTGAAGAGTTGTGCTGTAGTTACGTTGTGCGCCAGTGTGCACGTTTTTCTTAAACACTTTCTCTGGGGTATCTACATGTACAATTTCCATAGTTATAAACCATTACTACTTGATTTGATATTTCAGGCTAACAAGTTCTTGGCAGAGTCTAGTTCCAAGTTGGCTGCAGTATTAACTCCTCAGAGTTTCCTCTTCATATTCTGTATTGCTTGGTATAATTCATTAATATGTGGAGGTTGAATGATTACCTGCCTTCGGTATTGTCTTCCATGTTCTTTGAATGTATTTTGCATGTCCTCCCCTTCACTTCTCTTCTCACATGGTGCATTCGAAGTTTCCAGTGTTGTGTATTGAATTTCCTGTTCTACCAATTTGGTTGCGTTGCTGCTCTCTTTTTAAAAAAATAATGAGGTGAACATTATGAATAAAGCTGTACCTGTACAATGCATAGTTCTGAATGTACAATAGATCATCATATCATCATAGGCAGTCCCTCGGAGTCGAGGAGGACTTGCTTTCACTTTTAAAATGGGTTCTTAGATGGCTGAACAGTCCAATACGAGAACCACAGACTCTGTCACAGGTTGGACAGATAGTTGTTGAGGGTAAGGGTGGGTGGGACAGGTTTGCCGTACGCTCTTTTCGCTGCCTGTACTTATTTTCTGCATGCTCTCGGCGACGAGACTCGAAGTGCTCAGCGTCCTCCCGGATGCACTTCCTCCACTTAGGGCGCTCTTTGGCCAAAGACTCCCAGATGTCAGTGGGGATGTTTCACTTTATCAGGGAGGCTTTGAGGGTGTCCTTGGAACGATTCCTCTGCCCACCTTTGGCTCATTTGGAATGAAGGAGTTCCGAGTAGAGCACTTGCTTTGGGAGTCTTGTGTCAGGCATGCGAACAATGTTGCCTGCCAGCGGAGCTGATCAAGTGTGGTCAGTGCGTCAATGCTGGGGCTATTGGCCTGGCCGAGGACGCTGATGTTGGTGCGTCTGTCCTCCCAGGGGATTTGTAGGATCTTGTGGAGACATCGTTGGTGGTATCTCTCCGACTTGAGGTGTCTGCTGTACATGGTCCATGTAATGTGGTAATGAAATGGAGTGATGACCACACAAATACTCAAGATTCACACACTTTCTGTCAATTGGTTGTGTTACGGGCGGAGAAACTCATCACCAACCTTAATCATCTCCAATCCAAAGTACTGGAAATCCATGTAAACAGACTTGGCAAGAATAAGGCTTGCAGACCCCCATAGGGTTGCCGTTAGAGTTTAATTGGCAAAAGTGATATGGTTTGCCATCATAGATTGTTACTTGTCCAGTTAGGGCCACCATACCCACTTGCAGGGTTTTCCTGAGCTTTTTTGATGGTGTTGGTTGTGGGACGAATGATCGAGAACTCCTTGCTCTTTGCATAGTTCCATGAAATCATTTGCATTCCTTGAAATGGCTGCTGGGGCCATTGTTTAATGTGTTATCTGAGGTGTTACCTCCGGCAATGCAGAGCTCTTTCAGCATTGCACTGAAGTAGCAGCCGAGACCATGTGCTCCAGCCTGCAGTGGATTTTGAACCTACAGTCTTCTGGCTCAGAGACGAGAGTTCTACCAATTGATCAATGTTGGCACCTGCACAAGTAAGTGAGGTTGGTTGGTGTTTTTTTCAGTGCATTGTAGGGTTTTACTTGGAGGTGGTCACAGCCTTTGTCCCTTCCAACATGGCGTGCTTTGCTAATTCCCCGGGAGCAGTAAGCAGAGACAGTGGTCTGGATCTCCCTGGAGCTGATGGTCGAATGTTTGTTGTAATGGGCCAAGCGGGAAGCTTCACCTGCGATGAGCTCAAATATTGTTCAGAAAGGAGTTCATGATGTTCATGGCCTTGGAAGAGATGATGTTGGTGTCGGGGTGAACCTGCTTCATCACTTTGTAGATGTAACTCTCCTTCCTCGACCTTCTCTGCTTCTTTGCCACCCTTTACCGTTACTTTACTCCTGGCTATCTCGAGCACCACTCGTCAGCGGTGGATGGCTCAGGTATCAGATCGACAGGTCTGCAGCAGAACATCAATTCTGTTTTAGGCTCAGTAAATTTCACCCCAAGCTACCCTCAAATGACCTCGCTTACCACCAATGTTCCCTCTAATTTTTTTTGGCACTGCGTGGCCCCTTTAAGGGCCATTCAAAATACCGTGCATGCACAGCTTTTTGCATTGACACGCTGGCTACATGCGATCCCTGGAGAACTATCCGGCCACGCCACTTAAAAGGACCGTCGCTTAACACATGCCCATGGGTTTTGCAGCAGACACTTAAAAGGACCGAGTCTGGTGTTATTTTCCCTGTTTGGCTAACAGTTTATTCATTTGTATCCAGAGGTTGTACTATATTTTAGGATTAAAGAAAGCTAATCTAAAATATATAATCAAACATTTTTCTCCTCCTCTCAGCCCTCCACAGCTTTTGGCTACAGGAGGCTTCCCAAGCTCAGCTGTTGTCGCTCTTTAAGCAGCCACTAGGACATGTCCAGCTATCAGAACATTAACTATGAAGTGAATCTTTGCTTTCTTTTAAATAAAACAGAATAAAGTCGTTTTTCAATTTTACTAAAAATAAATGTAATAGATTTAACTGTTGCAGGTTATAAAATGCTCATATGCCTTTAAATACTGAGATCTAATACCAAATTGCGAGCTTATAAAAAAGCTTAATCGTAGAATCATACAGCACAGAAGGAGGCCATTCAGCCATCATGCCTGTGCTGGCTCTCTGAAAGCTATCCAAATAGTCCCACTCTCTGATCTTTCCCATAGCCCTGCAAATTTTTCCTTTTTAGGTATGTATCCATTTATCCAATTCCCCATTGAAAGTTACTAATAAATCTGCTTCCTCCACCCTTTCAGGCAGTGCAATCCAGATCATAACAACTCGCTGAGTAAAAATATTTTTCATCATCTCCCCCTAGCTTTTTTGCCAAATATCCTTAATCTGTGTCCTCTGGTTACTCACCCTCCTGCCAGGGGAACAGTTTCTCCCGATCTGTTCCATCAAAACCTCTCATTATTTTCAACGCCTCTATCAAATCTACTCTTAACTTTCTCGACTCTAAAGGAGAACAATCCCACCTTCTCTCTTCACTCCATATAACTGAATTCCCTCATTCCCTGGTACCATTCTGATAAATCTCTTCTGCACCCTCTTCAAGGCCTTGACATCCTTCCTAGTGTGGTGCCTAGAACTGTACACAATATCTAGCTGAGGTCTAACCAGTGATTTAGAAAGGTTCACCATAATTTCCTCTATTTATAAAGCCAAGAATCCCTTATGCTTTTTTAACAGCTTCATCAGCTTGTTCAGCCACCTTCAAAGATCTGTGTATGTGTACCCCCAGGTCTCTGTTCCTGCGTTAAAATTTTTCCATTTAGTATTTTCACTGAACTTAGTTTATATGGATTTTTAAAGTAATTTGCATACTTTTTTTAAATTCGTTCCAGGATGTGGGAGTTGCTGGCAAGGCCAGCATATATTGTCCATCCCTAATTGCCCTTGAGAAGGTGGTGCTGAGCCGCCTCCTTGAACCGCTGCAGTCCGTGTGGTGAAGGTGCTCCCACAGTGCTGTTAGGGAGGGAGTTCCAGGATTGTGACCCAGCGACAATGAAGGAACGGCCGATATATTTCCAAGTCAGGGTGGTGTGTAACTTGGAGGGGAACGTGGAGGTGATGGTTTCCCATGTGCCTGCTGCCCTTGTCCTTCTAGGTGGTAGAGGTCGCGGGTTTGGGAGGTGCTGCTGAAGAAGCCTTGATGAGTTGCTGCAGTGCATCTTGTAGATGGTACACACTGCAGCCACGGTGCGCTGATGGTGGAGGGAGTGAATGTTGAAGGTGGTGGATGGGGTGCCAATCAAGCGGGCTGCTTTGTCCTGGATGGTGTCGAACTTCTTGAGTGTTGTTGGAGCTGCATTCATCCAGGCAAGTGGAAAATATTCCATTACACTTCTAACTTCTGCCTTGTAGATGGTGGAAAGGCTTTGGGGAGTCAGGAGGTAAGATACTCGCCACAGAATACCCAGCCTCTGACCCGCTCTTGTTGCCACAATGTTTATGTGGCTGGTCCAGTTGAGTTTCTGGTCCGTGGTGACCCCCAGGATGTTGATGGTGGGGGATTCGGTGACGGTAATGCCGTTGAATGTCAAGGGGCAGTGGTTAGACATTCTCTTGTTGGAGATGGTCATTGCCTGGCACTTGTGTGACGCGAATGTTATTTGGCACTTACCAGCCCAAGCCTGAATGTTGTCCAGGTCTTGCTGCAAGCGGGCATGGATTGTTTCATTATCTGAGGAGTTGCAAATGGAACTGGACACTGTGCAATCATCAGCGAACATCCCCACTTCTGACCTTATGATGGAGGGAAGGTCATTGATGAAGCAGCTGAAAATGGTTGGGCCTAGGACACTGCCCTGAGGAACTTCTGCAGCGATGTCCTGGGGCTGTGATGATTGACCTTCAACAACCATAACCATCTTCCTCTGTGCTAGACATAGCTCCAGCCAGTGTAGAGTTTTCTCCCTGATTCCCATTGACTTCAATTTTACTCAGTCAAATTCTGCCTTGATGTCAAGAGCAGTCACTCTCACCTGACCTTTGGAATTCAGCTCTTTTGTCCATGTTTGTGGTGGAATACAATTCTGCTGCTGCTGCTGGCCCACAGCGCCTCACTGGTGCCCAGTTTTGAGCTGCTAGATCTGTTGTGAATCTATCACATTTAGCATAGTGATAGTGCCACACAACACGATGGAGGGTGTCTTCAGTGTGAAGACAGGACTTCGTCTCCACAAGGACTGTGCGGTGGTCATGGACAGATACATCTGCGACAGGTAGATTGGTGAGGACGAGGTCAAGTAGGTTTTTCCCTCGTGTTGGTTCTCTCACCACCTACTGCAGGCCCAGTCTGCCAGCTATGTCCTTCAGGACTCGGCCAGCTCGGTCAGTAGTGGTGCTTCCTGTAATGTATGCACCTGTGAATATGCTGTGACAGGTTTGGGCACGGCCAAGGGGCCATCAGCCAGTCCAGGCAGCGGGCGGTCGAGGGGGTCGTTCAGCCCGACTGCCTGCCTCTTTTCCGCGGTTACATCCGAGCCAGGGTGTCCCTGGAGATGGAGTACGCTCGCGGCCTTCCATGAGAGGTGGGTACTGGAGGGACTGGAGTGCATCATCACCCCCGGCAACCAAATTTTAATTTGATTTTATATGTTTTAAGTTTAGTTGGTTTATTGTGCCGGGTTTTAGTGTCCCCCTCCCCTTTTAGTCAGAGGGCACTTGTATAATTTGTGTGCTTTTACTGCCCTAAAAAAAGGGGCATTTGAAATGTGTTTGGAGTGTCCTCCCCCTTTAATCAGGGGGCACTTGATTTAATTGTTTATTTTGTTTTGCAACGAAAAGAGTTGTAGAAACATTCTTTATTACAAAATAGTTGTAGAGCCTTAGCCAGTCATATGATGTGCACAAAACTCAATAAAACCCTGTCAAATGGGTCTAGGTCATCCACGATGAGGCATGCTGTTGCGAGCCCAGTGGATGAAATGGTAATGTGTAGTATGATTGCAAAATCTTTGTTACTAAGCCAACTCGTTCTTAATAGCAATATGTTGCTATGAGCTTAAGCAAGGAACCCATGAAGCAAATACATACACTTCCAAGGCACTCATGGTGATGGGCATTGAAATCTCGCAGAGTATATTCTGTGTCCTTGCTACCCTCAGTGTTCTTCCAAGTGGTGTTCAACGTGGCGGAGTACTGATTCATCAGCTGTGGTAGGTGGTAATCAGCAGGAGCTTTCCTTGCCCATGCTTGACCTGAAGCCATGAGACTTCATGGGATCCAAAGTCTGCCCGGTTTTAATTTGATTATTGTTTTCTGTAGCGGTTTGTTACAACAGAGTGTCTCGCTGGGCCATTTCCGAGGGTAGTTAAGAGTCAACCACATTGCTGTGGGTCTGGATTCGCATATAGGCCAGACCGGGTAAGGGCGGCAGATTTCCTTCCCTGAAGGACATTAATGAACCAGATGGGTTTTGCGACAATCCGGTAGTTTCATAGTCACCATTACTGACACGAGCTTTTTATTCCAGATTTTATTTTTTAAATTTAACTGAATTGAAATTGCACAGCTGCTGAGGTGGGGGTTGAACCCGTGTGCATATAGTACTCGAGTCAGCATGGGCTTAGTTAATAAATTCATTTGTTTAGTGAAGTGCAGCACCATTTGATCATTAGCCTCCAGCTTTTCCAAATATGATTAACGCACCCACAATGTGATCTCTGTTTAATATATTAAAAATCCTGTCTGCGGGTACTTTTTGTCAACTTTTCCATCATGAATTCCTTTGTACACCATTATAATGGAAACTGCACATGCTATAACTATGCCCTCTCGACAGTGGGGTCACTGCACTATCTCCACTGGTGAGAGTGTGTAACTGCACTGTGACTACACTTCAAAAGTACTTCATTGGCTGTGAAGCACTTTGTGTCGTTGTGAGGTTCTGAAAGGCGCTGTATAAGTTCTTTCTTTATAAATGTGGATTTAGAATTCATGATGGAATACAGAATGTAGAACTTTAAAGCGGGGACTGAGCTCCAGCTGCATGCCTGGTCCAATGATCCCATACCCTCTAACCCTGTTGTAGCCGAAGACTATACTTTGGGTTGGATTTTAACCCTACCCAACTGCGTAAATCAGGTGGGTGAGCAATTAAAAACAAATAGGGCTATGGAGAAAGAACAGGGGAGGATTAACTGGATTGCTCTACAAAAGAGCCGTTGAAGACTCAGTGGGCCGAATGGCCTCATCCTGTGCTGTACTATTCTATGATTCTATGATTTAAGTAGGTTACCTTACCTGCGGGGTTTTGCAGACAGCTGAGGCTGCTGAAAATTAGGCCAGCGAGTGCGTTACACACTAGCCCTCCCTCCCCCGCGCCCGCCTGAAACTTGCTCTGGGTTTCAATCAGACTCCTGTTCTTTACCCCCTATATGTAAGACAATTTGAACCTAAAACATTAATACAGCACCTCCATTAATGTAATTTATGGATTTAACAATGATGTATTCTTAAGCTAAAACCATCTGTTGTCACACAAATTATCAGCAACCAGGTCCCAATTGATGGAATTCCTTTCTGATACCAGAGTTTTCGATCTTAAACAATTCATGGACCATGTTTTGAACATTTAGCCGTTCCATGCTATCTGGTGCAGTTATTCATTGTCAGATTTATGACCTCTATTGTCAAGTTTCTCAAATTAACCTGGCAAAATTAACAGACTAATGGTCTCTGCATATATTTTGAAGATTCACATTCACATAGCAAGTCCAAAGCAGTTTCCGTGGAATGGAGGTAATACAGTCTGACTGTTCACCAGTGTATGGTGCTGGGGTGAGTGGGAAGAGACGCACTATGGTCCATGCAGGATCCCAAGCCCAGTGTCACTGGTGGTGTCTGAAAACAACCTCGCCATGAAGGATGCCACTCGTGTATGGTGAGCGTAGCTCATGCATTGGGTGTAAGTGCTTGTGCTTTACATGAACCAGTAGGTTCCTGACTTGAGTTAGTGATAGTTATCAAGTACAGGGGCAGAGCAGTGTCCAAGCATTCCCTATTGTTAATGAAGCCGAACAATAGATGTAAGCTTATCTTTTCCCAAACATGTTACACAGGGTGATCCGAAGATCAGCTGGGTTAACCTATATGCAGTACATTAGTTCATACAAATTTGGATATATTTTGAATTTGTATTGCATCTATAAGTCATTGCAACGTAATTTTTGAGCTTGAAAGTACCAGAGTACGCGCAGCACTCGGGCTGCTGCATGGATGCAGTCTGATTTGAGTGTGGTGGAGGGGGGGTATTTCACTCATGTATTGAATTTAAAGTTGATGTGAAGTCAGAGCACTGACAGCTGTCATGTGATTCCAGTAATGGTGCATGTTAAGGGATGTATCTGGTAGTGAAATGTAATATGATGTAAACACCAGCAAGGTGCAGCTCCCCCCCGCCCCCCCCCCCCCCCACCCCCCGGTCACTTGTGAGTGGATGGCTTTGCTTTGTTCTTGTGCAAACTTCTGGGAGTCTTCTGACTCAATATAATCTGCAGTAATTGCACCAGGCACATCCTGTGGAAATGTCTAAACTAGAGATGAGACTGAGTTGTCACATGGTACCAGGGTTCTGCTGGGGATAACATGCAGAAAGTGCTTCAACTGAAAGAGGTGCAGGTAACAGGTTTTTAATAAGCTTGTGTTTGTGAATTGTGAACCGTGACAGCAAGTCAAATGGTGCCAGACTTCATCAGAACGGGTTTAAAAATAAGGAATGAAGTCTGAATTTAACTCTTCTCAGCAGAGAAAATCAAACTAATGGAAGCCAGGTGTTCAATCACAATTAGCACATTTTCTCATTTCCAGTTTGTAAAAGAACAGATGAAACTGCCAGAAAAAGTAACTTATTAAAGAAAACTTCTGTACCATGATTCAGAGATTGTGTGAGCATTTGAAACTGAATAAAGATGAGAACGAGGGAGAGAAGGAGGGCAAGGCAACCAGAAGTAAAATCAAATGTAATTCTTTGATCCAAGTATAAAGAGGAATAAAAGAGGTCAAGTGTGAAAGACGTGTCAGTAATTAACACTCTCCACCAATTCGAATTTATATCCATAAATAAAGCCACTGCGAATCACCAGCTTCCAGTAGAAGCCTGCTCTGGGTTGCAATTAGCCCCTTGTTCTTTACTCCCTATATATAAAGCAATTTGAATCTAAAAAATGAATGCAGCAGATTCACACAAGGGTTAGGAGAGCTGAAATTTGTGTCACTGAGGATGCTAGATTTTTGTGGGCAGCTTTCTTCAAAGTCCCAGCAAGTGTCATCACTTCACCCACTGCTCTTGGTTTACCATTTCAGTTTTCAGACCTAACTGAAGAGATCCAACCCTGTGAAATAATTGGCATCTAATAATAAACGGACCACTCCAGTGCAGAATCAAAATACATTCCTAGCGTTTTCAGTGATTTGGTGCTGTATGTGAAGAATATGACCAAATGTAACACCAGTGTCCTAATCTACAGTGAGCCCAATGACCTATTTAATTTTCCTGCAATTACAAAACATTGGCAGTATGGGATTCATAGATAAAGAAAAGGTTATATTGTAATAGAATCACCTGGATTGGGTTCCTGCCTCAAGATCTTTTTCCCTACCTGAACCTGGCACACCTAAACCTGGCAAACCTGAACCTGGCACACCTAAACCTGGCACACCACCTCACACGCTGCTTTGAAAGTTTGTCTTTCCTCTGGCTCCCACTGTCTGAGTCCCACCTGCCTCTGGCCTTACTGCCTCACTTTTTCTTCTTCCTGTGCTCTTGCACAGTTCTGTTTCCCCCCCCCTGTGCTGCATTTCCCACATTGACCTTTCCCACTGGCTCCGCTCCCCCATCCAAAGCCCTACATTTTTCTGCTTTCGTATGGTCTTTGAAAGGGTAACAGCAGCTGCTCACACTGCCTCCTGAGTGTACGGCATGCAGCTCTGCATGCTGGGATCTGTTATTGGTGAGGAACGTGCAGATTGTACCATGCTGCCGGTGCCCAAGGGGAAAGCAATATCCAGTGTGTCTGTCAGCTGCCAATGCCTGCGAACCCACTCAAACTGTGTGCCCTTCATGTTTTGTCGCTGAGCACTTGAGCACCATCTCCCTTCCATTGCTATTATAAATAACAGCATTTTTGGAGGCACCTGCAGTAAAACCAACTGCACACAATTAACAGGGCCCTATCACTACTTTGATTTAGATTAGCTCCCATGGCGCTCGACCAGAGGACAAGAGCACAGCACATTGCTAAATTGTGTAGTCACATTCAGAAACGGCATTAAGACTATGCTGCCGATCACTCCCACATTTGTGGCTTTGCCTTACCACATGTGCTGTGGTTGATTGCTATTTAGGTCGTTCTTATAAAATTGATTTGACTTTCCTTTTGTAATATTACCCTTGTTACATGGTATCTGTTGCAAGTACTACTGACTTACTGATTTCTGATTGCTGTAAAAGCATAATAGAACTCAAAATATTAAATTGTTCCTAGGAAATAGCTTAATTGAACCCAGTGTGTTATCTCCTGATCGGATTTCAGAATGTACAACTACAGGGTTGGCAGATAGCAAAGTGATAACATCAGATACTAACGGGTTTTGGCTTGAGGTTATGTGTGAGCTAGATGCTTGAAACATCACAGTGATACAGTTTCAGTTTCCATATTTAACTGAAATGTAATTTAATTTGTTAGCTTGAAGAAATTCTTGCTTATTTTTAAGCATTTTGAGAAGGAACATCAAGTTTTATTGATGTGTTCTTGGGGTGTGGGTGTCAATGCCAAGGCTGCATTTATTGCCTATCCCTAGATGCCTTCTCCTTGAACCATTGCGATCTGTCAATGGTGCTTCCACATTATGGGCCCAAGTTTCGGCCTCAGTTGCTCCTGATTTTTTGGAGCAACTGGTGTAGAACGGAGTATCTTAGAAATTCAAATTCTAGGCATTTAGTTTGCTCCAGTTCTAGTCAGTTAGAACAGTTTCACTTTGGAACAGAATTTTTTTTTCAAAAGGGGGCGTGTCCGGCCACTTACGGCTGTTTTCAAAGTTTCGGTAGTGAAAACTTACTCCAAACTAACTTAGAATGGAGTAAGTGAAGATTTTTGTACGCTCGAAAAAACCTTATCTACTACTTAGAAAATCAGGCGTAGGTTACAAATCACGCGTAGGGAATGGGGAGTTTAAAGGAAGTTTACAAACATTAGACACTTCAGTTTTACGAATAAAGAGCCATCATCAATAATAAATGATAAAAACATCAATAAATCAACCAATAAATCAATCAAAAAAAATTAATAAGAACTAATTTTTTTTTAAAAATCAATAAATAAAACATTTTCTACTTACCGACTGCAGCACCGGGAGCCCTCCAACAGCGTGCTGGGATGCCCCCCCCCCCCAGTGTGTCTCTGTCTGTGTGTGTCTCTCACTCTGTCTGTCAGTGTCTGTGTTTCTGACAGCGAGGGGAGGGGGAGGGAAAGGGGGGGAGGAGAAGGGGGAGAGGAGGAGAAGGGGGGGAGGGGGAGGAGGAGGAGAAAGAGGGAGGGGGGGAGGGGGAGGAGGAGGAGAAGGGGGGAGGGGGAGGAGGAGGAGAAGGGGTGGAGGGGGAGGAGGAGGAGAAGGGGTGGAGGGGGAGGAGGAGGAGAAGGGGGGGAGGAGGAGGAGAAAGGGGGGAGGGGGGGAGGAGGAGGAGAAAGGGGGGAGAAGGAGAAGGGGAAAGGGGGGGAGAGGAGAAGGGGGGAAAGGAGAAGGGGGAGGGAGGCTGAACGGGCCGGGCCCGGCCGGGCCCTAGACGTCGGGCAAGGAACGTCCCCAGCACCAGATTTACAGGTAGGCGGCGTTGGGTCGGGTCCGGGGTTGGGAGTGCGGGTCGGGTCGGGGGAGCGTGGGTCGGGGGGTGGGGGGGGAGCGGAGAGGGAGGTCGGGTCGGTTCGTGTCGGTGGAGGGAGGTCAGGTTGGGTCCGGTCCGGTTGGGGGCGGGGGGGAGAGAGAGAGCGCGGGTCGGGTTGGGGGTGTGGTGGGAGGGAGTTCGGTTCGGTTCGGTTTGGGTCGAGGGGGAGAGAGGGAGGTCAGGTCGGGTGTTGGGGTGGGGGGGTGGGGCGCTGGTCCGGGGGGCGGGGCGGGGGGGGGGTGGGGAAGCGGGAGTCGGGTCGGGGGGGTGCGGGGTGGAAGTGGGAGTTGGGTCGGGAGGAAGCAGGAGCTGGGCTTGGGAGGCAGCCTTATGCACGCAGCCCCAGTGAGGCCATTCGGCCAGGGCTAGGGGCTGCGTGCTTCAGGCCCCTCCCACACAGTTTTGGGCGCCTAGAGCTACTGCACATGCGCGCCCACTGTAGCGTGCATGTGCAGAGGTCCCGGTACTGTTTTCAGCGCAGGGGCCTAGCTCCACCTCCCCCAGGACGTGCTGCGCCGCGCCCGGCTCCAGAGGACCAGCAGGGAGCCGGAGAATCTGGAAGTTTTTTTTAGGCACACTTTGTGGCGCGAAAAACGGGCGTCCAGGTCGCGGTTGCGCCGTTGTAGGCGCGGCCCGAACTTGGGCCCTATAAGTAGGGAGTTCCAGGATAGTAATGCAGTGATGATGAAGGACATCGATTTTTCTCCTCACAGTAAAGAGGATTTTTACTTAAATTGTTTGTTTTATTTTTTGATTTAAAAAAAAATGTATAAACTCCAAAATCAATGCTGCAATGTGTTTTTGATGTAACAATACTTACATGAGAATTGTTCCGTGTGTTTGCAGCACAGGAGGCGACACAGGCCAGCGTCTCTGGTTGATTTAGTATAGTACAAACACTTAAGATCAAGGGCTCCATTTTCCACATTGCAAAGTTTTGGCGTAGTTGAAGACTTACGGCCGATTTCTTTGCGCCCAACTAACCAAAAAAAAGTTGCAAGTTTCCCGGTTTGAACTTGTGAATGTGGCCCGGCACAGATTGTCCTAAAGCTCTGTGTGTGGAGCCTAAGATCTGCACCAAAAAGATGGGGTTGCCAGGGTAATGAGGGACACACTACGGGCTGAGGCTGGAAAGTGAAACATACAAGACATTCTGGCCGCTCGCAGCAACCTGCACAAGCACCTCGCACGTTGCAGCTATTTAAGGCAGCAGCTTACCAACATGAAAATATTAAAGAGTCTTTGTGCCAAAAGTCTACCCTGTAAACTGTAAGAATTGGAAAGCCCTCCCCCTGCCGTGCCCAGTGCCGCTCCTAGCCCAGGCCGAAAGGCCTCCCTCCCCCGGAGCCGCTGCCGCTCCTAGCCCAGGCCGAAAGGCCTCCCTCCCCCGGAGCCGCTGCCGCTCCTAGCCCAGGCCGAATGCCCCCCGCCCCCCCAATCCGGCCGCTGCTGTCCCGGCCGTGGAACTGGATCTTCTCCGCCGATTCGCTTACCTGCGCTGATTTTGTTAACTGCCCAGAAGGTTTTTCAGAGCGGTCACATACACAGTCTTTAAAAAAAAATCGGAGTTGGCCAACCTTGCTTAAATGGCCAGAATTGCCGCGGGTGGCATGTTACACCCCCACTGAGGTAAAAAAAATCATAGCCTAAATAAATCCTACTTAAGTGAATTACGCTGGCGCAGAAACTTTGTGGAAACTTGGAGATTTTAATTTACTCCCAAAAAAACGGTGCACGCCAAACAAGCGGCACAAATAATTGGGGAAAATTGAATCCCCAAGAATTTTTATTTTGTTGAATAGAAATTATTTAAAAAATAATTTTTATGTAGGGTCAGTGTTTTAGTTGCAAGATTATTTGTAATGCATTGATACAGCCATTATATTATTGGCCGTTAATAGAAAGGCTTAATTTTTTAAAATCAATTTAGGAGACGTGGTTTCCAGTTGATCAATTGTCTGCCAGATATGTGCGCGCTGGATGGTTCCGCTGGATGTGTTTCAATGCAGTTTGTGTGGTGAGGAGAGAGCAGTTCTTGGTGAGTTGAATGAAGTGAAAATGGAGAATGAGAATGGAATATGTTGCTGAATATCTTGTTTGTTAAAATAACATCATTGTAAATGAATATTGACTTATATTGTTGAAGATTACCTGCTATAGCTGTGACCGAGGGAGCTTCAGTCCTCCATTACAGCAAGTGTAACAGTCAACAACGGGAAAAGTTTGCTTTAACTCTAAAAGACGCTTCCAGGTCTAAAGGGATTATGTTTAGAAATGTGAAAGGTCAATATTAGCATGTTTCCTTTATAAAAAAACTCAAAAACCAGCCATACCTTTGGGGTTCCTTCATGTTGTGAGTTGGGATGATGGTGAAATATATTGGTGAATTTGAATGTCATTTGTAAAAGTATATAGAGGATAGCTGACATATTTCTTCTGTGTATTGCTTTAAAATAATCCTTGTACAGTGTATATACATTCCAGCAGTGCTGGTAGGAGAGATTACATTGGCAATTTTACACATAACTGTTATGTGGAGAATTACAGACTGGCTTGGTTGTCCAGTGCCAACTTATCCTTCCTGTTCCTCTTTGAGGTAACTGGGATGGTTATTTCCGTTCACCTCGCTGACCCATCTCGAATAAGGTAACATCGCTGAGAACTGTTGGGGGCATTTGTTACTAAAATCATACAACACCAACACATTTCAAGCTGCATGCTTCAGTTTTCATGCCGCAAAAACAATATTTTTATGTATTGAGTGATAATGCTTGGCGTCTCTGGAAATGTGGGCTATGAAAGGAGCAGTGGCTGTGGACTACAGCAGGAAAGCATGGTTGTCACCGTTACTAAATGAGAAAAACATCTGATTACAATGAGAGCCTTTGAAAAGAGAAGGCGGCAAGTGCAGGATACTGTAAGGTATATTTTGTTGTGTAGTGACAGCGGAAGAACACAACACAGCTGCCAACTACAAACAGATTTTAAGAGTTTTCAACTGCACCAAGTGCACAAGGATTTACTTTGCCAGTAAAGCCAGGGCAGTATAGAAACAAAAAACAGCCAATGCCTCATCGTGGCACTGACCAGATTTGGGATTATTCACAAAACTTTTAACAAAGATGCAATTTAACTTGGGGGGAATCTAATTACCGGTGTGAATGTAGGGTTGTATCATTTTGCGTTAACACTAATACTGCCTCATTATTTGTGATATTAGGGAAGGACTGGCCGATATGTTCTGTTGCTGGGCCATATGCATTGGGTGTGTCGAAATGTTGAATCAAAGGAATATGTGACGATGCCTTATCTGTCAAACTGGATGAAATGTGCACTTGTTTGACCTGTTCAGTTATGTCCGAAAGTTCAGAATTATGGTAGATAATAAACATCAATCTTAATCGAACACCTGATATTTACATTTTATGCCATCAAATATCTACATGAAGTATGATTTGACTAGTGCCATGGAAATGAGAAGTTATAATTTGAATTCTTGTGTCTGCTTTCTGCAAATAGCGACAGCGTGTATACCTTTTCATTGCCGTCTCAACTTGTCCCAACTGAAGTTATGTTTTTATGACTGCTTATCAAATGAACGTGGTAGTCTTGCATCTCAAAACTTGGGCATTTAGTTGTTAGAGCGCTGAGATTAATTGCCAACCTATTTGAATGGTAATCAGTCACATGATAACCCCATATGTAAATAGTCACCTGGCCCGTTAAAGCAGCTATTGGCTGATATTTTCAGTTTGACCAGGCTCAGGTTAAGGTGTGCAGAGCTAAGCCCGATTCTTGGTTTGACCATGCTTTCTGAACTAGCTACTACTGTTGGATTTGAAGAGTCAGAACCAGAAGAAGTTGTATATAAGCAGTGTTTTTCCGGCACTGATGTCTCCTGGGTGATGCACTTTTGTGTTAACCCCCTGGTGTAATGCTGTTTAGTTCCTGGTGCTCCCCTGTGTAATATACTTTACACTCTCTAAAGTTAACTTCGAGCTCGCAGTACACAATCCATATTGGCTGCTGCTGGAACTGCACTGTCGCTGACCTCAAAAGATTTTCTTTATCAATATAATGGAGAAGAGAACCTGTGAGAGAAACTGTCACGAATTGGAGATGGTCTGAAACCAACTCGGCAATTGCATCTGTAATTTGGGCATCTAAGTACAGCCGAATGAAAGGGAAAAAGATGTGAAAGCGTGTTTCTATCTGGTATATAACAACAAAACATCTGGATTAAATGTTTCCTCGAGCGAAATATATTGAGGACATTTCTTTATCAAAGAAACCTATTGGAGCGAGGATTTTATATTGCACGGACATATCAGAACTGAGTTTTGGATTTTAATTCCCATGCTTTCTTCTTGAATCTGTTACAGAGCAGATGAAATTGAAATGATCATGACAGATCTGGAACGAGCCAATCAGGTAACAGATTTTCTGAAGGTTATAATTCAGTGTTTTGGCTAATGATTTTGTTCTTGCACTCACCCGTCCCTCCCCACTCGCCCCTCTCCACTCGCCCGCTCACCCTAGATCCTGCCCGCTCCCCTCGATCCCGCCACCTCCCCTCGATCCCGCCCGCTCACCCTCGATCCCGTCCAATCCCGCCCGCTCACCCTCAATCCCACCCCATCCCCTCCCACCTGCTTCCATCCTGCCCCCTCCCCTCAAAGACGCTCCCCCCTCTCCTCGAGCCCCCTCCCCTCCCCCAGTCTCCCCGTCCCCTCCCCTTGAGCCCCCTCCCCTCCCCTCCCCTCTCCACCCCGCATCTCCCCTCCCCTCCCCGCATCTTCCCTCCCCTCTCCGCATCTCCCCTCCCCTCCCCGCGTCTCCCCTCCACACAACTCCCCTCCCCGAGTCTCCCCACCCCGCGTCTCCCCTCCAAATCCCCGTGTCTCCTCTTCCCTCCCCGAGTCTCCCCTCCCCTCCCCACATCTTCTTCCTTTCTCCCCCCCCCCCCCAATACCAAAAGAAAATCCCCTTTGGTCTCATCTGTGAAAAAGAAATTGAATAAAAGTATCTCGTTCCACTTGTTTTTGTTCTGTCTGAAAAACTCACTGAGCTGTAACATTAATATCAGCAGGGATTCCTTGCTCCTGGCGTTAAATTACTGTCATAATCACTCAATTATTTCCTCCTTGTACTGTTTAAAATGAATATCCATCACTTTCAGTATTTTCTTTTTACATTTATTAGGTTGACTGTTAAGGAAAATCTGTTATAGTCAGTGACGCAGAAATTGATTAATGGGCCTGTATAATTTGTCAGCTGTTGAATGAATACGTTTTGTTTTTCTTCCCGGGTCCTCAGAGGGCAGAGGTGGTTCAGAGAGAGGCAGAGGCCTTACGAGAGCAGCTTTCCTCGGCTAACAAATCCTTGCAGCTGGCCACTCAGATTCAGAAAGCTCCTGATGTGGTAAGGCATTAAAGACTGAATCACAGGAAGGGTTGACTGATGAACACATTTTTCACTTCAGAGCTGTCTTATCCACTTTCCAACTGTCTACCTATTAATTTCAGGTCAATTTGAAGCATACCTTGAAGATTAACCAACCAATGTTGGTTGTGTACTTGAACTGATTTTGAAAAGGTGGTAACTAGATTAAGATGTAACTTAAAACAGTGAGGCTGAAATAAGGACACAAACTTCCACATGGGATAATGTGCCTTTATGTTTCGTTAACATTGATCTGTTCAAGGCCCGTGTTAAAGGAAATGAATCGTGGAAGTAATTGCTGTGCCATTGCAATCCTTGATCCCGATGCCTGGTTTTCCAATTTTAGAATATATACTGACTGCACTCCCCATAGTTCTCAGGCACAGGCTGCTTAGTCTGAGTTCATTCACTGAAACCTTTTTTCTAAACCATATAGTATCCGTCCTGCAGCAAATGTAAAATTGTACATGCTCCTTCCAAACGCTCCATTGCCAAAAACATTTTTTTTACTTCAAAAATGACGGATATTTAGTCTAAAAAGAAAATGATCAGAAATGCAACATTTGAGCTGCTCCGTAATATGCAACTCAACCAAATACCATTGCCCCAATAACTACCTCCACAGAGACACCTCCCTTCGCTTACTACCTCCACAGAGACACTGCCCCTCGTATTCCCCCCCCCCAAGCTCACCAAGACACACTGCCACACCACCTCCCCCCCCCCCCCCCCAGCACCATGACACTCTGCCCCTCCCAGCTCACACAGACACTCTGCACCCTCCCAGCTCACACAGACACTTTGCCCCCTTCCAGCTCACACAGACACTCTGCACCCTCCCAGCTCACACAGACACTTTGCCCCCTTCCAGCTCACACAGACACTCTGCACCCTCCCAGCTCACACAGACACTCTGCGCCCCCCCCAGCTCACACAGACACTCTGCTCCCTCCCAGCTCACACAGACACTCTGCCCCCTCCCAGCTCACACAGACACTCTGCCCCCTCCCAGCTCACACAGACACTCTACCCTCTCCCAGCTCACACAGGCACTCTGCCCCCTCCCAGCTTACACAGACACTCTGCCCCCTCCCAGCTCACACAGACACTCTGCCCCCTCCCAGCTCACACAGACACTCTGCCCCCAACCCATCCCCCCCAAGCACCAAGATACTCTGCCCCCCACCCCCCCCCAGCATCGAGACACTCTGCACCCTCCCAGCTCACACATACACTCTGCCCCTCCCAACAGGTCATAGAGACATTCCCTCCCTCTGTTCTGGGGCAGGAGAGACCTGAACAAGATGGATGAGTTGCCCCTTAACAGGGCTGGCACCAATGTCCTCGCGGGCAGTTAACTAGAACTGTGGGGGATGGTTTAAACTAATTTGACAACGCGCGGGTTGCCAGGATGAAATATTAGAGAATAGATACAAGGTACTCAGAGGACTCGGAGAGGCAAATAGCATTAGAGTAAAGAATAGTTCAGATATAGGAGGGATCAGACAGCAGGACAATGCAAGGCAGTCTGAGGTGGGTTTCAAGCACATGTACACGTAAATGTACGGAGCGTGCTAAATTAGGTTAGTGAGCTACCGGTATAAGTCACCACATGAGACTATGATATTGTGGCAATAACAGAGACCTAGCTCAAGCAAGGGGAGGAATGGACACTTAATATTCCTGACTACAGTGTATTCAGGAAAGATAAGAACATAAGGGAAAAAAAGGAGATGGAGCGGCAGTATTGATCAAAGATTACAGCACTAGAAACAGGTGATATACTTGAGGGTTCCATGATGTATCTATTTGAATAGAATCAAGGAACAATAGAAGGTGGAGCTGTTGTACTGCTGGGTGTATACTATAGGCCAACAAATAGTGGGAGGGAGATAGAGCAGCAAATCTGCAGGCAAATTTCAGAAAGATGCAAGAACTGGAGTAGTGATAATGAGGGACTTGAATTATCCGAATATAGAAACATAGAAAATAGGTGCAGGAGTAGGCCATTTGGCCGTTCGAGCCTGCACCAACATTCAATAAGATCATGGCTGATCATTCACCTCAGTACCCCTTTCCTGCTTTCTCGCCATACCCCTTGATCCCTTTAGCCGTAAGGGCCATATCTAACTCCCTCTTGAATATATCCAATGAACTGGCATCAACAACTCTCTGCGGTAGAGAATTCCACAGGTTAACAACTCTCTGAGTGAAGAAGTTTCTCCTCATCTCAGTCCTAAATGGCTTACCCTTTATCCTTAGACTGTGTCCCCTGGTTCTGGACTTCCCCAACATCGGGAACATTCTTCCTGCATCTAACCTGTCCAGTCCCGTCAGAATCTTATATGTTTCTATGAGATCCCCTCTCATCCTTCTGAACTCCAGTGAATACAGGCCCAGTTGATCCACTCTCTCCTCATATGTCAGTCCTGCCATCCCAGGAATCAGTCTGGTGAACCTTCACCGCACTCCCTCAGTAGCAAGAACATCCTTCCTCAGATTAGGGGACCAAAACTGAACACAATATTCCAGATGAGGCCTCACCAAGGCCCTGTACAACTGCAGTAAGACCTCCCTGCTCCTATACTTAAAAACCCCTAGCTATGAAGGCCAACATACCATTTGCCTTCTTCACCGCCTGCTGTACCTGCATGCCAACTTTCAATGACTGATGTACCATGACACCCAGGTCTCGTTGCCGCCATTCAGATAATAATCTGCCTTCGTGTTTTTGCCACCAAAGTGGATAACCTCACATTTATCCACATTATACTGCATCTGTCATGCATTTGCCCACTCACCTAACCTGTCCAAGTCACCCTGCGGCCTCTTAGCCTCCTCCTCACAGCTCACACCGCCACCCAGCTTAGTGTCATCTGCAAACATGGAGATATTACACTCAATTCCTTCATCTAAATCATTAATGTATATTGTAAATAGTTGGGGTCCCAGCACTGAGCCCTGCGGCACCCCACTAGTCACTGCTCGCCATTCTGAAAAGGACCCGTTTATCCCGACTCTCTGCTTCCTGTTTGCCAACCAGTTCTCTATCCACGTCAGTACATTACCCTAATACCATGTGCTTTAATTTTGCACACCAATCTCTTGTGTGGGATCTTGTCAAAAGCCTTTTGAAAGTCCAAATACACCATATCCACTGGCTCTCCCTTGTCCACGCTACTAGTTATATCCTTAAAAAACTCCAAAAGATTTGTCAAGCACGATTTCCCTTTTATAAATCCATCCTGTCCGATTCTGTCACTGCTTTCCAAATGCGCTGCTATTTCATCTTTAATAATTGATTCCAACATTTTCCCCACTACTGATGTCAGGCTAACCAGTCTACAATTACCCGTTTTCTCTCTCCCTCCTTTTTTAAAAAGTGGTGTTACATTAGCTACAATCCAGTCCATAGGAACTGATACAAAGAGTCGATAGACTTTTGGAAAATGATCACCAATGCATCCACTACTTCTAGGGCCACTTCCTTAAGTACTCTGGGATGCAGACTATCTGGCCCCGGGAATTTATTGGCCTTCAATCTCATCAATTTCCCTAACACAATTTCCTGCCTAATAAGGATTTCCTTCAGTTCTTCCTTCTCACTGGACCCTCGGTCTCATAGTATTTCAGGAAGGTTATTTGTGTCTTCCCTCGTGAAGACAGAGCCAAAGTATTTGTTCAATTAGTCTGCCATTTCTTTATTCCCCATTATAAATTCACCTGATTCTGACTGCAAGGGACCTACATTTGTCTTCACTAACCTTTTTCTCTTCACATATCTATAGAAGCTTTTGCAGTCAGTTTTTATGTTCCATGCAAGCTTCCTCTCATACTCTATTTTCCCCCTCCTAATTAAACTCTTTGTCGTCTGCTGAATTCTAAAATTCTCCCAGTCCTCAGGTTTGCTGCTTTTTCTGGCCAATTTATATGCCTCTTCCTTGGATTTAACACTATCCTTGATTTCCCTTGTTAGCCACGGTTGAGCCACCTTCCCCATTTTATTTTTACTCCAGACAGGGATGTACAATTGTTGAAGTTCATCCATGTGATCTTTAAATGTTTGCCATAGACTGGGAGAGTAAAAGTGTTCAGGGCAAAGAGGGGCAAATTACTGAAATGTGTACAAGAGAACACTTGATCAGTGTGTCTGCAGCCCAACGAGGAAAGGAGCATTGCTGGATCTAGTTCTGGGGAATGAAGTGGGGCAAGAGAAGCATGTTTCAATGGGGGAGCATTTGGGGAACAACGATCATATCATCAGCTTTAGAATAGTTATGGAAAAGGACGAAGTGCAATCAAGCATGAAAATACTTAACTGGAGGAGGACAAACTTCAGTGAGTTGAAAAGGTAGCTGGTCCACGTGGATTGGAATCAAACATTGGGAGGCAAAACAGTAACTGAACAATGGGAGGCCTTCAAAGAGGAATACAGAATAGACATATTCCAAAAATGGGGAAAAAAAGGGCATCATCCAAAGCTAGAGCATCCTGGATAACTAAGGATAAAAGAGATTAAAATGAAACTGAAAAAGGAGACTTATGATAAATGTTAAGTTCATAATTCAGTAGACAACCAAGCTGAATACAAAAAGTACAGGAGAAAAATGTAAAAGGAAATAAGAGGGACAAAGAGAGTGTATGAGAATAGATGAGCAGTTAAGATACAGAAGAACCCAAAAGTCTTGTATAAATATTTAGTAGTAAAAGGTTGGGTCAAAGGAAAGGATAGGGCCGATTAGTGCCCAAAAAGCAGATCATCTTGTTGAGGCAGAGGGCATGGCTGAGGCACTACCTGAGCACCTTGCATCTGTATTCACTAGAGAAGCGGAGGTATTTAAAAGGTTGGCATCGCTCCTGGCACACAAGGTACCCGGTCCAGATGGGTAGCACCCTAGGTTGCTGAGGGAAGCAGGTGTGGAAATTGCAGAGGCTTTGGCCACAATCCTCCTTAGATATGGGAGTGTTGCAGATGACTCTGCACCTCCCCCATATCACAGACACTATGTCCCCTGTCCCGTTCACCCTGATCACAGATACTTTGTCGTCTCCTTTCTTCTCCTGCCCCCCCTCCCCCCCCCAATCACAGGCACTCTGTTCCCCCCCCACCCCCGATCACATACACTCTGTCTCCCACCCCCCCCCCCCCCGATCACACACACTCTGTCTCCTCCCTCCCGCGCCCCCCCCCCCCGATCACAGACATTCTGTCTCTCTTTCCTCCACCACCACCCCCCCCCCCCAATCACACACACTCTGTCCCCATCCCGTCCTGTCCCCAATCACAGACGCTCTGTCCTTCCCACATTGATGAAATTCTCTTGCCCAGATGACCGAAACACACTTTTTCCTACTCCCCAAATCACTGAAGTGCTCTTATTTCCTTTATGAACTTAGTGTTGGTTCTGGATGTAGCTCCAATCTGAAGTTGTTGCCTCGTTCCTTTGCTTTGCAGCAGAACTTGCTCATTTACGGTGAGGTCAGAAATACTTGCAGCAAGGAGGTCAGATCTGGAATAAAGCTGCAGTTATGATACAATACAGAAACACCTGCTGCATGGTGCTGATCCCATCCTCACATTCTACATTCTAAAAATAAACCCCAGGAAACCCATAGGACCACGATAGAAATACGTGTGAAACCCACAAGGTGTTGGAAACAATCCCCTCATCCCTGAAACCTGTCAGAGAACCTACAGTTCCCACTGGCATAATCAAAAGACTGGTTTATCACGTCTGATTGTGCTGAACCAGCAGCAGTAAAACAAATAATAAATTCAGATGGTTCTTGAATTATTTTCCTCATGAATTCACAGCCGAACTGCTACAGTGTCTCTGTCACAGTTTATGGGATTTTACACCAGATATTCTCTGTGGCTCAGCATCACTGACCACTCCTGTAAGCAGACCGCGTGTCCTCTACACTATGGAGCGCTGCAATCATGTTCATTAGCAGGCAGTATGAATTTCATGTGCTACCTGCATTGCTTTCAATGGGTG
The DNA here is from genome assembly GCF_044704955.1 of Pristiophorus japonicus. Taxonomy (NCBI): domain Eukaryota; kingdom Metazoa; phylum Chordata; class Chondrichthyes; family Pristiophoridae; genus Pristiophorus; species Pristiophorus japonicus. The sequence goes on along the minus strand of NC_091992.1, from coordinate 65,679,579 downwards.
TGGGCAGATGCATTGCCATCTCCGCGCCTATTTTCGGGTCATATCGAATTTAGGCTCCTAAAAGTTTTTAGGCAAGTACCAAGCCATGGAAAAGATGGATGGGGGTGTGTTTGGGGAGGAAAGAACAAAAAAGGTGGTTTGCAATATGATAGAGGACAGATAATGTACAAATAGCTTTCGAGACTTAAACTGCAGAAACATTATCCTAAAGAGTAAATGTGTTATAAATTGCCACTCCTGAAGAATGAAGATATTTTTGCAAATTCATGGTCACTTCTATAAACTGAAGGGCTGTAGTAATGGATGAATTTGTTAATATTTCTTCTGTCTGAAGTGGTTCTGTTTAATATCGATGAATCAAGCATAAAGACTTGACCTCCTCCAAAGATGCAGCATTTAGTATGATTTAAAAGTCACTTTAGAAAAGGAACATACAAAATGTGAGTTCTGGATCCTGTTTATTAGGAACAAGCTATAGAAGTGCTAACACGATCAAGTCTGGAGGTGGAATTGGCAGCGAAAGACCGTGAGATCATGCAGTTAGTTGAGGACGTGCAGAGGTTGCAGGCAAATCTGACCAAACTCCGTGAGACCTCAGCAAGTCAGGTCTCACAGCTCGAGCAGCAGCTCACTGCAAAGAACAGCACACTCAAGGTAAGAGAACACTTCTCAATTTCCAGATTATAGGCATTATAAAATTTATGTACTCGTGGCAGATTTCAGACCATGCTGTTAACCTGTAATTTCTGATGCATGTATGATTTCTTGCCTTATTTGCAAATTCACAGATTCCTTTTGCATCTGTCTAGCTATGCCAGGGTTACATTTCTGGTTGAAATTAGACAGACACTTAAACATTAGAGGGATTGGGGTCAGCAACTACATAGCATTGTGGTGTGGAGTGTAGCTGATACAGAGGTTCATTGCTGGACAGGCCAAATAATTTACATGGATTAAAGAATTTGCAGCTCAGGTAGGGAGCTGTGTAAGCCAGAGTTCCCGACCTTGATTTATTGCGTGCCCTCTTCCAGATCTACCAGCTGCCTGTGTACCCCGACCAGGTTTCATATTTTAACCCCTTTTCCTGCCCAAGCATTGCACAAAATGTACTAATTATAATAGACATATAGGGCCCAAGTTTCCACACGATAAAAAACGGGCGCCCCTCCGAGCTGGGCACCCGTTTTTCGCTCCTAAAACGGCACCTAAAAAAAAATCGTGATTCTGGAGCGTTCTGCAGCTCCTTGTCTGCCTGGCGCGGCGCCCAGGGGGGCTACTAAGTGGGAGGGGGCGGGTACTATTTAAATTAGTTTTTTTCCTGCCGGCAACGCTGCGCGTTGGAGCGTTCGCGCATGCTCAGTGTGAAAAAAACATTGGCACTCGGCCATTTTTGTAGTTCTTTGTAGCTGTTTAATTTTTGAAATTTTTTTTTAATAAAAGCACATTGCCATCAGCACATCTCACTGCATCCTTCTCACTGTCTCCTCCCCCCCCGCGGGCAGAACGGGCGCCCCCCCCCCCCCCCCCCCCCAGCGGGAAGAACAGGCGCCTCAGACTGACTGTAGAATTCTCCGTGCCTGAAGCACTTTCACACAGGTAGGAAGATGGTTTATTTAATCTTTTCTTTGCTTATAAATGTTTATTCAGGTTGGATTTATTTGTATAATATTTGTAGAAGTATAAATAAGGATTTATTGTAGAATTTAATGAGTTCCCTTCCCCCTCCCCTCCCCCCCCACCTCGTTCTGGACGCCTAATTTGTAACCTGCGCTTGATTTTTTAATGTGTAGAACAGGTTTTTTTCAGTTCTACAAAAATCTTCACTTGCTCCATTCTACTTTAGTTTGGAGTACGTTTTCACTGTGGAAACTTTGAAATCAGGCGTCAGTGGCCGGACACGCCCCCTTTTGAAGAAAAAATTCTGTTCCAAAGTAGAACTGTTCTACCTGACTAGAACTGCAGAGAAAAAAAATGTGGAGAATTGCGATTTCTAAGATAGTCCATTCTCCACCAGTTGCTCCTAAAAATCAGGCGCAAATCATGTGGAAACTTGGGCGTGTACAGTGATTGGAGGTGAGGGCTGTGTACGTCATTGTCTGTGTATCTGGTCTCATTGGTACAGCTTGAATTAAATTAACTACTTTATATAACACACTCCCAGAGTTTTAAAGCTTCATCTGAATAGCCTATTATAAAAATGCAATAAATAAAATAATTAATAAATGAAATCCACCATTAGACAACCGCGTACCCGCCAGAGATGTCTCCCATACCCCGAGGGTTACTCGTATCACAGCTTGGGAACCCGTGCTCTAAGTTACGCATCATTTCAACTGCGCACATGAGAAATTATTCCTACCTCATTGAAAGGTAGGGTTTTTTTAGGAAATAGGGGATGATGACTGTATGATTGCAATAGGAATATTTTGCATAGCGTTTTTGAGGTTAATCAGGAAGTTATCTGATTGACCTGATGGTGAGTTTTGCAGGATGTTCCTTTTTGTGCTGTTGGGCTGAACACTAAATGATTGCACTGTTTTAGTGGACTGTGTTTTGTTTATTACATTTTATAAATCATTCTGTCTCTTTTGAAGCAAATAGAGGCAAAGCTAAAAGGACAGTCTGACTATGAAGAGGTTAAAAAAGAGCTGAGGTGAGTGTTGATTCAAGATGGAGTTTCTGTTTTTTGGTGCATGTTAAAAGCGATGTTCTTGGCATGAAACTTCAGTTGTCATTCACTTATATTTGTAGAAAACTACTTGGCTTATTTCCCTCTCCTAAGGTTATGGAATCAGACCTTCCTGGTGAGGAGAACTGTATAGTCCAAACCAATAGTTCTGTTCCTCAAAGATCTTCCAAGAGTGCACTTGAGAAGTGTGGGATGGAAGTCTACCTCCATAGATTCCCCTGGGACCTTCCACAGATGACTTGGCCAAGACTTGTCCTTCAGGGTAACCTTGAAGGTGAATGTCATTGGAGGGTGAGGTTAGATTTGGGATGTTGTCAGGAGGAGAGATCTGCACTTTTGTAGCTACCTCCTGAAAAATGTATTTCATAATTTTCATATCAATAGAACGTTGTTTCTGTGAGCCTTACTCATTCCTTTCTTTGATCGATAGTTCTGTTAAATGTGCACATTTTCCAGCGGCTCTGATGAGCCACAATTTGGATGAGGCAGTATCCAAAATGGTGGCAGTGTGGCTCTCATCAGCAAATCATACCTTAGTCTGTCCCCCGACTCCTCCGGCACTTTCTCCTCCTTTAAGCATCTCACCCTATCCCACTTCCCTCTCCTCGCATTTAAAATTCTCGCTCTCTATTGCCCACCCAAGTATCACAAAACTGTTATTACCGATATTTCCTCACTACTTTCCTCCCTCTGCCGCTGCACTGAATGACTTCTCATCCTCAGTAATTTCAACCTCCATCTCAATTCAACATGCTCTCACTCTCCTCTGAGTTCACTAACCTCCTGTCCTCCCTTAATCTCTCCTTTCATGCAAACTCCCCAACCCATATTCACGGCCAGCCCTCGATCTTGCCCATCTCTCGAGGCCTCACTACTTTTGATATGTCAATTGCAGATAAGGCTATCTCTGACCACTTCCTCGTATCACTCTCCACCCACATCCCCCTTCCCTCCCCTCCCCCCCCAACCCTGCCTCCTTCTGTGTCAGCCCTGGAAAAAGCTCTCTCCTGACTCTCTGACAACTGCACTTATCAACTCCCAACCATCCAGCCTTTAGCCCTCCATTCACTGTGACACCTCTGCAGCTACCGATCGGCTGAACCGCACCCTCACCTCCACCGTTGATGCCCTAGTCCCTGTTAAAACAATTACTCTCTCTCACCCTGGCCATTCCCCCCCAGTACAGCCCTCATCTTCGCTCCCTTAAGTCCAAAGAACACAAACTTGAACGGATGTGGCGGACAACTGGTTTAACCATTCATCGCCAGATCTGGCTGGGCCACATGAAGCATTATCGGGTCCTGCTCTCGGCTCCCAAAACTGCTCACTATTACACGATCATTCTAGAATGCAAAGATAAACCCCGGCTTCTATTCTCCATTGCTACCCGTCTTTTTGAACCCCTCTCCCCAACCTCCACCCTCACCTCTGACAATGTGTGATAAGCTCATGGACTTTTGTCTCTAAGATCGAGACCATCCATTCGGCCGCCTCTCCCCTTCCTTCTCCTAGTCCACCGGGCCAAACTTCCTCTGAGAAAGCCCCCTGCCCCAGCCCTGACCTCACATCTTTCTCCAGTTTCTCTCCGATTTTCCCTCATGACCTTTCCAAGCTCATCCTGTCCATGAGACCCACTTCCTGCTCCCTTGACCCTATTTCCCACCAAACTGCTGACCACCCAACATCTTTTTTCGGCCCCCATGTTAGCTGACATTGTTAACGGTTCTCTCTCCTCAGGTACTGTCGCCCTTTCCCTCAAATCTGCCGTCATCACCCCCTCCTCAAAAAAACCAACCCTCGACCGCCCCCCCCCCCCCCCCCCGTCCTTACAAACTACCGACCCATCTCCAAAATCCTTGAACGTGTTGTCGCCTCCTAAATCGGTGCCCGTCTTTCCCGCAATTCCATGTTTGAATCCCTCCAATCCGGTTTTCACCCCTGCCACAGTACCCCGAAACGGCTCTCATCAAAGTCTCAAATGACATCCTTTGTGACTGTGACAAAGGCAAACTATCCCTCCTCGTCCTTCTCGACCTGTCTGCAGCCTTTGACACAGTTGACCACTCCATCCTCCTCCAACGCCTCTCCACCATCGTCCAGCTGGGTGGGACTGCACTCGCCTGGTTCCATTCTTATCTATCTAATCGTAGCCCAAGAATCACCTGCAACAGCTTCTCCTCCCAACCCCGCATCATTACCTCTGATGCCCCCCCAAGGATCTATCCCTGGTCCCCTCCTATTTCTCATCTACATGTTGTCCCTTGGCGACATCATCCGGAAACATAGTGTCAGTTTCCACATGTACACTGACGACACCCAGCTCTACCTCACTACCACTTCTCTCGACCGCTCCTCGGTCTCTAAATTGTCAGACTGCTTGTCCCACATCCAGTTCTGGATGAGCAGAAATTTTCTCCAATTGACTGTTGGGAAGACTGAAGCCATAAACTCTCGTTCCCTAGAAACTGACTCAATTCCTCTCCCCAACTCCTGCCTGAGGCTGAACCAGACTGTTCGCAACCTTGGTGTCATATTTACATCATAGCAAATAGGAGCAGGAGTCGGCCGTTTGGCCCCTCGACATGCTCCACCATTCAATAAGATCATGGCTGATCTGATCTTGGCCTCAACTTCTCTTTCTTGCCCGCTCCCCATAACCCTTGACTCCCTTATCGTTCAAAAATCTGTTTATCTCCACCTTAAATGTATTCAATGACCCAGCCTCCACAGCTCTCTGGAGCAGAGAATTCCAAAGATTCACGACCCTCTGAGAGAAGATGTTCCTCCTTTCGACCACATATCCGCAGCATAACTAAGACCATCTATTTCCACCTCCGTAACATTGCCCGTCTCCGCCCTTGTCTCAGCTCATCCACTGCTGAAGCCCTCATCCATGCCTTTGTTACCTCTAGACTTGACTATTCCAATGCACTCCTGGCTAGCCTCCCACATTCTACCCTATGTAAACTAGATGTGATCCAAAACTCGGCTGCCTGTGTCCTAACTCGCACCAAGTCCCGCTCACCCGTCACTGCTGTGCTCACTGACCTACATTGGCTTACGGTTAAGCAACGCCTCGATTTCAAAATTCCCATCCATATTTTCAAACGCCACCATGGCCTCACCCCCCCCCCCCCCCATCTGACATATGAAGAAAGACTGGATCGACTAGGCTTATACTCACTGGAATTTAGAAGAATGAGAGGGGATCGCATAGAAACGTATAAAATTCTGACGGGACTGGACAGGTTAGATGCAGGAAGAATGTTCCCGATGTTGGGGAAGAACCAGGGGACACAGTCTAAGGATAAGGACTAAGCCATACAGGACAGAGATGAGGAGAAACTTTTTCACCCAGAGAGTTGTGAACCTGTGGAATTCTCTGCCACAGAATGTTGTTGAGTCCAGTTCATTGGACATATTCAAAAGGGAGTTGAGATGTGGCCCTTACGGCTAAAGGGATCAGGGGGTATGGAGAGAAGGCAGGAGTGGGGTACTGAGGTTGAATGATCAGCCATGATCTTATTGAATGGTGGTGCAGGCTCGAAGGGCCGAATGGCCTACTCCTGCACCTATTTTCTATGTTTCTATGTTTATGTTTATCTTTGTAATCTCCTTCAGCCCCACAATCCCCCGAGATGTCTGCATTCCTCTAATTCTGCTCTCCTGAGCATCCCTGATTATAATCGTTGAACCATTGGTGGCCTTGCCTTCTATTGCCTGGATCCTAAGCTCTGGAACAACCTGCTTAAATCTCTCCGCCTCTCTACCTCTCTTTCCTCCTTCAAGATACTCCTTAAAACATACCTCTTTGACCTTTTAGGAGCTTTTAGTCTCCTGCGCTAATTTCTACTTAATGTGGCTCGGTGTCAAATGTTTATCGCATAATACTCCTGTGAAGCGCCTTGGGACATTTCACTACATTAAAGGCTCTATATAAATACAGGTTATTGTTGTAAAGCTCTATTACCATATGATTATTTATACTGCAGTCACTGTAGAATTACAGAATCACAGAAGGAGGCCATTTGGGCCATCATGACTGTGCCAGCTCTTTACAGGAGCGATCAATTTAGTCCCACTCCCCTCTTCTTTACCCGTAGCCCTTAATTTTTATCCTTTTCACGTATATATCCGTTTCCCTTTTGAATTTGCTTTCACCAACCTTAAGGCAGTGTATTCTATCTAACAGAAAAAATATAACTGGCCCTTCCACCAGAATAGACCATACTTTTTCTTCTAAAGATTGTTTACAGTACTTATCATCTTCTTCAAAAAATGTTTTTCTACTCTGTAATTTACTTATGTTTCTCACTGAAATGTTCTAGAACATGAGAGAGTTCTATGTTTGTTTAAGAAAGTGAATCTAAACCTAAAAGGTCACTGTTACTTCTGATCCCCAGTGTACACTGTGACATTGTGATTGACAGACTGGTCAGTGCAGAAGTAAAATGTAATCACTTTAAATTCAGTATAATGAACTTTGCCTTTTAATTTATCACAAATGAAATGAATTGACATGTGACATTTCATGGATTATTTTGGTTAGTACTGAGGATTTCAACAAAACGTTGTATCCTGCAGCTTTGGAGCAGTGTTTTGACAAGCGCAGCAATTTACTTTAACTAACAGTGCTCAGCAGTTTACATTTTTCACGCACAAAAGTCTTGAGATGGAATATGGAAAATGTTCAGAGATTTCAGACTCAAGCCCACAGTAGCTCAAGGCTTGTTCTTCGGGGAGTTCAGTCTTTCTCCACCGTGTTACTTTTCATTTTGTACTTTAGTCTGGTTGCTGAAGTCACTGAGAAAGGTCTGCTCCCACTATAATTATACAGCTCCACCTGTCCTACAGCTCAACAAAGCTACTCTTTCTTCTTTTATTAACAGTTCACTTTCCAGAAGCAAGTTAAAATATTTTCAGATGTGCTGGCCTATGAAACTGTCATGGTGATACTACTAATTTAAACCAGTTAGGAGAAACTCTAAATGCTTCAGTGTTTTATCAGGTAAAAAGTAAGCCTCTTTTAAAAAACAAAAAGGCCCACTGTTCCTACATTGAAATCTACTTTCCCCCTTGACATTGTGGTGAAAGGTTTGGGCCGGTTCCTGGTGCCTTGGTAACAAAGCAGCTCCCTCTCTGTTGCAACTATCCAGAAATTGGTCCTTTCTCGTTGCTGGCCTAGTGCTCTGCACCAGGAACAGCATTTTACTTGCAAACAGGGTGCTGTTATAAAGTAGTGAGATAAGCTGTTATTAGTATCTGCTAATAGAGATAAATGTCTGTAATGATTCTTGCATTCATAAACATTAATTACTGTAAGACAATTTAAATTAAATTGGAGCAATTTAACTACTTAATGGGATCCATATTTTCTGCTTATTCGTATGGCTGAAATCACACAGCCCTGCTCATGTATAGTATTTCAGCGGAGTAGTAACTTCAGGTGAATCGTGTGGGTTATTGGTGGAGAATAATAACTCAAAAGTTTACTGGCAAATGAAAAAAACTTGAAAAAAGCAGCATATCCAAATTAGACCAGGTGATGGTTTGTTCCGACATGTATGTAGTGAGGTTTTTTTAATGTTCAGGTAACAATACTCTATTTATGATACTCGGTGATAAGTATAAATAATATACAGAAAATTAACTTCTATTTGTTCTAATTTTGTACGCAGTTCCAAAAAGAACTGAAATTCTCCACTTCTTATTGAAGGAGCTTGCATTTATTGTAATTTCTTTCTCAGTAGAAGGTGCAAATATATGAAGCTCTTCATTCTGAGATGGCACCCGTTCAGCTTGAGATGTAAAGCAGTGCCAGGAAATACTTCAGTTCATTTCATCATTTGCCTTTTGAGCAGTTGTGGAATGTTGTGCTTATGCAGATTTAATATTGAGTGAAGTATTTGTGTGGTGTAGTTGTAGTTTAACAAAGGTGTAATGGGCAGTGAGCCAGCCTATTGGAGGTATGTTTTGAATCTTGGAACCATATCTTTCAAGTATTTCCAGATTGTTACCTGCTTTGAAAATGTGTTATATCTATGTTCTTTGGATGGAGACATGGTTTTTGAGTTTTGGGAGAGAAAGAGTCCTCCTGCTATTTGGTTAGCCAGATGAGAAGGGGGTGGATGGACGTGTGTAAACATTATAAAATGCCTAACCCAAGATTTTTATACTTGCATGTGTTTAAACTGTTTCTGGGAACTAAAAATAAAACTAAACTTGGCTAAAATTAAGTTCTGAAGGTTGACTTTTGCATTGTTGCTATTGAAGCCAAGAAGTAGTACATGAGATGACGTTATTTTTAAGAATAAATTGGCATTAGCAACAACAACTTGCATTTATATAGCACCTTTAACGTAGTAAAATGTCACAAGGCGCTTCACAGGAGTGTTATCAAACAGAATTTGATACTAATCCATATAAGGAGGTATTAGAGCAGTGAGGCAGGTTTTAAGGAGCATCTTGAAGGAGAAGTTTAAAGAAGCTAAATTGTATGCACACTGTATTTCCTGCAAGGAAGGTGTGCCAACACAAGAAGTTAGTGAGTCTCGAACACACGTATTGAGAGCTGCAGTACAAGTCTGTTACATTGGGACACCTTTGTGTTAATCCAGTTATTTTTATTAACCGAACTGTGCAGGAGGTACGAGAATTGAATGGGTGACTGAGCAGATGTTCCCTTTAATGAATGTCCTCATTAATGGGATATCTGCCGTAATTGCAAGATGGTCAAAACTGTGTTTGTGGAAAAGCTGTCAAGGTGTCAGAGTAAACAGTTAAAAATGTGTACTTTTTCACTATCACAATCTTTCCCCTTTTTATTTTTACCCTGTATCTAAGACAGAGCAAACCTTCAGTTCATGCTGATTGTGCTATAAATTGTTATGGTTAGCAACAACATGCATTTATATAGCGCCTTTAACGTTGTAAAACATCCCAAGGTGCTTCACAGGAGCAAAGATAATGTTTTGCTTTTAAATGGAGACATTTCTAGAGACCAAAACATGCCAGGTTTGAAGCATTTACTCTGGTCCCAAGTTTGGCACATTAAGACATTTGTTTCAGATGTTCTGAAATTATGGCAGAGTGAAAATTGGCTCCTTCATTCTCTACTGAGACACGCAGTATTTTGTCATAGTAATGTTCTGATTAGAATACACGGTAATGGCACTTTTTTATTTTAACAAATAATTCATTGTAGATTGAGACAGTTCACAGTAGTAACTGATCTGACATGAATAACCCCTAAAGCGTTGCAAGCTTCACAATCAGCACGGGGGGTTTGAAAGCTTTTGACAGCTTAAAATGTTACATTCTTATTAACCTTTATATTTGCCCTCTAAAAACCCTTATGGAATTGCATATGCAGCAAACTGCTTGACTTTTTAACATTACTTTGCAGCTCTGCTAGTTATGTTGAAATATTTGTTGGTAAAATGAAAAGCTTTAGTTATAACATTGTACAGTGATGGCATTTTCAGCTTAAGTATTTCTTCTGTGTATTGACACCTGGAAGTACACTGTTATTGTGCTTGGTACCCTGGATAAGTTGGAATGTTTGGAGATGAATGGGGAATCTATCTTGATGTAATTGCTTGTGCCAATGCAAGGACATTATTAAACAATAAACCGCCCCTTCTTCCCCTATTTCCAGTATCTTGAAGTCCATGGAATTTGTACCATCGGAAGGATCCGGAACACAGGTACGTTCTGTTCAAATTTAATAATTTTCTGTACTTGATGTATAAATTCCAATTTATCATGAGGAATATTGTAAGTTACAAAGCAGATAGTATATAAGTGCTACCCATCAATATAATGAATTATGGTAGAGATTCAGAAATTCCTGGGAGAAGATTTGGGCTAGGGTGAGAAAATTTGCACATAGAAACCAACATTTGTTTTCAGTAGATTTAAAACTTTAAGGATCAGAGTTTTGGACAAGTATCACACTCTGCAGTTTTCATAGCACACTTGGATTTTTTTGTCTGCTTAACAATAGCTTTATGTCTACATCAGTGTTCCTTGGGTGTCTCAGTCGATCCTCCATTATTGTTAGACAGTCAATCAATGGCTCTGCAGAGACATACACCACTACATATAACCGATCACATTAAGGAGCACATGTGTACCATATCAAAAGTTGTTGAAATATTTTATTTAAGTAATCATTCATGTAACTTATAGCTGAATTCTAATTGTGCCTATAACTTTCTAATACTCTAGTAATGTGTTTGTAAAAAAAATTGCTTAAATATTACAGGAAGGGCTGCAGTTGGAATAATTTGCAATCATGTATAATGCTGTAATTCTGCTGTGATGGGAACGCTTGGGAAACTGGAGGCAAATGGTTTTTGCAAATAGTTGTGCATTTTGAAAGCTACACAGAAACCAAATCATTTTTACATTAAATGTAATGACTTGGCATAGGGTTGCAGAGCATGTGTGTGTGTGGTACATTGAAAAAGGGACTCATTCTCTTCCTGTTACAGTCATTTGAAAGCATAACCAAGTGGTGACTTTAGTGTTGCCTTCAGATATGTGGTGCCAGTGTATGCAGTACCTTTACCATTACTGATACATGCTTTGTACCTATTTATAGTAACTCATTGAAGTGTAATATGAAAATGCTCATCTTGTACTTTGCGTATTCTTTAACTTAAACAATAAATCAAAATGACAGGAGGGAATTATAAATCCCACACAAGTTGAATATTATCCTTTTAGATGTTAATAGTAATCTGTATTGAAAGTGTAACTATCTTTTCTTTACAAGTTATACTTTTTCGGATTGATCTCGTGCACCTGAGCAGATGAAAGTCTTTGTTTTACCTCTCACATGCCTAGAACTTAACATGTCATCAGCTGCAGCCTTAATCAGAGAACATAATGTGCCTTTACATCGCTTTGAACAGAATTTCAAGGAACTATAAAAGCTACGTTGGGGACAGGAGTCTATGGGAGGAGCTGGCATCTGAATAGGGGTTCAATGAGACAGGAGTGTCTTTGTTATTTTACAGTTCATGAGCTGCAAATTTTGAGTTAGGATAATGAAGGGTGTGGGTGAATAGAGAATTAGATCATTGGATTCTAGTTCTTATTTACTGTTCTTACTGGGACCATTGAAATTATCGCCACAGTTTTGTTTAAATTTCTTGGGGTTTTGTAGATTTTTTTTAGGAATTTATGTTGAGTAAGAAACTACTTTAGTTATTATGAATGAGGTGTGATAATCTACTCTCATTTACAGTAATTATCTAAAAAGTAGAAAGCACTGATAAACTTCTGCATTGATGCATAACTTATAGTGCAATAGAAATGGTTCATGGCATTTTGCCACTACACTAACATTGCATAGGGTAATCCATTTTGTAATGTAAAAGCCCACAATTTATGATCTTGTGCATAAGTTTCATCAAACTTAGTGTAAAATTGGTGTTAAATCTAAAAATAATATTAAGTCACAATTGAAATCTTTGATGCAAATAATAAAGTATTCGTTCTTTTCCAAATCTGAAATTGCCAATTTGTGACAGTGTTAAAGTTGACTGTAAACCTTCAGAGACTAGTAGTATTTCTGTATCAAGTCTATAAAAATAGGTTCATTCTTTGATGGCTGGATAAAATTACAAAGCCCCTTACCCACCCACACAAAAGCATCTAAACCCCCTCTTTCCTTGCTCGATCTGTCGGTAACAGCAGAAACAGCAAATCCCAGCTAGGAATAAGACAGGGTTGGATTTTGGGGATAGAGACCAAAATCAGTTTTTCTTGGGTGTGAGCGTAATCTATTATGGGACAATATAAGGCGTACTTGGGAAGTGGAGGAAAGGATTAAAGGCTTCTCCTCTTGGGCTGTAAGATAACACAGCACACCATGTTCTCACTGTGGTTTGTAACACTGAACATCATGCATATTTTTAGAATATCAATTTTTTTGTGGGAGTGGGGAAGAGAGCAGAAATCTTGTTTCTTTGCCAGAAAGCTTAAACAGGCATGTAAGATTGTTTTGTAAACTATTTTTATGTCTGCCAAAGGAGGAGAGTGTGCATACTTTCAGCATAATGAGAGAATGCACATTTAAACATGATTTACATCATTTCATCCTGTGTGCTTGTCAGTAAACAAAGAGGTTTGCCAGGCACTTTATAAAGATGATATGTCTTTAAAGGACTTCTGTGCTGAAAGAGGTTGCCTTGGGCTACATGTCTGCTGTTAATTTTGATTCTTAATGAATCCTTGATTAAGCAAGATGAGTACTGAAATATCACACGTTTAACATTAAGTAAATCTGACTACATTACTGTTGCTTTATCAGGACACATCCAAAACCCTAGAGGTACTTCTACTGGAGAAGAATCGCTCATTGCAATCTGAAAATGCAACTCTGCGTATCACCAACAGTGACCTTAGCGGTAGGTCTTTGCATTTGCAGCTTATATAGCTGTGCTTGGGGAATGTGAGAACCAGATCCTGAGAGCAAACCTGCACTAGTGCATGGCAGCAAGATTAATCTGTATTACACCATTCGAAAGCACTAAATTGTGCTTGTGTATTTGTACAGACTGGGTAATAGGAAGAAGCTTTCAGACCTTGAAGACAGTGGTTTAAAAAAAAGACCAGATTTTTGCCTGAATTTTATCTTGATGCATTTGGGTATATAAGCTGTGTTTTTTCTCATTGGTTTATGTCTTGAATATATATTCAATAGCGATTACAGTATTTAATTAAATGTAATTAATGTCATTTTGTATTTGCTGCAGTTATTTCTCTGGGTAGGGTTTTATATCTGTTAAGCTAACACATTGCCTGACTGTGGCACTTATACAAAGTAAATGTTTGGTATGGGCTGCTTAAATGCTCGTCAGGGATTCTCCAGGCTGCCACTTACAAGAAAGGTACAAACAACAAATGCATGACATCTGTCTTTGGGGGCTAGTCTGGCATATTCAAATTTGACCAGTCGCGTCAGCAGAAACGCCCTTTTGAAACCTGCAATTTTGGGCTAAAGTTTGCTAATTTTCATGGTTTTACTTTTCACTCCCCCATAATGCATTGTGTTTGACCTTTCTTGTAGGGTCAGCTGGGAGAAATGGGAAAGACCGACCTGAGAGTCTGCGCCCTTCGACCTCACCATCCTCCCCTCCCTCTAAGTTGCTGCGCAACGCGAATGAGCAGGCTTCCAGTGCTAACGGTACGCACCAATTCTCACCGACGGTTTTAGGTCAAGATTTTTTCAACTCATCATTGACAAGCTCCCCGTTCCCCCTGGCCTCTGCAGGGAAATTTGCACTAAACTCGCTTCTTCAGCGGCAGCTAATGCAGTCCTTCTACTCCAAGGCAATGCAGGATGCGGGAAGCACAACCATGCTTTTTCCAACAGGTCCCTACAGCACAAACTCCATATCGTCCCCAAGTCCCATCCAGCAGAGCTCTGACCTGAACGGAATGATCCCTTCACCCAGCCAGTCAGAGAGTGCTGGAAGCATATCTGAGGGTGAGGAGCTGGACACGGCGGAAATTGCACGGCAAGTTAAAGAGCAGCTGATCAAGCACAATATTGGCCAACGGATATTTGGACATTACGTACTGGGGTTGTCTCAAGGCTCTGTAAGTGAGATATTGGCCAGGCCCAAACCATGGAATAAGCTGACTGTTCGAGGGAAGGAGCCTTTTCACAAGATGAAGCAGTTCCTGTCCGATGAACAGAACATTCTGGCCCTGCGGAGCATCCAGGGCAGGCAAAGAGGTGGGTGATGGATTTTACTTCCTTCATTCTAAATATCTTAAAGAGACAGTATTCCTACAGATGTCCTATCTTGCCTAGACAAAATATGACTTAAAAATGATTTTGAATTGTCTGGAAGCCTGGCATTGGTTGTACCAAACAAGGGAGGTAGCAGGGATGTGGGGAGGGCAAAATGGAGGATGAAATTGCGTGGGAGGAAAATGGCAAACCTGAAGCAAGGAAACTATTTTTTTTAAACTTTATTTATTCTTAATTTCTTACAAATTTTGACACCAATTTCTCACTACAATCCAGCACGCCACGTCTTCATGTACTGTGTTGTTTATGGAACTATGGCTAAGAGAGAAATAATATTAAAGCCTCTTTATGGCTGCTCCCCTGATAGGTCAGTGAATAACTGCAGTGCCAAGTATGGTACTGAAGCATCTGCAGAAGGATGGCCCCTGGTCTGTCCGGAGTCAGCTGCTCTCAGTGTGAGTGGGCCAGTTAGCCTCACTGGCCCTTGGCTGGGAAGATGGAAGATAACAACCAGGATTGCTGCTTATGACTGCTGCCCAGCAATGTTGAGTGGGGACAGGATTGAGCCACCATTGTCTGGGCTCACACACGGGATCTGCTGGTGCTTGTGGAGCCATACCCAACCATGTGTCAGCACCCACTGTGGGTGAGGGAGGAGTACCATTGGAAAATACTCTTCACCACGTCGGATTGGTGCACTATATATAGGAAGGGACCACTGCACACTTACACATCAAAACTGGTTAGAATGGACAACATGGCTGCTTATTATTTCCACAAAGAATTGCCATCTGATACTGAAGTGGAATTTTTCTAAGGGCTCAGAATAGCTAATTGATACTGTGACAGTTACAGAAAGTAGATTTGACTTTGAACATGGCAACTCACAATGTTAATAGGCCTACTAAAAGGAATACTGTGTCTTTAAGCTAGCATACTGATACTGCAATGTGATTGTAGTTTGCAAAGTGTTGAGATGTAACACAGCTCTTATTTCCATCCCTCAGCACAGTCATTTTAATACATTTCCAGAATTGATGTATTTTGGGAGGGCAGGGTTGACTTTTGGCAATGGTATTTCTTTTCAATATTGGAAGCTTCTGAGAACCTGGCCATTTATATCACCTATAACTTCCTAGCACGATTAAATTAACTGTAATGCGGACTTTTCAAAGCCTTCACAGACACCCTGATATATTTTCTTGTGGTGACTGGTGCACCTTTACCTTGCAATAGATTTATAACATTAAATGAAAAACTCTTACTCTGGCACAATGCACAGTGATGACTTTACTGTAATAGACTGTGGCTGAAGCCTGAGGATGTGATGTTTATTTAGGGACTAACTAATACAGGATCTGCTGATCTCACGATCACTAACTCTACCCATATTCGCAGTATGTTCTGATGTAGTTTCAGATCTTGCAGTTTACCTGCAAATAAAATCATTGTTTCAACGTGTAGTAACAAGAATAAAATACTGCAGCACTACAGTGTAAACTTTTCATTTGAAAACAATTAAATTAAACAGGGCAAGTAGGCTTCCTATAGCTCAGCTTGCTTATGCAGTGAGTCGTTGAACCACAGAAGTCGCAGGTTCAATCCCTGATGTGCTGAATTAACTGGTTTCAGTAGGACAGCGATGAGTACTGCAGTTAGCCTCAGTATCCCTGGGTTAAGAACAGGAACTGGTCAGCTTCCTGCCCCTGACTGTTATCCAGCAAACCCCTGCTGGGATTGTGGATGTTGGTGGAAGCTCAGCGATCATTTCTCCCCCCTCACCACCCTCTGAAACACTTGCTGTCAAAGCTCGCACATGAGTATTGGTCAGTAAGTGAGGTACCGCAGGGCGACAGGTGCCAGCGAGGGATTAACGCCTTCAGGAGAAGGCTCGGGATGGGTGAGAGGAACCTGGAAAGGCAAACAGGACAAGGAAGGATCATTTGCTGAAAGTCTCCAGGAATAATGAGTGCTGAGCTAACGCTGAGATGTTACTTGTTCTCTGTCAGTGCTATATGCTATGCTTTTGCTGTGTTACATTAGGTAGGAGAGCTGAGGTACCATTCTGTTGACTACCTGCTACTGCTGAGCATCAGTCAGATTAGGTTGTAAACCAGCCATATACTTCAGTATATTAAATATATTGTTAGCAGTGGTGCGGTATAGGGATTAGTACAGATGATAAGGTAAGCTTCTCCATAACCGAGTGCTTATAAAGAATTCAGCAGAAGAACACAACTTGCTGACTCGTACACGATTCCAGCCATTCTGATACACCCACTGCCATTTTGGTTGTTGCCGATAGTCTGCTCCTCCTGCAGCATGCTTTGTTATCTCAGACTTTCTCATTCATACTTGGATTAAAGCGCCTGATAGGGAGGGAAAGATATGAAGGAAGCATTGACATCAGCCTCCAGTCAGTGAGGTGTGAATGCTGCTGCTGCTGCTTTTATAATAATATTCATCTGGAATTAAATTCTCATCTTGCATTGATTAGAATGAATTAGGAAATAGAGATCTGTCCAATCAACTCTCTGGAACCTGATCTCAGCACCAATCCTGGTTTAGCAATACATTTTCAATATGTCGAAAGCCTGCTCTGCCCCATGTCTTCTGTTTCACTCCCAAATTGCGCAGTACAATCCTGTACTTTGGGAAGGTGCCTTCATGATTCATTAGCTCATTCGGAAGATCCACCTTCTCTTGACATCACTGGCTCCACAACCCTACTTCCACAGCCCCATCGGGTGATTTCCTGCCTCTCTCCACTTGCTCTTCTCTTCATTATCAGTTACTTGGACTGCTAGAAACAGCTGTGTGACCTTTGGTGAAGTGAAATAATAAAACATAGACAGATAAAAAGAAAGACACCTCAAATTCTGAAAATATGGAATGGAAACAGTGCAATTCACAGGTCCGTGGGCGTGTGAAAAGCAGAGGCTGCAATGCTTCAGGTAGAAATGCTTCAGCAGATGAGGCAGCTGAAAATAAGATGAGATATCGTAAAACGTTCTTTTTAAAGGGAGGTAAACTCTAAAAAAAAATCTAAGAAAACACATAAGGAGCTGATAGCGAAAGAAATTAATTCTAAACAGCAGACAGGACAAGATGAGGTTTGACCAGGGTAGCTTGGTGCAGCGAGCCAGTGAGGGAAGCAGTCCCGATCCCAAGTATTCCACATTGTCACAACTAAATCATCTTCATCAATTGAGGGCACTACCTTTTCTATTTTCTCCTGACTGAAAGAGATAAATAATTGATTGAGTTTATAAATATGCGGCCTCTGGTATGTTTCTTCCTCATCTCATACACAAACACACAGCTGTGTGCACTTGACAGTCTGTAAGTTGGTGTGTAGAGAAGCATGATATTTAATTGTCAAAGACATCAGATGAGCATTGACTCACAGGAAGCTGCTGTGTGACTTCTGCTGGATGTACTTTTCTGAGTTTAACGTTAATTTTGTGGAAAGTCAGTACAAGTATTGATAGTGATTATAGCAACAGGAGGTTTGTGAATAGAACAAATGCAGAATTAAAAAAAACAGAGCTCCTCATTTAGCACAGACACAGTTAACTCTGAGTGTTCTGGCTATACTCGCTAATGATTTTCTGATCCAGTGTTGAAATGAGCTGTTTGATCTGAGAAAGCACTCTTTGGCTAAGAGAAAGTGAACATTGAGTCAGGAACATCTGTGAGAAACTCTACCGAGCCAATTTATCCGCACAACTGTGTTTGTTTCATCATCTGTGGCAATGCAGCTCAATTAAAATGTCATTTTTGTAACCAAGACTCTTAACACGTTTCTCCAGAAACGTTGCCTTCTGCTCCCTCCTTTTGCAGATACCATTTTTACCAGTTTACTCTTGGGTACATTTGTGCTTGTATTTTCTTATCAATTCCTATCAAACATTGAAGTCTTTTATTTTCCATAAATGAAGAACTTGTGCCGTGTGGAAGGTGAATGATGGAGGGAAACTGCCAGAGGTATATAATAACATAAAGCATTTTAGCAGAAAATTAAAGTGGATGCACTTGAATAGTTAACTAATACAGAAATGTTACTTTCAATTACAAACACTGGTTGTTGCAGAGTGAGGCAGTGTTGAGGAAGATGCTGCACAAGATACTTGATGAGAAACCTGCACTGGAGAGAGGACACAATATTATGGCTTGTACCAAGGCGTATCTCCGATTATCATCGCAATACTAGGCCATTGCAGTTGATCTAATTGATTGGAAAATTCATTTACAAAAATGTAACATGTTTTAAAAAATTGAACAACCTTTATACAGCTTGGGAAAAGTAATGAAAATGAAATAATTGTTTCGAGAATAAGGAGGCTACTGACATTCAACATTGTGAGTGCTGAAGTCACACAATTTTAAAATGATTTTTGTGCCACCAAAAATCATAGAACAACACCTGTGTCATGTAGTTCTTTCCCACTGCCCCACCCACCAAAACAACTCCATTAAAACAATCAGTGACAGTATATATTGCACGTGCTCCAGTATATAGCATGCTAGGTCACTGTAAAGAGACAAAAAACACTCCCCCTTGTTTTTTATTCTTATCGAAACTTGTTTTTTAACAGAGGTTCCAGGCCAGAACATACAAAGAATGTTGCAGGAAGTAAAGAAACGAAGATATGGTTCAGAAGGTAGGTCCTGGGATGTTCTGTTAATTACAGCCAATAGGAGTCATTTAAACATAGTAAATATACAAAGCACAAGTTATGTGGTCTGACACTGGCCTGGAATCTGCTGGAAAACAGATAATGTAAGTATAAAAATCAAGGCGTTAACATCTTAAAGCTGCAATGAGTGCCGATCTGAGTAATTTACATTTATTTTTGAGCACATTTATTCTCCCCAGACTGTATTTTAAGTAATTTCTCATTGCTAGTTCTTTATCGTAAACACTTTATCTGAACATCCTTTGCCACTAATTGTAAATTTAAAGAAAAGGGATGGGTTTGGTGCTGTGTCTGATGTAGCTGGTTAAGTGAGTCAGAGCGTATGGCTGCTGGAGGTTTGACTGATTGGGTGTCTGTGGCTGCAATTTTCTGGGGTCTGTGCAGACGTGATCGGAGGCGGGTCGGGTTGGAAATTTGAAATAAGTTGCAGTGGGTCTGGACGGTGTAGTTCCAGAGGAGTGGCGGATAGCTAACATAATACCTATATTTAAGAAGGGGATAGAACATGTTCAGGGAATTATAGACCAGTCAGCTTAACATCGGTGGTTGGAAAAATAATGAATCCCTGCTAAAGGAGAAAATAGTAGAACCAATAGTAGAAACCAAAAATATAATAATGAATAGTCAGCATATAGTCATCAAAAGGGAAAGTCTTGTTTGACCACCTTCGATGAATTTTTTGAAGAGGTAACAGAGAGAGTAGACAATGGTAATGCAGTACATGTAATTTATCTAGATTTTCAAAAGGCCTTCGTTACGGTACCACATAATAGACTAATGAATAAGGTCAGAGAATGCGGAGTCCGGAGACAAGTAGCAGAATGTAAAGCTAGCTGGCTTCAAGACAGAAAGCAGAGAGTAGGGGTAAAGGGCAGCTATTCACAGTGGCAGAAGGTGGGTAGTGGTGTTCCACAAGGATCAGTGCTGGGACCACTGTTGTTCACAATTTATATTAACGATTTGGACTTTGGAATCAAAAACACAATTTCTAAATTTGTGGATGACACCAAATTGGGAAGATAGCCAATACTGAGGACGACTGCAACGAATTACAGGAGGACATTAATAAACTTGCAGAATGGGCATATCATTGTTGAACTTCATTTGCCACAGATAAATGTGAGGTATTATATTTTGGTAGGAAGAATAGGGAGGTCACTTATTACTGGGAGGGTGTGAGTCTGGGTGGGGTATGGGAACAAAGGGATCTCGGATACAAATACACACATCACTAAAAGTAGCGACACGGGTTAGCAAGGCCATAAAAAGCAAACCAAGCACTGGGGTTTATTTCTAGAGGGATAGAATTGAAAAGTAGGGAAGTTATGCTAAACCTGTATTGAACCTTGGTTAGACCACACTTGGAGCACTGCGTGCAGTTCTGGTCACCATATTATAAAAAGGATATAGAGGCACTGGAGAGGGTGCAGAGAAGATTTACAAGGATGATAACAGAAATGTGAGGGTATACATATCAGGAAAGGATGAACAGGCTGGGTCTCTTGCTGCGTGAAAAAAGAAGGCAGAGGGGTGACCTAATACAGGTCTTTAAAATTATGAAAGGTTGTGAGAGTGGATACAGAGACAATGTTTCCACTTGTGGGGTTGAGCATAACTAGAGGCCATCAATATAAGATAGTCACCAAGAAATCCAATAGGGAATTCAGGAGAATCTTCTTTACCCAGAGAGTAAACTCGCTACCACGGAGTGGTTGAAGCGAATTTAAGGGGAGGCTAGATAGCATATGAGGGAGAAGGGAATAGAGGGTTATGCTGATAGATTTAGATTAGGAAAGACAGGAGGAGGCTTGAGTGGAGCATTAATGTCAGCATGGACTGGTTGGGCCGAATGGCCTGTTTCTCTGCCGTGTGTCTTATGTAATCCTATGTAAAACCACCTGCTGCTGCACAGGACAGAGGGCATCAGCACAGGGCAGCACCGTGCCGGAGGCGATATCCCAACACAGGGTCTACAGGCAGAGGATGAGCTTCCTGAACATGACTAAGCAGGTTCAGGCTATCACACCAGGGCGTTGCAGACATTTGCACATTACTCAAGCAACATCTGCAGCCCAGAGGAGCGGGTGGACACGCCTTGCCAGTGGCTTTCAAAGTCACCAGCACCTTCAACCTCTTCGCCTCAGGCTCCTTCCAGGTATCTGCAGCAGATATTTGCGGCATCTCGCAGTCGGCCATCCACAGACGCATCACACAAGTCACCGATGCCATGTTTAACAAGTCAGACAATTATGCGAACTTTGCCACTGATGAAGTCAGTGTTACTGAGCGGGCGCTTGGCTTTGTCGCTCTGGCTGGCTTCCCACGGGGGCAGGGTGTCATCGACTGCTCACGTGGCCATCAGGGAACCCCATCATCACCCGGGGTCTTTGTCAACCACAAGCGCTTGCACTCAATGTGCAGCTGGTCTGCAACCATAAGAAGATCATCATGCACCTGTGTGTCAAATACACTGGCAGCTGCCATGACTCTTTCGTCCTTCGTCAGTCCACCCTCCCTCAGCACTTCATTCCTCCAAACAGACTTACCGGCTGGCTGCTTGGAGACAGGGGCCATGACACCCTTGAGAAGACCAAGTCCTGAGGCCCAGGAGAAATACAATGAAAGCCACATTTCCACCAGATGTGTCCTAGAGCAGACAATAGGCTCGCTGAAGATGTGCTTCAGATGCCTTGAGAGATCTGGAGGAGCCCTTCAGTACGCACCAGCCAGAGTCTCCAGAATCGTCGTGTGCTGCTGTGCCCTGCACAACATAGCGCAGCAGTGAGGATTAGCACTGCATGAGGAGCAAGGCACAGAGCCAACAGCCTCTTCAGAGGAGGAGGAGGAGCAGGTGGACGAGGAGGAGGAGGAGGAACATCAGCTGGAAGACGAGGAGGAGCAGGAGCTGGAGGAAACTGTAGGCCAGATCCCACCAGCACCCGAGCACATTGCTGTCCGAGAGTCTAGGGATGGCCTCATCATGGACAGAATTGCTTAACTTTATGCAGTACACCCATATGGCTGCCACATGCTGCACCAGGTTGGCACCACCTCACAGCAACACCATAAAGGCTCCCTACTATGACCAAGCCATTCCTTTCACCATTGCTGGTGATACTGCTATCGCCATTCACTGCAACTCACTAAGCCACTTCCAAAGGTGCACACAAATGCGTCCAAGATGGGAAACTGGTGAAAATGAAAATTTTAATGGTTGACAATCCAATACCAAAAACTTGCCATTAACATTGACTAAAACACCCAACCTTGTGAATCTACTTGTGTGTCATCTTTCTCGTCCGCGTGCTTCTACGAGGTGCTACCCCTGTGGCTTCAGCAGAGCTAGAGGCAGCCTGCTCACTTCCCTACTGAGAGTTGCTCGACACTATTGGCGGACGTCCTCTGGGTTTTGGAGCCTGTGATGGCCCCACAAAAGTCTGCTCCTCCTGTGGCTGTGCAGGGGCAGGCTCAGCATCGCTGTCTGAGGAGCCATCTGGGGCTCTGACTGAGGGGGAGGGGCAATGGGGAGAAGTGGGAGCGTTTTGAGAGGAGCCCAGACTTCCCTTTCCCCTCTCACCGTCATCCCCCTCATGGGCCACCCGCACTTCCCTGCGAGCAAGGAACTGGTGAGCACCTTGCTGCACATCAGTGAGGCCATGAGGATCCACATCTACGCTGACATCCCTCCTGGACAGGAGGTCTATGAGCCTCTGCTATCTATTTCCTATAGATCGCCATCTGCTCCTGTGTGTGGCACATTAGCTAGTCCATCCAGGTGGCCATCCTTCCCATGGAACAGCACAATGTTGCAATTGCCTGCGACACAGTGGTTCAATTCTTTGCACATTTGCAGACATTGCGGTCACAAAACCTGTCAGCCTCCTGCACATCTTGTTGTACCTCCAGGATCGCCCTCTTTCTGGCTGGCCCCCGAGGCTCAGCGTCTGCATGCAGCCGAGCAGAGCTGGGAGTGTCCTGCGCCCTCCGACACAAAGTCTCTACTGCTGTCCCCATCTCCACCATCTGCTCTTGCTCACCTGTGATTTGTGACACACCAGGTGGCAACTCTACTCGACGTCGCATGGGAACCCCCCGAGGTGTGCGTCTCTGCGCTGGTGTTGGGTGCACTAATGTCTGGTGTTGCTGCGATCTCAGAGGCTGGAGGCTCCCCTTGGAATCGTCTTCCTCTTCCTCCTGGACTGGGGGGCGGGGGGGGGGGGCGCTCTTGATGGACCTGTGTGAAAGTAAAGAGATGAGTTCGATATACCATATGAAGAGTGGGTACATATACCATTATCCACATGATGAGCATTCAGTGGCTGAAGACATCAGTTCCCATACGAGTGCCTGCTGTATGCCATGTAGTTGCATGAAATGTAATTCTGCACCAGGTTGCTGAGATGTCCTCTTCTCTCCGTCCCCACCTCCAGCTGCTCAGCCACTCCCGATAGTTCCAGCGCAGCCTCCTCTGCTGTTGTGAGGGTGACAAATGATGGAGGCCCACCTCCAGTTCGTTCCCTCTCCCCTTTATTGTGCGCTTTCTTTTCCTGCAAGAAGAGAATCATAGAAATTTACAGCATGGAAGGAGGCCATTTCAGGCCATCGTGTCCGCGCCGGCCGACCAAGAGCTATCCAGCCTAATCCCACTTTCCAGCTTTTGGTCCGTAGCCCTGTAGGTTGCGGCACTTTAAGTATTTTTTTAAATGTGGTGAGGCTTTCTGCCTCTACCACCCTTTCAGGCAGTGAGTTCCAGACCCTCACTACCCTCTGGGTAAAGAAATTTCCCCTCAGCTTTCATCTTCATTATCAACCACACAGCCTATTTAGTGTCATCTACAAACTTCTTAATCATACCCCAAACATTCAGGTCCAAGTCATTGATATATCCCACAAAAAACAAGGGACCGATTACTGAGCCCTGCGGAACCCCATTGGGTACAGCCTTCCAGAAAGAAGAGAAGGTTGAGTGAGAGTAGTGGAAGGAGTATAATGAATAGATGGGTTACATCTTTCGAGGGGGACTATAATGGTTTGGGGTGGCAATGCCAAGTGGCCTTGTGTGTTGTTAGTTGGTCTGATTGCATTAGGGTGAGGGTGAGGGGTGCCTAGTAAGATGGAGATGTGATACTGTAGATGGAGTGAGTGAGAGGGAGGGGTAAGGTATGTTGTGAGTAAGGATGTACAGGAGTAGGGTTGGGAAGGCAAGAGCGATGGGGATGTGATGAGAGGCACAGCAGGTGAAGTTGAGCGTGGCTTTGCCCTCACTTTTCCTAATCTAATGAGATCATTGAAACGTTTCTGGCATTGCACCAGATCCTCCTGAACACATCCCTGCTGGTGACTCCTCTGCAATTTGGAACTAGGATCTTTTTGTCTGTTGGGGAGGTTTCTTCCGCCCATTGGAAGGGAAGAGGACCTCCCTACATGCTCTCACGCTCCACAAACATATGGGGGGAGACATTGGAAAACCTGGGTGCAGTCCTCTGCCTCTGTGCAGCCATCTCTGCATCTGATTGGAGCAATTGGAGCAATTTACAGTGTCAGCGTGGCTCAGTTGGCAGCACTCTCGCGTTTGAGTTAGAAGGTTGTGGGTCAAGTCCCACTTCAGGGACATGAGTACATAAATCTAGGCTGACACTCAGCAGTGCTGAGGGAGTGCTCACTGTCAGGGGTGCTGTCTTTCGGATGCGATGTAAAACCGAGGCCCCGTCTGCTGTCAGGTGGACAGAAAATATCCCATGGCACTATTCGAAAAAGAGCAGGGGAGTTATCCCCAGTGTCCTGGCCAATCCCTTATTTAAAGTAACAAAAACAGATTACCTGGTCATTATCACATTGCTGTTTATGGGAGCTTGCTGTGTGCAAATTGGTTGCCGCGTTTCCCACATTACAACAGTGACTACACTTCAAAAGATACTTCATTGTCTGTAAAGTGCTCCTAGATGAACCTTCAAATGCAATGCTTTAAATATCCCGGCTGAAAACGCGTCATTGATGTCATCAGACCTGTGGGTCAGCGAACAAAGATCACATGGATGAATTTCAACAATTGTACATCCCTGTCTGGCGTAAATATAAAACGGGGAAGGTGGCTCAACCGTGGCTAACAAGGGAAATTAGGTGTAGTGTTAAGTCCAAGGAAGAAGCATATAAATTGGCCAGAAAAAGCAGCAAACCTGAGGACTGGGAGAAATTTAGAATTCAGCAGAGGAGGACAAAGGGTTTAATTAGGAGAGGGAAAATATAGTATGAGAGGAACATAAAAACTGACTGCAAAAGCTTCTATAGATATGTGAAGAGAAAACGATTAGTGAAGACAAATGTAGGTCCCTTGCAGTCAGAATCAGGTGAATTTATAATGGGGAACAAAAAAATGGCAGACCAATTGAACAAATAGTTTGGTTCTGTCTTCACTAAGGAAGACACAAAAAACTGTCCGGAAATACAAGGGGACCGAGGGTCTAGCGAGAAGGAAGAACTGAAGGCAATCCTTATTAGTCAGGAAATGGTGTTTGGGAAATTGATGGGATTGAAGGCCGATAAATCCCCAGGGCCTGAAAGTCTGCATCCCAGAAAGTGGCCCTAGAAATAGTGGATGCATTGGTGGTCATTTTCCAACATTCTATAGACTCTGGGATCAGTTCCTATGGATTGGAGGGTAGCTAATGTAACCCCACTTTTTAAAAAAGGAGGGAGAGAGAAAACAGGGAATTATAGACCGGTTAGCCTGACATCGGTGGTGGGGAAAATGTTGGACTCATTTATTAAAGATGTAATAGCAGCGCATTTGGAAAGCAGTGACAGGATCGGTCCAAGTCAGCATGGATTTATGAAAAGGAAATCATGCTTGACAAATCTAGAATTTTTTGAGGATGTAACTAATAGAGTGGACAAGGGAGAACCAGTGGATGTGGTGTATGTGGAGTTTCAAAAGGCTTTTGACAAGATCCCACACAAGACATTAATGTGCAGAATGAAAGCACATGATATTGGGGGTAATGTATTGACGTGGATAGAGAACTGGTTGGCAGACAGGAAGCAAAGAGTAGGAATAAACGGGTCCTTTTCAGAATGGCAGGCAGTACTAGTGGGGTACTGCAAGGTTCAGTGCTGGGACCCCCAGCTATTTACAATACACATTAATGATTTAGACGAAGGAATTTAATGTAATATCTCCCAAGTTTGCAGATGACATTAAGCTGGGTGGCAGTGTGAGCTGTGAGGAGGATGCTAAGAGGCTGCAGGATGACTTGGACAGGTTAGGTGAGTGGGCAAATGCATGGCAAATGCAGTATGATGTAGATAAATCTGAGGTGGCAAAAACAGGAAGGCAGAATATTATCTGAATGGTGACAGATTAGGAAAAGGGGAGGTGCAATGAGACCTGGGTGTCATGTTACATCAGTCATTGAAAGTTGGCATGCAGGTACAGCAGGCGGTGAAGAAGGCAAATGGCATGTTGGCCTTCATAGCGAGAGGATTTGAGTATAGGAGCAGAGAAGTCTTACTGTAGTTGTACAGGGCCTTGGTGAGGCCACACCTTGAATATTATGTCCAGTTTTGGTCTCCTAATCTGAGGAAGGACATTCTTGCTATTGAGGAAGTGCAGCGAAGGTTCACCAGACTGATTCCCGGGATGGCAGGACTGACATATGAAGAAAGACTGGATCGACTAGGCTTATAATCACTGGAATTTAGAAGAATGAGAGGGGATCTCATAGAAACATATAAAATCCTGACGGGATTGGACAGGTTAGATGCAGGAAGAATGTTCCCAATGTTGGGGAAGTCCAGAACCAGGGGTCACAGTCTAAGGATAAGGGGTAAGCCATTAAGGACCGAGATGAGGAGAAACTTCTTCACTCAGAGAATTATGAACCTGTTGAATTCTCTACCACAGAAAGTTGTTGAGGCCAGTTCCTTAGATATATTCAAAAGGGAGTTCGATGTGACCTTTATAGCTAAAGGGATATGGAGAGTAAACAGGAATGGAGTACTAAAGTTGCATGATCAGCCATGATCATATTGAATGGCGATGCAGGCTCAAAGGGCCGAATGGCCTACTCCACCTATTTTCTACGTTTCTATGCACCATTCTATAGGGCCGGGTAAGGTGCAGGGCGGGATTAATAGGCCATATTGGGGTGGAAGCAACAACAGGCTCACGACCTGCCACGCGATCGCCCGCACCCGACCCACCCACATACAGACAATTCCAGCCTGTGTCTCTTTTGGCAAATAGTAAAACTGAGCACAGTGCAAACTACAGGTTTTACCTTTCAAAATCTCAAGTTGTTCAGGGAGACAGAGGAGTGTATTCAAATAAATTTGATTTAAAAGGCATTGCAGCTTTAAGTGATGGCTGACATACTTTAACAGTTGTGACTTAATGAAGCGCATGGTGTGAATTATTTCTGTTACCAGGAATATTCACAAGACTGCAATGTTCTTTGTTTGTTAACCCACGGGACAATGTTGACCAATTGAAGTGTTTACAAGTGTTGATCACCATGGAGGAAATGACTACGAAGTAGTCTATGAATACTTTCAGCAGCGTTTGGTCAGAGTGAAATATTGGTTGCACAGCTTGGGTAATTGAGACCATTTTGTCCGATCTGGTCAGCTCCCTGAGCACGGCATTCGAGTGAGGAGAGAGATTGAAATGGAGAATTCAATCCTCTGAAGGCCAAGTGATATCTTTGGAAAACTTAAACTCAAATATATTAGAATTGTTTTAAACCTCAGCAGTAGTTCTGACCATGTCACTGGACATGTTTTTATTTGCAGTAAAGTCCCTATATTTTGTTTTTTAAGTTAAGAAATTGTTATTAACCTTTACTAAAATATGAGCAGGATAGAACCAACTGTGTCGTTTGTCTAAGTCGCATTAGTTATGCATTTATATCAAATATTTGATAACACTGTTTTCCTAATGCAGAAGCAGGGAACTCCAGTGTTCTCCCACAAATCACTGGTTACCACATTTTCTGGTAAAATAACTGACTATCCCTCAACAGTATTTCATTGTCTGTGTAACGCTTTGCGATGTCCCTAGAAACATAGAAAATAGGTGCAGGAGTAGGCCATTTGGCCCTTCGAGCCTGCACCGCCATTCAATAAGATCATGGCTGATCATTCCCTCAGTACCCCTTTCCTGCTTTCTCTCCATACCCCTTGATCCCCTTAGCCGTAAGGGCCATACCTAACTCCCCCTTGAATATATCACAAGATTGCTAATTAGTACCTTCTCATTACACATCACCCAGTCTTGGATAGCCAGCTCTCTAGTTGGTTCCTCGACATATTGGTCTAGAAAACCATCCCTAATACACTCCAGGAAATCTTCCTCCACCGCATTGCTACCAGTTTGGTAGCCCAATCAATATGTGGATTAAAGTCACCCATGATAACTGCTGTACCTTTATTGCACACATCCCTTATTTCTTGTTTGATGCTGTCCCCAACCTCACTATCCTTCGAGGTCAAGGTCACCGCGGCACTGTCGTTCTACGCGTCCGGTTCCTTTCGGGCCAACACAGTCGACATTTCCTCTCTATCTCACCATGCCACACATCGCTGCATTAGACAAGTCACAGAGGCCGTGTACGTACATAGGATGGACTTTATCAGCTTCCCCATGACCACGGAGGTTCAGACTGACAGGACTGGAGCATTCTACCGCATTGCTAAGTTCCCCAAGGTGCAGGGAGCAATAGACTGTACTCAATTCGCCATGCGGGCAACTTCTCAGGACCCAGAACTTTTTCGCAACAGAAAAGGATTTCACTCCCTGAAGGTCCAACTAGTTGTCGACCACAACCAGATAATAATGGCAGTGAATGCCAAATGTTCAGGCAGCTTCGATGAGGCTCACATCCTGCGTGAGAACTGTCATGTTTGTATCTACAATGTAACACCACTGTGTTACTGTATACATTCAACTCGGATGCACACCTTGACCACAGGAGGTGAACTTGTGGGAGACACTCCTTACCTGACCACACAGGTATATAAAGGGAGGTCCCACGCAGGGTTATCATTTCTGGAGTCCTGTAATAAAGAGTTAAGGTCACAGAGTGGCCTTGTCCTTGGAATGTGCCTCATGTGGTTTCATGCTGTAGAGTAAGGGCTTTACATTGGCGAAGAGAAATGGAAATTCACGACCCACGAGAATGGCCACCGGCAACACAGAGGAATGGTACTATGTTGGGGAAGACTGGGACGATTTTGTCGAGAGGCTTGAGTAAAGCTTTGTTATGAAAGACTGGCTGGTGGATGCAGTGGCTGACAAGCGACGGGCTCATCTCCTGACCAGCTGCAGATCAAAGACTTATGCGCTCATGAAGGACTTACTGGCACCCGAAAAGCCGTCAGACAAAACCTTTGAAGAGCTTAGCAAATTAATCGGGGAGCACCTCAAACCGGCGAGCAGCATACACATGGCTCCACACAGATTCTACACCCACCGACATCGTGAAGGACAGAGCATACCGGACTTCGTAGCAGACCTCCGGCATTTGGCCAGTCTCTGTAAGTTCACAGACGCCTGCAGGGGGGAGATGCTAAGGGACTTCTTTATCGAGGGTATAGGTCATGCGGGAATTTTTCGCAAGTTAATTAAGACCAAGAACTTGACCTTGGAAGTGGCAGCGTTGTTACCTCAAACTTTCATGGCGGGGGAGGAAGGGACGAAAATTATTTACTCATGTGGACAGCCCTATATAAGCCCTATCTTTTTACTAGGTCTTTAATTTGACTGATGTTTAACTCTGATTTCAGGGAAGTGCACAGTTTGTGTACCTTCATTGTGGTTTTCCTGGTGGCTGTGCTGTTTTTTTTAATCAAATCTGCTGAGACCTCACAGTTCATGACAAACTGGAATGGGAATTGGAATGGATCACAGTGTGGACAGGGCAGTGTACTCAGGGTGGAGTAGATCTGTAAGCTGTCAGTGAGCTGGTAAAATTCACAAGTGACAAGAAAATCTAAATTGGCACAGTATAAATGTTTTAAATTTTCACTCGTATTTTATGCTGTTTTGGACTGTAGGGTAATAGGGTTATAAGGTTCCATGCATCTTGCAGCCATTACATGGTAGACATTTGCATACATCCTGTAAAATTGTACCGTTTGCTGGTTAAACCCATTATAATCATCATAAAGTTGTAATGAAAGCCCTGGATGCTTGCACCATGAGCAGCTCTAGCAGCAGAACAGAAAACTGCCAAACTGCTGACCTAGAATCTCCAGCTGCTTCTACTGGGTGAGCGTGAGTCACCTGTTGTTTGGAGCCTTAGATGGCAGGCTTGTAGGAGTTGTGGTGTCTGTTATTGAGCGGGGTGAGGCAGGAGAGAGGGTGAATGGAAAATTACCTTAAAAAGTACACCTCCTTCTAGATAATAAATGGCATGATTCATCGATCAGATGTCATGTGTTATGTACCCCAGGCTATCCTGTGCATTTCTACCTCTCATGAGGGCTCCAGGGAGGCTATCAGTGGTGATTCTTTTTTGGCAAAGCAGACTCTTATAGCTGAAAACATTCTTCCACATATATGAGATACATTTTAGATTTTTGTTTCTCTTTCAATAAAATAACCAAGTTTTAACAACAAGTGGAGGCAGAGAGTATGGCCGAGGCACTAAATGAGCACTTTGCATCTGTCTTTACCAAGGAAGAAGATGCTGCCAAAGTCGTAGTGGAGATACTGCATGAGATAAAAATTGATAGAGGAGGTGCTAGAAAGGCTGGCTGTACTTAATGTTGATAAATCACCAGGACCATATGGGACGCATCCTAGGATAGAGGGAAGTAAAGGTGGAAATTGCGCAGGTACTGGCCATAATCTTCCAATCCTCCTTCGATATGAGGGTGGTGCCAGAGTACTGGAGAATTGCAAATGTTACATCCTTGTTCAAAATGGGTGTAAGGATAAACCCAGCAACTACAGGCCGCTCAGTTTAACCTCGGTGGTGTGGAAGCTTTTAGAAATGATAATCCGGGACAAAATTAACAGTCAATTGGATAAGTGTGGATTAATTAAAGAAAGCCAGCACGGATTTGTTAAAGGCAAATCGTGTTTAACTAACTTGATTGGTTTTGATGAGGTAACAGAGAGGGTTGATGAGGGCAATGCGGTTGACACGATGTACATGAACTTCCAAAAGGTGTTTGATAAAGTGCTACATGATAGGCTTACAGCCCATGGAATAAAAGGGACAGTGGCAGCATGGCTACGCGATTGGCTCAGTGACAGGAAACGGAGAGCAGTGGGGAACGGTTGTATTTTGGATTGAAGGTGGTGTTCCCCAGGGGTCGGTACTAGGACCACTGCTTAGATTAATGACACATTAATGACTTGGATTTGGGTGTGCAGGACATAATTTCAAAATTTGAAGATGATACAAAACTTGGAGGTAAAGTGAACAGTGAGGGGTATAGTGTTAAAGTTCAAGAGGACAGACAGGCTGGTGGAATGGGCGGACACGGGGCAGATGCAATTTAACGCAGAAAAGTGCAAAGTGATACATTTTGGTAGGAAGGAGAGACAATATAAACTAACAGGGATGCATGAACAGAGAGATCTGGGTGTATGTGTGCAGAAATCGTTGAAGGTGGCAGGGGCAGATTGAGAAAGCGGTTAAAAATGCATAAGGGATCCTGGCTTTATAAATATAGGCATGGAGTACAAAAGCAAGGAAGTTATGATGAACCTTTATAAAACACTGGTTTGGTCTCAACTGGAGTATTGTGTCCAATTCTGGGCACTGCACCTTAGGAAGGATGTGAAGGCTGGTTGCAGGGATGATGGACTTCAGTTACGCAGAGAGACTGGAGAAGCTGGGGTTGTGAGGAGATTAAATGGAGGTGTTCAAAATTATGAGGAGTCTGGACAAAGTAGATAGAGAGAAACTGTTCCCATTGGTGGAAGGGTCGAGAACCAGAGGACACAGATTTAAGGCGATTGGCAAAAGAACCAAAGGCGACATGAGGGAAAACTTATTTTCGCAGTGAGTGGTTAGGATCTGGAATGCGCTGTCTGAGAGGGTGATGGAGGCAGACTCAATCATGGCTTTCAAAAAGGAGTTGGCTAAGTACCTGAAGTAAAAAAAAATGCAGGGCTGTGGTGAAAGAGTGGTGGGGTGAGACTAGCTGAAGTGCTCTTGTAGCGAGCCGGCACGGGCTCAACGGGCCGAATGGCCTCCTCCTGTGCTGTAACCGTTCTATGATTCTAAGTTAGCTAAAATCATTGGAAACCCTGTGAATGTGGCCATGTGTTGTGCTGGTGTATCCACATTGTGCAGTGTATGTAATATCATTGTTCACTTGACATGTACATTGCAGGCTCTATTTGAAGCAGGACCAGCAGCTCCTGATTATTATTAGTAATGTTCACATGTTTGTGAAGCTTCCCACATACAGAGAAACTCTAGAGGGCTTCATAGAATCTTTAGGAGGCTTTTGAAGGCCGGACAGGAGGTGACAATACAGAGATACTGAGTTCTATTAGGTGGGGGACATAGTGATAGATAGGTGGAGTGCAGGGAGCAGGGAAAGAGAACTAGGCCTATTTCAGAGGAACAGAGGGTACAAGCAGGGCCATATGACTGGAGGAGACCGGGTGTTGGAATGCATGAGGCCAGGACAGTGAGGGTAAAATATTTAGACACTTCTCTGGGCAACAGGGGACCCTGGGCTTGGCTTGGATGGGCTGCAGGTGAGAGCACCAACGAGTTGTGCTTTATGGAGAGTAAAAGTCGGAAGACTGTGTAAGGACTGTGAAGAAGTCCAGTCTTGAAGACAATTAAAGTTCAGTAAGCCTAGGAAAAATAGTCCCTCCCTTTAGAATTGCTAATGCTGCTGATAATTTTGATATTTCAAACAGTTTGGATTTGTTTTAGGAAACCTTTCTATCATCTGTCTGAACAACAACTATAATCTCATGCTATACACTCTTTAAAAACTGACAATGTTAAAAAACACCCTGTCACAGTGTAAAATGGCAATCCACAGTACTGAAAGCCAATAACACGGAGATGATGATAATGTGACATCTGAGATACACAACATTCTAACCCGCTCATCTCTCAAGTGACACCAGCCCGCTACGTTCATCTCATATTGATTTCCTGCTACTTCTTTTTTATTTGACATAATTTGATGTGACTCATTGCATTCAATTTTCATTTCTGACACGTTTAATTTAGATATACTGTTGTTAACAGCACTGTAATTCTGTTTAATGGGACGCAGTTATGATCCTTTCTCAATGTAAATCTGTCCTCCTACATATTTTTTGTTTTCTAACATCTGATGCTAAATCTCTTTGCTACCGAGGTCTATTAAATTAGCTCAGCTCGGTTTGCACCTTAAACACATCAGTACGTTCGACCAATACTCCTGTTTGGGTGATGATATGCACGTGATTGCATCTTTGGTACACGTGATTTTTTTTCACCATGTTATCAATATGCTTAAACTGATGTTCCCCCTTTTGTCTTTCATTTAACTCAGAGAGGCTCTTGGGGCTGATGTAATGCCTAAAAGTGCTCTGTAGGCTCCAGAAAATGTTGCAACCTGGTACAAACATCATTCTTTCGATGATCTGTAACCGCTTCATTAATGAGGAGAACAGTGGGTTCATCAGTGGCAAATTCCTGCGATACTCCCAGTGTGATTCCCCGATCTCCTGGTGCGATTCCTCGATCTCCTGGTGCGATTCCCCAATCTCCCAGTGTGATTCCCGGGCCTCCCAGTGCGATTCCCGGGCCTCCCAGTGCGATTCTTGGTCTCCCACTGCGATTCCACGATCTCCCGGTGTAATTCCCCGGTCTCCCAATGCGATTCCACGATCTCCCAGTGCGATTTCCGGGAATTCCCGGGCCTCCCAGTGCGATTCCTGGGCCTCCCAGTGCGATTCCGGGTCTTTCAGTGTGATTCCCCGGTCTCCTGGTGCGATTCCCGGACCTCCCGGTGCGATTCCCGGGCTTCCCGCTTTCTATTCCCCGGTCTCCCGGTGCGATTCCCCGATCTCCCGG
This sequence comes from Pristiophorus japonicus, assembly GCF_044704955.1. Lineage (NCBI taxonomy): Eukaryota > Metazoa > Chordata > Chondrichthyes > Pristiophoridae > Pristiophorus > Pristiophorus japonicus. The sequence continues at coordinate 65,645,382 of NC_091992.1, read as the reverse complement.
TGCGATTCCTGGGTCTTCCGGTGCGATTCCACGGTCTCGCAGTGCGATTCCCAGGTCTCCCGGTGCGATTCCCCGATCTCCCAGTGCGATTCCCGGGCCTCCCAGTGCGATTCCCAGTGCGATTCCCCGATCTCCCATTGCGATTCCTGGGTCTCCCAGTGCGATTCCTGGGTCTCCCAGTGCGATTCTCCTGGTCTCCTAGTGCGATTCCTGGTCTCCTAGTACGATTCCCCGATCTCCCAGTGCGATTCCCCGATCTCCCCGTGCGATCCCCGGGTTTTCCAGTGCAATTCCCCGATCTCCCCGTGAGATTCCTGGATTTTGCAGTGTGGTCCCTGGTCTGTGCTGAGATAGCTTCTCTCAGATAGCTGAAACAGTTACTTGCAGTGTCTCTGAGTTAGGGAGGTGTTTCTGTACCCCATCACTATCGACTGACCTTTCTGGAGAATGCACTTGTGTGGACATTGCTAGAGGCAATATTGGGCTCTGTGTGAATGGCCTGTCAATGCTCAGTGTGTGACATATGGTTGAGGTATTGACAAAAGAAGGCAGCCTAATAATTCCTGGAGTGATCAACGTTGGATCTGGGCAACTAAAATTTTGAATGGCCAAATCTGATTAGCTTGATAGTGCAGCATGTCGTTGCATGCCGCAGTGAGACCCGTATTCACCTGCGTTTTCCCGCACTTTAAAAAAAGAGGGAGAGAGAAAGCGGGTAATTATAGACCGGTTAGTCTGACATCAGTAGTGGGGAAAATGTTGGAATCAATCATTAAGGATGAAATAGCAGCGTATTTGGAAAGCACTAACAGGATCAGACCAAGTCAGCATGGATTTATGAAAGAGAAATCATGCTTGACAAATCTTCTGAAATTTTTTGAGGATGTAACTAGTAGAGTGGACAAGGGAGAACCAGTGGATGTGGTGTATTTGGACTTTCAAAAGACTTTTGACAAGGTCCCGCACAAGAGATTGGTGTGCAAAATCAAAGCATATGGTATTGGGGGTAATGTACTGACGTGGATAGAGAACTGGTTGGCAGACAGGAAGTAGAGAGTCGGGATAAACGGGTCCTTTTCAGAATGGTAGGCAGTGACTAGTGGAGTGCCGCAGGGCTCAGTGCTGGGACCCCAGCTCTTTACAACATACACTCAATTCCTTCATCTAAATCGTTAATGTAATATCTCCAAGTTTGCAGATGACACTAAACTGGGTGGCGGTGTGAGCTGTGAGGAGGAAGCTAAGAGGCTGCAGGGTGACTTGGACAGGTTAGATGAGTGGGCAAATGCATGGCAGATGCAGTATAATGTGGATAAATGTGAGGTTACCAATTTTGGGGGCAAAAACACGAAGGCAGAATATTATCTGAATGGCGGCAAATTAGGAAAAGGGGAGGTGCAACGAGACCTGGGTGTCATGGTTCATCAGTCACTGAAAGTGGGCATGCAGGTACAGCAGGCAGTGAAGAAGGCAAATGGTATGTTGGCCTTCATAGCTAGGGATTTGAGTATAGGAGCAGGGAGATCTTACTGCAGTTGTGCAGGGCCTTAGTGAGGCCTCACCTGGAATATTGTGTTCAGTTTTGGTCTCCTAATCTGAGGAAGGACGTTCTTGCTATTGAGGGAATGCAGCGAAGGTTCACCAGACTGATTCCAGAGATGGCAGGACCGACATATGAGGAGAGACTGGATCAACTGGGCCTTTATTCACTGGAATTTAGAAGGATGAGAGGGGATCTCATAGAAACATATAAGATTCTGATGGGACTGGACAGGTTAGATGCCGGAAGAATGTTCCCGATGTTGGGGAAGTCCAGAACCAGGGGACATAGTCTTAGGATAAGGGGTAGGCCATTTAGGACTGAGTTGAGGAGAAACTTCTTCACTCAGAGTTGTTAACCTATGGAATTCCCTACCGCAGAGAGTTGTTGATGCCAGTTCATTGGATATATTCAAGAGGGAGTTAGATATGGCCTTATGGCTAAGGGGATCAAGGGGTATGGAGAGAAATCAGGAAAGGGGTACTGAGGGAATGATCAGCCATGATCTTATTGAATGGTGGTGCAGGCTTGAAGGGCTGAATGGCCTACTCCTGCACCTATTGTCTATGTTTCTATGTCAAGCACTCAATCTGAAGGAATTAGCTGCTTACCATGTACAGGAACAGAAAATCAGAGTACTCCCTTAATGTCATGTGTGGCACTCCAGGCGTGAGCACCTATCTTAGTGGTTGGCACACTACCATTGCACGGGTAAGCACTGACAGAGACCCAGCAATGTTGGATGGTACAGGGAGATTTGAAGGAAGGCAGCAAATATAGCAAACTGTAAGAGAAGGAAGTTTCATTCATAAATGAAAACTTCAGGTCCCGAGCACGACTATATTTAGTGGATTTGTTGGGATATATGGGGAGGTGCTGCTCCTGTGACCAGCAGCTGGCTCGGGGACTTATCGCCAGGATGGGAGCCATTGGAATTCAGGTCACTCATTGTTTGTGGGTTTGGATGGAGCTTATTACTGGTAGCTGTAGATCAGGCTTGCCAACCAGATGTTGGTAGATTTGAGTCCCAGGGCTGCCTGTCAGTATAAATCAGGCTGCCTCAGTTGCAATGGGTTTTGTCTGCTTTCAGTGGGTCTGCATGATGGAGCTCTTTGTGACAATAGAATGGTCCTCATCAGGAAAGGGGGGCTTTCTCGTGGGCTCACTGCAGAGCTGCCCTGGGGAGTTGGACGTAAAGAAATACATGGGTGCTTGTTCAAATGAATGGGAAACAAAGCCTTGAACATTACAAAGAACTGTTCATCTAATTCCCTGTCATTCCCAAGGCATATTTCAGAGGCATTTTCAGGCATGTGAAAATTGTCGCCTTTGTTAATATCAAAACCATGTTTGTGAAGTGTCCTGTTGATATTGTGTTTACTGAAGTACATCAGTGCTGTCGGATAGTAAATAGCTGCAGTGCAGTATCATCATTTTAGTTGTTTCAGTAAAGAATTATCTGCTACGTGCCCGATAAGTAACATGTATGTAAGATAAGAACATAAGAAATAGGAGCAGGAGTAGGCCATTTGGCCCCACCATCCAATAAGATCATGGCTGATCTGGTCATGGACTCAGCTCCACTTCCCTGCCCACTCCCCATAACCCTTTACTCCCTTATCGCTCAAAAATCTGTCTATCTCCACCTTAAATATATTCAGTGTCCCGGCTTCCACAGTTCTCTCAGGCAGAGAATTCCACAGATTTACAACCCTCAGAAGAAATTTCTCTTCATCTCAGTTTTAAATGGGCGGCCCTTATTCTAAGACTATGTCCCCTAGTTTTAGTTTCCCCTATGAGTAGAAATATCCTCTCTGCATCCACCTTGTCGAGCCCCCTCATTCTTCTGAACTCCAATGTGTATAGGCCCAACCTACTCAACCTATCTTCATAAGTCAACCTCCTCATCTCCGGAATGAACCTAGTGAACCTTCTCTGAACAGCCTCCAATACAAGTAACAAAATGAATACTGCATTGTTTATTAGAATCGCACTGAATTCTTTGAGGATATAACGAGCATGGTGGATAGAGGTGTACCGATGGATGTGGTGGGTTTAGATTTTCAAAAGGCATTCGATAAGGTGCCACACAAAAGGTTACTGCAGAAGATAAAGGTACGCGGAGTCAGTGGAAATGTATTAGCAGAGAATTGATTGGCTAACAGAAAGCAGAGAGTCGGGATAAATGGGTCCTTTTCGGGTTGGAAATCGGTGGTTAGTGGTGTGCCACAGGGATCGGTGCTGGGACCACAACTGTTTACAATATACATAGATGACCTGGAAGAGGGGACAGAGTGTAGTGTAACAAAATTTGCAGATGACACAAAGATTAGTGGGAAAGCGGGTTGTGTAAAGGACACAGAGAGGCTGCAAAGAGATTTAGATACGTTAAGCGAATGGGCTAAGGTTTGGCTGATGGAATACAATGTCGGAAAGTGTGAGGTCATCCACCTTGGGGGAAAAAAACAGTAAAAGGGAATATTATTTGAATGGGGAGAAATTACAACATGCTGCGGTGCAGAGGGACCTGGGGGTCCTTGTGCTCCCAAAAAGTTAGTTTGCAGGTGCAGCAGGTAATCAGGAAGGCGAATGGAATGTGGCCTTCATTGCAAGAGGGATGGAGTACAAAAGCAGGGAGGTCCTGCTGCAACTGTATAGGGTATTGGTGAGGTCGCACCTGGAGTACTGCGTGCAGTTTTGGTCACCTTACTTAAGGAAGGATATACTAGCTTTGGAGGGGGTATAGAGACGATTCACTAGGCTGATTCCGGAGATGAGGGGGTTACCTTATGATGATAGATTGAGTAGACTGGGTCTTTACTCGTTGGAGTTCAGAAGGATGAGGGGTGATCTTATAGAAACATTTAAAATAATGAAAGGGATAGACAAGGTAGAGGCAGAGAGGTTGTTTCCACTGGTCGGGGAGACTAGAACTAGGGGGCACAGCCTCAAAATACGGGGGAGCCAATTTAAAACCAAGTTGAGAAGGAATTTCTTCTCCCAGAGGGTTGTGAATCTGTGGAATTCTCTGCCAAGGAAGCAGTTGAGGCTAGCTCATTGAATGTATTCAAATCACAGATATATAGATTTTTAACCAATAAGGGAATTAAGGGTTATGGGGAGCGGGCGGGTAAGTGGAGCTGAGTCCACGGCCAGATCAGCCATGATCTTGTTGAATGGCGGAGCAGGCTCGAGGGGCTAGATGGCCTACTCCTGTTCCTAATTCTTATGTTCTTATGTTCTAGCTCGTATTGGTGTCTCAGCATTACAGCCTCGTCAGTTTTAGTTCATCCTTGTGCTGTTGTTCATAGACAGGAGTGGGGCGGGGGGAAAGTTTCTTCGGTCTCTCTTCCTGTAGGTCTCTCTTCTGCTCTCTGATTCTTTCTCCTTCTGCTTTGCCCTTCCTTTGATGAAATTAATGTAAAATCCAGCGAACAACCCTACATTCCAATGCTGAGACACACTGATGGGGAGACTGAAACAATCTCCGATCTGCAGCCTCTGATCTGCTTCCATTGTTTTTTTTCAAGATGTGATCTACAACAATTGTTTTGCCGTTTTGTTTCCCATTTACATGGTTTACTTGAGTCCTGTTAAACCCTTGGATCCATGGCGGTCTGGGGCAGCAGGTCTCTGTTTCTCGGAGTTGAGCTCAGGGTCTGGCCCAGGGAGTGGAGTGGAGTGGAGTGGAGTGGAGGTAGGCCCATGGTTGTGCCCGATTGGCCTCGGCTAGGAGTAAGCCCATGATACTGTGGAGAGCTGTGGGAGGGACGGAAGGAGCAGGAGAACACATCGCTTGTACATACCTTTGGTCTGCTGTACATGTATCTCTGGATGCTGGAGCCTAGAGTACAGGCAGGGCAGGGAACGGAGGGCTTATATAAGAAATAGGAGCAGGAGTAGGCTTGCTGCTGCCGTGGGAGTATCCATTCAGGATTGAGGTTATTGATTTTGTTGGGGAGGTGCATGATTGGGTGATTAGAAAGTGGAATTGGAAGATTTAAGCTAAGTTTGTGGTTTGTTTGTGAATGAATAATTGACGTTTTGTCTGTTAATTCTGTGATTAAATTAATTTTTAGGACTATATAGTGAGGTGGGACAGGATGGCTGTATGCCAGAGACATTTTTTTGAATAGTGCTTTTTGTGTCTATACCAATGAGATGATACCGCAGAGATGACCCTGGGGTCTGACTCGTTAACATTCTGAGAAGTGGTTGGTTGAAGAGGGAGCAGTAGTCTTTGGGATTTGATTGGTTGAAGTCGTTTGGTGTGTCAGATTGGCTCAGCTGATCACGTACTCACCTGTGGATCAGAAGATTATGGATTCAGGACTTCACCTAGCAACACAATGGTAAGCCAATTGTGCTGGAATTCTGCAAGGACGAGAGATTCTTCTGAACTGTCTTGTGAACTTCTGAGATGTGATCAGTTGCAGGGACAGTGTTTTTTTTCTTGCCTGATTAGTGGTAGGGAGGGGAATAACGACACAACCTTCACCCAGATACAAAAGGAAAATGACGTATAATGGAGAGCCACAAGTAACTGGCAGTGAGGTACATGCAGTAATTCCTGAGGAGTCCGAGGTTGACCTACAATTGTGTAACTCAGTGGTCGTTGTCTGTTACTCGGTATTTGCTTTAATTACTGTAAAATCCTGTTTAGTTTGCAGCTGTATATAAGTCACATGTGAAGTGTTGCACCTGTGTGTGGTAATTAGCCATTGAGTTGAACCAGTGCACAATTCAAACCCTTATGTAGGCAGCCATTAAATAACCTGCAATGAGCTGTGAGTTGCAAATCAGATTTATTGTGTGTGATTGTTTGGGGATGAGTATATAACACTGCAGTACTTTGCACAGTAAACAGGCCCACAGATGTTCAGGTATGTAGTGAAAGGTGTTTTAAACAAATATTAATGATATAAATAGTGCAGATATTAATCTGAAACAGGCTTTCAAGTCCTGGTTTGAATGCGGCAGCATTTGTTGCAGTCGGGCATAGGATTCAGAGAGTATTTTGGGTCTTGCATTATTCTGTTCTGTATAATCTCTTGCACAATTTCTGCTCAAAGTACTTCGTCAATTCCTGAATTTAAAATAGAAAGGAATACATAAAATATCCGATGGAAGATATTAAACCTGTTGCCTGCTGAAGAGCCATCACTTCATCTCTCCATTACCCCTCCGCCTGAAATATGGTTCAGGGTGGGTTGCAATACTTGCTTCACTTCAATGGCAGTCAATGCTTGAGGCTGGTCTGGAGCCACCTGACCCAGGAAAGCCTTGCAGCAGCTGAGTATGTGCTTTCCTGGAGTTGGAGAGCTCTGGATCAGCACCCAGACTGGGCTCAGTGACTTGTCCAGGAGAGAATGGAGATGCTGTGGGAGGAATGCAGCCTCTTCCTGTAATCACATCACAGAGAGGCAGAGGAAGGAAAGAGACCTGAAATGGAGACTCTCCATGAGGAACAAATTCAACAATATGTTCTATATATATTACTTAGTATGAGATGGGGAGCGGAAAGAGTGCGGTGAGTAGAAGATATGCAACTCCTTTCCCCGACACCAATGTTCATTTAATGGGAAAACTCGTTGACTTATGTTCACCCTTATGTTTGCAACATTAAGAAGAACATTCAAATATTTCACAATCAGATGATTAAACAGACTATAAAACTGCCTTTTGCTTCTTCGAGTACCTTCATTAATATTTTTACCTGAAGGTCTCCTGCTCTCTCAAAATCCTGAACTTGATGTTTTTGCACAGAGCTGTTGCCCTGTAAACTGAAAGCAGATCCCAGAGACTGGACATAATGCAGTGTGCACAGTTTCCCAGACTGCATTCGTGGAATTTTGTTAGTCCAACGGGAAACAGAAGCAGGCAGGGTCCCACTGATTACTGAATACTGATTACACAGAAGTGTAGTTTTTATTTGCCGTTCGATTACAAACAAGTAGAGGAAAAGAGAAATGGTGCTTTTGTTTGTGTGTTTTTGAAAATGAAATGAATGCAAATTGGACAATCAGTTTGAGTAGGTTTTTAACTAAACTTCTATATAAAAGTTATTATTGGCCTGGAATTTGCATTAATGATGAAGCGACAGCGACCGCAGCTGAACTCGAAGAAAGCTGCCAACAAAGATCTTGTGATCTTTCCGCTCTCCCGGCATTAGTTTGAATCTGGGGCCAAATCAAGCGAGTTATTAGTGTCCAACAACAGTGATATCATCAAGCTGGCTAAGCAGTCAATCACATTAAAGAATTCTTACAGACAGCAAACCAGGAAGTAAAAGGCACAGATTATAATTTACTTTTAATATATTTAACAGAGCGTGAAATAAAGATTGGGACATACACATAGGATAAAGGTAGAAGCTGAAATAGCAAGCAAACTTTAAACATTTTATAATTCTCAGTCATATTAATGAAAAAATTTGATATTCTACAAATATAAAATCAGTTATTCAGGACCAGAACGGTTCAGCAGTCAGTACATCATTAAAAACCCAGTTACACCTCTTGCAACAAAGCTTAACATTTATGGGGGATTTTGACAGCGATATTCCATCATAAGTAGGTGGCTACAGAGATAGTGAATGCATTGGTTTTGATCTTCCAGAATTCCCTAGATTCTAGAATGGTCCCAGTGGATTGGAAGGTAGAAAATGTAACCCAGCTATTCAAGAAAGGAGGGAGAGAGAAAACAGGAACTGCAGACCAGTTCGCCTGACATAATAGCAGAAATGCTAGAATCTGTTATTAGGGACTTGGCAACAGGGCACTTCGAAAATCATGATATGAATGGGCAGGGTCACCACAGGTTTATGAAAGGGAAATCGTGTTTGACAAATCTGTTAGTTTTGAGGTTGTAAAAGGGGTAGCCAGTGGATGTAGGGTATTTGGATTTTCAAAAAGCATTCGATAAAGTGCCACTCAAGAGGTTATTGTAGAAAATGAGGGCTCATGGGATTAGTGGTAATATATTAGCATGGATTGAGGATTAGTTAACGGACAGAAAACAGAGAGTAGGAATCAACGGGTCATTTTTGTGTTGGCAGGGTGTAACTAGTGGGGTACGGCAAGGATCAGTGCTGGGGCCTTAGCTATTTAAAATCTGTATTAATGTCTTAGATGAGGGAACCAAATGTAATTTATCCAAGTTTGTTAATGATAATTTATCCAAGTTTGTTGTGAGGGGGATACAAAGAGGCTTCAAGGGGATATAGACAGGCTAAATGAGTGGGCAAGAACATTGCAGATGGAATGTGAAGTTATCACGGTGGGAAAAACAGAAAAGCAGAGTACTTTTTAAATGGTGAGAGATTGGGAAACGTTGGTATTCAGCGGGACCTGGGTGTACTTGTACACGAATCACTGAAAGTACAGTAAGCAATTAGGAAAGCAAATGGTATGTTAACCTTAATTACAAAAGAGTTGGAGTATAAGAGTAATTTTATGGAGCCTTGGTGAGTGTACAGGTTTGCTATCCTTACCTAAGGAATTATATATTTGCCTTTGAAGGACTGAGATGAGAAATGTCTTCACTCAGAGGGTGGTGAATCTTTGGAATTCTCTACCCCAGAGGGCTCTGGAGGCTCAGTCTTTGAGTATATTCAAGGCAGAGATCGATAGATTTTTGGATGTTAAGGGAATCAAGGGACATGTTCCTGATGTTGGGGAAGTCCAGAACCAGGGGTCACAGTCTAAGGATAAGGGGTAAGCCATTTAGGACCAAGATGAGGAGAAATTTCTTCACTCAGAGAATTGTGAACCTGTGGAATTCTCTACCACAGAAAGTTGTTGAGTCCAATACGTTAAATATATTCAAAAGGGAGTTAGATGTGGCCCTTATGGCTAAAGGGATTGGGGGTATGGAGAGAAGGCAGGTGTGAGGTACTGAAGTTGAATTATCAGCCATGATCATATTGAATGGTGGTGCAGGCTCGAAGGGCCAAATGGCCTGCTCCTGCACCTATTTTCTATATTTCTATGTCTATGTTTCTATATGGGGATAGTGCAGGAAGGTTGAGTTGAGGTAGAATATCTTCCATGATCTTATTGAATGAAAGGGCCAGATGGCCTCTGCTTTGGTTTCTTATATATCTTGGATCCAAAATTGGCTCAGAGGCAACAAGCAAAGGGTAATGGTTGATGGGTGTTTTTGTGACTGAAAGGCTGTATCCAGTGGGGTTCCGCAGGGTTCAGTACTGGGCCCCTTGCTTTTTGACACCTCAGCTTTGCATCTCCTGTTCCTCGGCCTGTATTGCAGAGAAACCCCAATGCTCCAACTAACTCCACTCTTCTGCTTCTCAAATTGCTATTTGACTATAATATAAAATAATTTGTTTTAAATTAAATATTCGTCTGCTGCCTGTTCTAATAACTCTCTGCCCTCTAACCTGACGACTCACACAGGAGATCGACCAGTATTTTAGTAAAAATCTTATAGCTCATACCACTTGTACATATGAAACTTAGTTCCTCTGTCACAAATGCATAATGGAAAAACCTGTATGACAACACGCCACAATGGCAAAGCCCTCTATAAACATGCCAACATTTCACCATCACGGTTTGTTCTGAATCCGTTAAGTACTTTATGAAAACTATTTCGACTGTCATTTTTCTCCACAACTGAATATTGTGTACAAAATAACATTTTAAACCATTTTTTTTTAAATTGGAAAATTACTGAATGATTTGATGACAATTATCAATTGATATTTTGTTTTTACTACCTTAAATAAATGTACTTGGAAGCTGAGCCAAGGCATAGGCTTGCCCATTTTGTGTGACTGAGCCGGTCAGGTCCTTCTGTCTGAGCATGTGCAGTGGGCAATTTCCCAGGATGCACCAGCAGCAGTGACCCTAAATCATGATAACCTGTTTCCCTCTGTCTTTCAACAAAATCTATTTTTGTTCTTCAAAATGCTTTTAAAGCTGGAGGACAAATTTCAGAAGCTTTATTTATCTAACAGTTACATTGAATATTAAAAAAATACATTTATATGTATGAGGGAGAGAAACAGGAAAATATTAACTGAGTGTGCTCACTAAACAGCTATTGTAGCCTTTGTTGGTGTTCAAATTATTTACACAATAGAGTCACAGAAATGTACAGCATGAAAGGAAGCCATTTCAGCCTTCCTACCACTCTTATCTAGCCCCCTCATAATTTCATACACCTCAGTAAGGTCTCCCCTCCACCTCCTCTGTTCCAAAGAAAACCAACCCAGCCTATCCAATCTTTCCTCATAGCTAAAGTTCTCCAGTCCAGGCAACATGCTCATAAATCTCCTATGTACCCTCGCCAGTGCAATCACATCTTTCCTGTAATGTGGTGACCAGAACTGCACGCAATACTCCAGCTGTGGCCTAACCAGTGTTTTATGCAGTTCAAGCATAACCTCCTTGCTCTTGTATTCCATGCCTCAACTAATAAAGGCAAGTATTCCATATGCCTGAATAAATAAATAAACAATAAATGTCAGAAAACCTATTGGGCTGAGAGAGATACACATAGAGGAGGCGGAGGGGAGACCTTATTGAGGTGTATAAAATCTAACGATTGTCTTTCCTCACCCATATTAGTTTAAAACATTCAAATGAAAGCCTCTAATTATCACCAATTTATTGCCTGTGGGGTGTTGATAGATAGAAAATGGAAACTCTAATTACTGACATCTGTGATTCAGAGAGAAACAGGAGGGAATAGTGACAACACTACAGAAAGAAGGACACAGACAGAGTGGGACAGATGGACAGAGAGAACACTTCAAAAAGCCAATCACAAAACACCATATTGAATGTTTAGGGAGACCTATTAGATAGTTACAAACTTGTGCTGCCAGACCTGGGATACTCTTCCCTCTCCCCTCCCCTCTCCCGTCTCCCTCAGTGCTGCTAGACCCGGGAAACCTCTCCCCTCTCTTCCCCACCCCCACCCCCAACCCCCAGTGCTGCCAGACCTGGGACCCCCCCCCCCAGTGCTGCTTGAGCTGTGATGCCACCTGACCGTGTTCTCAGACTGCTGGCCCCCTGGTCATCATCCAAAATTCCCTAGATTCTAGAACAGTTCCTGCGGATTGGAAGGTAGCTAATGTAACCCTGCTATTTAAGAAAGGAGGAAGAGAGAAAACGGGGAACTACAGATAGCCTGACTTCAGTCATAGGGAAAATGCTAGAATCTTTTGTTAAAGACGTGGTAACAGAACACTTAGAAAATAATGAGAGGAATAGGCAGAGTCAACACGAATTTATGAAAGGGAAATCATGTTTGAGCAATCTATTAAGAGCTTTTTTTACATAGAAACATAGAAAATAGGTGCAGGAGTAGGCCATTCGGCCCTTCGAGCCTGCACCACCATTCAATAAGATCATGGCTGATCATTCACCTCCGTACCACTTTCCATACCCCTTGATCCTTTTAGCCGTAACTAGTACAATAGATAAGGGGGAACCAGTGGATGTGGTGTATTTGGATTTTCAGAAGGCATTCGATAAGCTGCCACACAAGAGGTTATTAAACAAAATTAGGGCTCATGGGATTGGGGGTAATATACTAGCATGGATTGAGGATTGGTTAACAGACAGAAATCAGAGAGTAGGAATAAAAGAGTCATTTTCGGGTTGGCAGGCTGTAACTAGTGGGGTTCCGCAAGGATCAGTGCTTGGGCCCCAGCTATTCACAATCTATATCAATGATTTGGATGAAGGGACTAAATGTAATATATCCAAGTTTGCTGATGATATAAAGCTAGGTGGGAATGTAAGTTGTGAGGAGGATGCAAAGAGGCTTCACAGGGATATAGACAGGCTAAGTGAATGAGCAAGAACATGGCAAATGGAATATAATGTGGAGAAATGTGAAATTATTCACTTTGGTGGGGAAAAAATAGAAAAGCAGAGTATTTTTTAAATGGTGAGAGATTGGGAAATGTTGGTGTTCAGAGTGACCTGGGTGTCCTTGTACACGGATCACTGAAAGTTAACATGCAGGTACAGCAAGCAGTTAAGAAAGCAAATGGTATGTTGGCCTTTTATCACAAGAGGATGTGAGTATAAGAGTAAAGATGTCTTACTGCAATTATATAAGGCCCTGGTGAGACCGTACCTGGAGTATTGTGCACAGTTTTGGTCTCCTTACCTAAGGAAGGATATACTTACCATTGAGAGAGTGCAATGAAGGTTCATCCCAGACTGATTCCTGGAATGGGATGTTTGTCCTATGAGGAGAGATTGAACAGACTAGGCCTATATTCTCTAGAGTTTAGAAGAATGATAGGTGATCTCATTGAACCATAGAACATTTTTACAGGGCTTGACAGGGTAGATGCAGGGAGGATGTTTCCCCCGGGCTGGAGAGTCTAGAACCAGGGGTCACAGTCTCAGAATAAGGGGTCGGCCATTTAGGACTGAGATGAGGAGAAACTTTTTCACTCAGAGGGTGGTGAATCTTTGGAATTCTCTGCCCCAGAGGGCTGTGGAGGCTCAGTCGTTGAGTATATTCAAAGCAGAGATCGGTAGATTTTTGACTATTAATGGAATATGGCGACAGTGCAGGAATGTGGAGTTGAGATAGATCAGCCATGAATGGTAGAGCATGCTCAAGTGGGCTGAATGGCCTCCTCCTGTTCCTAATTCCTACATTCACTTGCATGTAATGAGCTAAAATCCCACATTCCACCCCTAGTTCGCCCTCCACAGGATGTCCAACCACAGTAATGCCAGCCTGAGGACTTGCCCTCTCCCTGCCAGGCTGCCACACTTTTAACAGTCCCACTATAGTGCGGCAAACTCCAGGACTATTTCAAAGTGCTATTAAAATCTGGAACAGCCTCCAGTACAAACTCCACTCTCCCAACAAGGTACTGTTAAACTTGAGATATTTGCCTCCAACTGGAGCATGTTGCTGTGCATTCTCATCTTTAAAATTGGCAAGGGATTAAAAAAATGAAGAATGTAGGTAAAGGAGTATATATACAATATTAAATCTGCTTATTTACAGTTTCCAGAGAGTAATAATCATGGCACCAGTTCAATTACCAGAATATAATTTAATAAAAATGGAATTTGATATGTTTAGTTGATTAGAATCAGCAGCCCTGATGTTATCCTCTACAGGGCATAAACACCCCATTGTTATAAAGCAGTGAATCCTGTCTCACTGTGAGCAACGCCACAGGAGATCTGCCAGAAGATTTTCCTGTGTAGCTGCTGTGGGTGTCACTAATTGTTTCACATTGGGCAGGGAATCCCAGAAACTATCTGCTATTGTTATTTCATACATTATCCCAGGGAATGAGACTCTACGTGGCCCTCACTGCTGCATCTTCTCAAATGATGCTAGGGTTTACTGTCCCACTTCTCGATCTGGGAGTTCACTGCATTTTTTGATTGCTCTTTGTGTGAAGATGATCTTCCTGATTTTCCATTACAAATTTGAACCGATGTCCCCTGATCCTACTCTTAGTTCAAAATAATATTCCAAATGCACGTTTCCATTCCCCTCACTAACATAAATTCGATCACCGCCTCAGATGCTGCCATTCGAGGCTGAGTAGTCTAGATTTTTCCAGTCATTCCCCACTATTCTCCAATTCACACTCAGTTCTGCAGTTGTCCCCCTTGAATTTACAGTGATCTTGAGTGACCTTGGCCCCGTAACACCAACTGGAGGTCAGAGAGAAGTCTGATGTCTTGTGCCTTCTGTACAAGGCCAAGCGTGTGATCGAAGGGGACACAACATAGAGGAGTTCTACACACTGCATGTGGAGGCATAGTTAGCAACAGAATAACACTACAAGTGGGATCTACACACTGAGATATTTGAAGGATCATTGCACAATCGGGAATTTCTTTTGAAAATAACGGGCCCACTCCTGATCTAAAGTGCCTCAGAGAGATTGGGGGAGAAATTTGAGTGGTTTGCGCCACATGAGAGCTTTAACGCCACCTGATGCCGGTTCCAGCGCCACACACTATATCACTGTTGCCGGTAGTGCTGCCGCTGAATGCAATCGCTGGGGACCTCGCCATCACGGAGATCGTGATGCCAGTGAGTGTGCAGCGCTCATTTGACACCCGATTTGCCAACTTCGTTACAGCCATCGAACTTACCGGCTGGAGAAAGCAACGACAAGTTGTGGCGCGCAGCATCACGAAGCCAACTCCAGTGATGCTATTTAAAGGGACCTGACAGGTTTTTGAAGTTCGAGTGTCCATGTACTACTTCCTGCTACTGGAAGAGTTTTCTTTATTCATTTCAAGGTTCTTTGGTATTAGGGAGTGGTGTGGCATGTACAAAACGCCATACTTATTTCTGAAAAGCTCCAACCTACAGCACTTGCTTAAAGTCATGGGGGCTGTACTGGCACTGGACTTCGCTCTCCAGGATCTAAAGCGGAGGCAACGAGACAATCTGCCTTCTGGACGAGCTGTTCGTGACCAGATCATCAGACTCCGATTCGCATGAAACCCCAGGTGCCCATCATCCCCATCATCATCATCATCACAGGCAGTCCCTCGATATCGAGGAAGACTTGCTTCCACTCTTAACATGAGTTCTTAGGTGGCTGTACAGTCCAATATGAGAACCACAGTCTCTGTCACAGGTGGGACAGACAGTGATTGGAGGAAAGGGTGGGTGGGACTGGTTTGCCGCACACTCCTTCCGCTGCCTGCACTTGCTTTCTGCATGCTCTCGGCGATGAGACTCGAGGTGCTCAGCGCCCTCCCAGATGCTCTTCCTCCACTTAGGGCAGTTTTTTGCCAGGGTCACCCAGG
The DNA here is from genome assembly GCF_044704955.1 of Pristiophorus japonicus. Classification (NCBI taxonomy): domain Eukaryota; kingdom Metazoa; phylum Chordata; class Chondrichthyes; family Pristiophoridae; genus Pristiophorus; species Pristiophorus japonicus. The sequence goes on along the minus strand of NC_091992.1, from coordinate 65,630,058 downwards.
TGTCAGTGAGGAAGTTGCACTTTATCAGGGAGGCTTTGAGAGTGTCCTTGACATCATACAATCCCTGTCTCATGCTATATCACAGTGTCCTCCTCGGCGCAACGATGAACATAAGAAATAGAACCAGAAACATATAGGATTGCGTAGGATATACGGCACAGAAACAGGCCATTCAGCCCAACCATTCCATGCCGCCGTTTATGCTCCACTCGAGCCTCCTCCCGTCTTTTCTCCTCTAAATCTATCAGCGTAACCCTCTATTCCCTTCTCCCTCATATGCTTGTCTAGCCTCCCCTTAAATGCATTGATACTATTCACTTCAAAACACTCGATCAAAACCTTTCAAAGACCTCTATTAGGTCACCCCTGAGCCTTTTTTCAAGAGAAAAGTGACACAACCTGTTCATCGTTTCCTGATATGTATACCCTCGCATTTCTGGTATCATTCTTGTAAATCTTCTCTGCACCCTCTCTAGTTCCTCTATATCCTTTTTATAATATGCCAGTCAAAACTGTCGCCAAGGTTCGATACAGGTTTAGCATAACTTCCCTACTTTTCAATTCTATACCTCTAGAAATAAACCCTAGTGTTTGGTTTGCTTTTTTTAAACAGCCTTGCTAACCTGTGTCGCGACTTTTAGTGTTTTTTTGTATTTGTCCTCCGAGATCTCTTTGTTCCTCTGTAGACTGCATCTGTTAGTGTGATTGATCCTTTATTATCTTTTATCTCTATCCATATGGATTCTATTTTTATCTTGCTGATAGCTGTGTCACTTTTTTCTATTGCCATTATGTTATCCCTAATAAGTACAGCTACTCCACCTCCCCTTTTTCCCCCTCTATATTTTCTAAATATGTTATACCCTGCAGTGTTTAATTCCCAGTCCTGATTTTTCTGTAGCCATGTACATAAGAACATACGAATTAGGAGCAGGACTAGGCCATTCGGCCCCTCGAGCCTGCTCCGCCATTCAGTAAGATCATGGCTGATCTTCGACCTCAACTCCACTTTCCTGCACTATCCCCATATCCCTTGACTCCTTAATATTCAAAAACCTATCGATCACTGTCTTGAATATACTCAAAGACTGAGCCTCCACAGCCCTCTGGGATAGAGAATTCCAAAGATTCACCACCCTTTGAGTAAAGAAATTTCTCCTCATCTCAGTCCTAAATGGCTGACCCCTTATTCTGAGACTGTGACCCCTGGTTCTAGACTCCCCAGCCATGGGAAACATCCTCCCTGCATCTACCCTGTCAAGCCCTGTAAGAATTTTCTATGTTTCAATGAGATCACCTATCATTCTTCTAAACTCAAGGGAATATCGGCCTAGTCTACTCAATCTCCTCTCCTAGGACAATCCCCCCATCCCTTCATTGCACTCCCTCAATGGCAAGTATGTCCTTCCTTAGGTTAGGAGACCAAAACTGTGCACAATACTCCAGGTGCAGTCTCACCAGGACCCTATATAATTGCAGTAAGACATCTTTACTCATACTCAAATCCTCTTGTAATAAAGGCTAACATACCATTTGCTTTCTTAATTGCTTGCTGTACCTGCATGTTAACTTTCAATGATCCGTGTACAAGGACACCCAGGTCCCTCTGAACACCAACATTTCCCAATCTCTCACCATTTAAAAAATACTCTGCTTTTCTATTTTTCCCACCAAAGTGGATAACGTCACATTTCTCCACATTATATTCCATTTGCCATGTTCTTGCCCACTCACTCAGCCTGTCTATATCCCCTTGAAGCCTCTTTGCATCCTCCTCACAACTTACATTCCCACCTAGCTTTGTATCATCAGCAAACTTGGATATATTACATTTGGTCCCCTCATCCAAATCATTGATATAGATTGTGAATAGCTGGGGCCCAAGCACCGATCCTTGCGGTACCCCACTAGTTACAGCCTGCCAACCCGAGAATGACCCGTTTATTCCTACTCTCTGTTTTCTGTCTGTTAACCAATCCTCAGTCCATGCTAGTATATTACCCCCAATCCCATTAGCTCTAATTTTGTTTAATAACTTTTTGAGTGGCACCTTATCGAATGCCTTTTGAAAATCCAAATACACCACATCCACTGGTTCCCTTTTTATCTATTCTGCTAGTTACAACCTCAAAAAAACTCCAATAGCTTCGTTAAACATGATTTTCCTTTCATAAATCTGTGTTGGCTCTGCCCAATCCTATTATTATTTTTTTAAGTGCCCTGTTATCACGTCCTTAATAATAGATTTGAGCATTTTCCCTACAACTGATGTCAGGCTAACTAATTCCAATCTGAAATGAGATAAATATTCCAAAAACAATTACTAAATGTATCTATAAACATATCACGCATATTACATGAATTCTAATAACTAATGACCCTTGTCCCTGCCATAGTTGAATAGCTGTCATTGTGTGCAAGGTGTGAGATGTGGGTGTGAGTGTTCCGAGGTAGAGATTGTTGGTGGGTGAGTGCTGGGGGTGTGGTACATTGAGCAGTGTGTGAAGCTTGTGATACAGATGGTGGTACGTCACATTTGTTGAAGCCTTCATTCACCCTGACCAACCGTGTGAGGTCGTTAAACGTCTTCCTGCACTGTGCATGGGTCCTGGGGACCACAATGCTGTCTGTGATGTGGTGTGCCACCTCCCTCGACATTGCGGGACACTTGCGGCGAGTGCCTTCTGCCATTGGTGGGTACAGGACCGCCCGCCTTCTCTCCATCGCTAAAACCAATGCCTCCAAAGCTTCATCGGGAAACGTCTGGGCTCTCTCCGTGGGGCGGCAATGTGCCATCAGGATTTGTAAATAAGTGCTCCTTCTCCTTGTCCTCCTCAGGGTTGTTGTGCTCACCCAACAATGCTGAGAATGAGTTGCTGCAGCATCAATGGATCTCCCCTTTAAGCAGTGAACAAAGCCGGTGGCAATCATTATTTGTGCTTCGAATGTCCCTGATATTGGTCAGTGTAACGCCAGTGAGCTTAGGTTTTTAGATGAGAATCATGACTGCAATCATTCTAATGAGGAGTGAGGATGAATTTTGCGTGCAGCCTCGACGATTTTCAACTGCTTGTACTGTACTATTTTTAGTCTAAACACTGCCCATTTTTGGTTAGAACGAATTTCTGGCCTGTAGAGTCCATAGGTTTAAAAGTATTATTCTGGTATTAAGAGGAACCTAGATAAGTAAATGAGGGAGAAAAGAATAAAAGGATATGTTAGTAGAGTGATGAAGTAAGGTGGGCGGAGACTCACGTGGAGCATAAACACAACCACAGACCAGTCAGGCCAAACGCACTGTTTCTGTGTGGTAAATTTTATGCAAGTCTCCCACTCTCTTAACTACTAGTCCCCCCCCCCCCCCACACACACACACACACACCCCTACCCTCTGCGGGGTATTAACTTTCCCCGCACTGTGTATTGTATTCATCATCATCCTCATAGGCGGTCCCTTGTATTGAGGATGACTTAGTTCCACACCAAAAAGAGATGAGCTCACAGGTGTTTCAATGAAGGACCTAATATTCCGGATCCCGAACTACATGTTGAAGGATGGAAGATGCCTGTGCTTGGATTTTTTTAACATGTGGTGGCCGTTGCACACCAGTCACCAAATGGGCTTGACAGAGCTAGGTCTTGGTCCAGTGGCAAGGATTACCCAAGATGACTAGAGACCAGCTCTGCTGCACGGACCTTATGTGCGCACAGTCGCAGTGTGGGCTGGCCTGTGCTTCCCCTGGACCCTTGCCTCTTCTGGGTCCCGAACTCTCACTTCTCCTGGGCCCCGATCATGTTTTTTTTTTATTTTTTTTATTTTTTTATTTATTCGTTGCCAATCTTTCCAATTCTTTGTCAGATCATCTTGTCAGATTACAAACGCCAGAGGTCACTTGCACACATCAAGGATCACTCTGCGCCAATGCTCTTAGCCAAAAGGCCAAGAGCCACTGCACCGTTCCTGGAAGTACTGCAATACCAGGTTCGTGCCATGGAGGTGGGTGTGTGCCCCCCACACACCTCCGTGGAGGTGGATGGGTCAAACCACCCCACCCACCTATTTCCAAAAAGCATAGGAGAACCACCTTCCTGATTCAGGGAGAACCACTTTCTGGTCATGGTTACTCCCCTGTCAGGTCAGTTACGCATGATCTTAGCCAAAAGGCCGAGCCCTGGGCCCCAATCATGTTTTTTTTTAATTCGTTGCCAATCTTTCCAATTCTTTGTCAAATCACAAATGCCAGAGGTCACCTTGCACACATCAAGGATCACTCTGCGCCTATGCTCTTAGCCAAAAGGCCTAGAGCCACTGCACCGTTCCTGGAAGTACTGCAATACCAGGTTCGTGCCATGGAGGTGGATGGGTCAGGCCCCCCACACACCTCCGTGGAGGTGGATGGGTCAAACCACCCCACTCACCTCCTATTTCCAAAAAGCATAGGAGAATCACCTTCCTGATCCAGGGAGAACCACGTTGGGGTCATGGTTACTCCCCTGTCAGGTCAGTTACGCATGATCTTAGCCAAAAGGCCGAGCCCCGATCATGTTGCTCCATGATCACTTGCCGCTCCTGCACTCTGACCTTGCCGCTTCTGCTGTACCTCCTGGAGCAGCATGGCGGTATACCACTGCAAGGTACAGCGTGAGCTGGTGCAGGAGGACAACGTCTTCAAGGTCCAGGTCGGTGATTGGAGCGTGAGCAGGTATTGTATTCACCTCATGTTTGACGCACTCCAGGTGCCAGACTGTCTCGTAAAAATTTTTGTCTTGAATTTTTTTTTTTAAAAGGCCATTAAAATGAGTTAGTCTAATCTCTAACTGAACTGAGTAGGGCACAGAAAACCTACTACTGACATCAGGGTAACATTTAGCAAAAGTGTTAACAAAAAATGATGTCTAATTGACCCAAGGTGTGTTAAGGAATCAACATTTCACTGACCATGACCATGGATGGTAGCAGTGACTGCATAACTGAAGAAAAAGTAGGTTAATACAAATTTTTAAAGTACTTTTTATATGGTTAGAAAGAATAATGTACTGGGTCAAAGTCTATTCTTAAAAACACGAGTTAGTTGCTCGTATATGAAAGCGCCGAAAGAGTATAAATACCTTTTTACCCCAGTGTATTGTAAATAAATTTCTGCTGACTATAAAGTTCTCCTCGGTCTTAATTTGCAATTTTTATGTCTCTAGGCAACATCACTACGCGGATCAGAACCCCTGAGACTGGCTCTGATGAAGCCATCAAATCCATTCTAGAACAGGCCAAGAGAGAACTGCAGGTGCAAAAAACCGGTGAGTGCCTGAAATCACCGGTACACAGATGGGACTGCATTGTTCCCCACCATATTGGGCACTGAGCGGTTTTGTACAAAGCATAGCATTCTACACACACAACCAAAACAGGATATAACATTCACTTCAACTTTCAACTTCCATAATTGTAACATCAACCAATGAACATCGGTGTGCCAGCCTCGTGCCTAACATAAACCTACACAGTTTTGTACCTTGAGCAGAAATTATATATTGGAAAGCACTTCTGTAACTGAGAGAATTTGTTTTTTTTTAGTATTATGAAATAGAAATGTATTATCTCCATTACAGAAGTGCTTTCCAATATATAAATTCTGCTCAAGGTACAAAACACTTAACACTGTTGTTGGTTTGTGTACATTAGAGGTCGACATACTGAGGTGCATTGGTTGATGTTAACAATATGGAAGATGCCTTTCTGAAACGTTGAAGCTAGTTGTCTTCATGCATGTTTAGGAATTGTGGTGATATTTGAAAGAAGATTTAGATGACCTAGATCTTGGGTGCAATTTCCAAATTCCTTTCCCCTGGCAGGTTTGCCGTATTAGTCTAATTTCTCTTAAGACTTCATGCCATGAACTCTGACATAGTGGCAATAATCTGAGTACGGATCCACTATAAACTTGTCAGTTTTTGATTGTCTATGTTGTATGTTACAGTTGATTCAACTCAGCCTCCCTGTACGTCTAGCAGTGGCGGTTCAGATGAAGCAATTTGGTCCATACTGGAACAGGCCCGGCGCGAGATGGAAGCTCAGAAGGCAGGCCTTGAGCCGACACCGAAGCCAACACCACTTGCTCAAGCTGACTTGGCCCTCCATTCGTCCAAAGTAGCATCATCTTCCTCATCATCATTCTCTTCCTCACTTATAGCCATGAAAAAGCCTTCCACAATGGATTCCAGTAACAGTATGACACAGACTTCTCATGGGTTTAAAAAAGAAGCGTTACATGACTCGTGCTCCTCAGAGCATCATGGGATAGCAGACACACCGCACAATATGCTTAAGCAAGTTAAAAATGAGCTGGGACGAGGTAGTATATGGAGGGACCAGTGGTGGAGCACAGTTTGCCCTGACAGAAGAAATTCAGTCTTTTCAGAAGATGGAAGAGCGGAGGAAGCTAACAGCGGGAGAGAAAGGTTTAGTAATCCAAGCAGACTACAAGGGCCTGTCTCCTCTGACCACTGGAAGGACTGGCAAAACGCAGAGTCGCCATACTCTCAAGCATCTGATTTAGGCACAGTGGTCGCGAGCAGCAGTGTGACCCCACAGAGCAGCCCCCTGCCTTCATCACCTCTTATCCCCATCTCAAAACCACATAAACCCTCTGTACCGCCACTAACACCAGAGCAGTACGAGATCTACATGTACCAGGAGGTGGACACAGCTGAGCTGACCCGACAGGTGAAGGAAAAGTTGGCCAAGAATGGGATCTGCCAGAGGATCTTCGGGGAAAAGGTAAATGATTCTAAAAAGCATCTTATTTTTAAAATAGTTTATTCAGGCAGCTTATTAAAATTTCATGTGTACTGTTAGGATTTGAGCTTCCTCCCGACATTTATACCTTGGATTCAGAGCACAAGTGGCGTTTCTATCAGCAGAAACGCTAGTACAAAATGAGATATAATGTGTATGTTCAGCATTAGGCAGGTTCACATTTACACCACAAATCCTATAATGAGTATGTTCAGCATTAGGCAGGTTCACATTTACACCACAAATCCTGAACCTAATTTTTTGACTTACTCCTTATTGATCTGTGTTCCTCCAACTCTGGCCTTGTGCACCCGTCGCTTCCTTGGGTCCACCAATGGTGGCCGTGCCTTCAGCTGTCTGGGCTCTAAGCTCTGGAATTTACTCGGTATCCCTCTTCAGCTCGCCATTTGTGTCTCCTCCTTTAACATGCCCCATAAAGCCTACATCTTTGACCAGGTGACGTGTCGTAATGTCATCGTCTTTGGCTCAGAGTCAATTTGTTGTCATACTGCACTTCTATGAAATGCCTTGGGACATTTTACTGCATTGAGGGCGCTCTATGAATGCTAATTATCTCAGACCTTTTTTTTTAACTTTAGATATTACTGAAGGATTGTTGAAGTTTGTTTCTAATGAGCATTTTAACCTGGTCCCCATTTCCCACTCTCTAAGATCTACATACCTTGGCCTCTCTGCGTATGTAATTCTGATGCAAAACTTTCTTTCAGTTCTTATCAGATAATCTACTTACTGAAAAATTAATCTTCGGATAGCTTGCAAAGAATGATGCTGTGAACAGTTTAGTTCCAGCAGCCTAAGTATTTGTTACGCCTCTCCATCATGACACTGTCCTACACTTGGTGAACGGCAGTCCCAGCCTTGCTTCACAATGTATACACTGCTGCCCAAACATGCCAATGTGAGAAGCACATCTAAACTTTGTACAAATGTAGCACAGTTTGCAGATTGCAGTCAAGATTGACTGTGTTGTGCACCCACATGCCCCACACTTGCTGTAATAATTCCTCAAAGGCAGTATAGCTAAAACATTGAGGACAAAAGATTTCTTTTTTGCAGCAACACAAATGCCCATTTAGCCAAGACACTGGCACTAGTTACAGTTTGAGTTGCCAATTAAACATTGGGAAACAGCAATATTATTGTCTCAGTTTAACTGAAATGTAATGGTGGTTTGCCATCTATATTCGTCTGACTTGTTTCTAAGATTTCTGCAGGTTAAATAGAGAATGGGTTATAGCCAGTGCCAATATTTAATATCTGTATCTGCAAATAAATTGTGCTCAGCATCAAAGTGGAAAGTGTTTTGGTATATTTCACTGCAGATTATAACTTAGAATTGAGTTTGTTTTTTATATGTCTACATAAGTGTGGAACTATGAAAAACAAGCTCCCACGTTCCCACATCAGAAGGTGTGCTTTCCATTATACAATGGTTCTGGCTTCTCAAACAATGTCATAGCACCAGTGTGATAACACTTAGAAGGGAACTATTTATCATTCTAATTGTCATCACTCAGGTGTTACGTCTGACTACACAACCATTCAGCTCCGCACCGGCCACATCACATGACTACAGTGGAGCATTCTGCACTGGAGCGACACCGGTAAGTCCCTCATTCATTCTTAACAAAGTCCATCTTCTTGTTAAAAGAAACGTTGCAGCCCAGAACCATTGTATAAACATTTTTATAATGGTGAAATCAGACCTGGATATCACACTCTTACCTGTTTTGCTTTATGTGGTCAGAGTCTGCCATTGTAAAGTGTTACGTCACACCAAGTTTGTACAGTAAATTGAGAGGCTGGGAAAAATTCAGGCTGAATGCAGTCCGGGATCTTCTGTTTTTAGAATCTAAATAAGTAGAACTGTTTTTTAGCGCATCAGCGAGCTAGTTTCTATTAAAAAATCATGGCATCATAGAAGGCCATTTGGCTCATGGTGCCAGTGCTGGCCCTTTGATAGAGCAGTCTTGCTGAGTCCCACATCCACACTTTTTTGTCCTGTAAGTTCTTCATCCTCAACTACCTGCCCAACTCCCTTATACAATAATTTATGGCATCAGCTTCCACCAACGTTCCAGATCCCGATAGCACTCTGATACTTTTTACATTATTATATAGAATGTTGTACAATAGAACTCATTTTCTGCCCAAAAGTAAAGCACTAGAGCATTATCTGGGTTTTGTTTTAGTGTGAATGAAACACAGTGTACACAAGAAAGGAAGGAAAGGGGAGTTTAAAAAAGACGAGGAAGAAGCACAAATGAGGCAGAACAAAATAAAATAATTGAAAGCTAGAAAACGGTGTGGAAAACAAGAGTGAAGGGAGTAGAAGATAAATAACACTAGTGGCCCAAATTACTGCTCGAAAACTGATGCTTTCATTACAGCTGTCTGCATCAGGAACTTGGAAATCTGGATCAGTAACCTATCGAAATAACTTGTGATCCCTGAAATGACTTTCAACACTTGAGTGCTTTTTGTATGTTTATAAATGTAAAGCTATGTAGCATTTATTTTCTATCAGCAAAGTCAAAAGAAAATTAAGAAAAAACACAATTACTTACAAAGTTCTTGTTTTTCTTTGCCATGCCCTGCTGTTTTTTTTTAGGTTTTGGGTCTGTCACAAGGGAGTGTTAGTGACATGCTGTCCAGGCCCAAGCCCTGGAGTAAACTGACTCAGAAAGGCCGAGAACCCTTCATTCGTATGCAGCTGTGGCTGAATGGAGAGCTGGGACAGAGCGTTCTTCCATCCCAGGTCCAGCAACCGGGGCAAGGTAGGTCAGAGAGATCGTGTGTATTACAATATTAAAACATAACGGGTTTCTATAACTGTGTGAACAGAATTATTGACCACCATCACCAGAGTGATGGGGAATATAATCACCCTTTAGTTTTTAAAAAAGGAGGGAGAGAGAAAACCGGGAATTATAGACCAGTCAGCCTGACATCAGTAGTGGGTAAAATGATGGAATCAATTATTAAGGATGTCATAGCAGCGAATTTGGAAAGAGGTGACATGATAGGTCCAAGACAGCATGGATTTGTGAAAGGGAAATCATGCTTGACAAATCTTCTGGAATTTTTTGAGGATGTTTCCAGTAGAGTGGACAAGGGAGAACCAGTTGATGTGGTATATTTGGACTTTCAGAAGGCTTTCGACAAGGTCCCACACCAGAGATTAATGTGCAAAGTTAAAGTACATGGGATTGGGGGTAGTGTGCTGACATGGATTGAGAACTGGTTGTCAGACAGGAAGCAAAGAGTAGGAGTAAATGGGTACTTTTCAGAATGGCAGGCGGTGACTAGTGGGGTACCACAAGGTTCTGTGCTGGGGCCCCAGCTGTTTACATTGTACATTAATGATTTGGACGAGGGGATCAAATGTAGTATCTCCAAATTTTGCGGATGACACAAAGTTGGGTGGCAGTGTGAGCTGTGAGGAGGATGCTATGAGGCTGCAGAGCGACTTGGTTAGGTTAGGTGAGTGGGCAAATGCATGGCAGATGAAGTATAATGTGGATAAATGTGAGGTTGTTCACTTTGGTGGTAAAAACAGAGAGACAGACTATTATCTGAATGGTGACAGATTAGGAAAAGGGGAGGTGCAACGAGACCTGGGTGTCATGGTACATCAGTCATTGAAGGTTGGCATGCAGGTACAGCAGGCAGTTAAGAAAGCAAATGGCATGTTGGCCTTCATAGCGAGGGGGTTTGAGTACAGGGGCAGGGAGGTGTTGCTACAGTTGTACAGGGCCTTGGTGAGGCCACACCTGGAGTATTGTGTACAGTTTTGGTCTCCTAACCTGAGGAAGGACATTCTTACTATTGAGGGAGTGCAGCAAAGGTTCACCAGACTGATTCCCGGGATGGCAGGCCTGACATATGAAGAAAGACTGGATCGGCTAGGCTTATACTCACTGGAATTTAGAGGAATGAGAGGGGATCTCATAGAAACATATAAAATTATGACGGGATTGGACAGGTTAGATGCAGGAAGACTGTTCCCGATGTTGAGGAAGTGCAGAACCAGGGGTCACAGTCTAAGGATAAGGGATGAGGAGAAACTTTTTCACCCAGAGAGTGGTGAACCTGTGGAATGCTCCATCACAGAAAGTTGTTGAGTCCAGTTCGTTGGATATATTCAAAAGGGAATTAGATGTGGCCCTTATGGCTAAGAATCAGGGGATATGGAGAGAAAGCAGGAGTGGGGTACTAAGTTGCATGATCAGCCATGATCATATTAAATGGTGATGCAGGTTCGAAGGGCCGAATAGCCAACTCCTGCACCTATTTTCTACGTTTCTACTGCATGCTGATTTTTCTGCCCCAATCTCTAGGCCAATATTTTGGCTACCCCAATGAGAAAAGTGGTGCATAGATTCACTATGATGTTACTGGGGATGAGGGGTTACAGTTAGGAAGAGAAACTTGATAAATTAGGGAATAAATCAAAACACCGCAGATGCTGGTAAACTGAGAAATGTTGGAAACACTCATCAGGTCATGCTGCATCTGTGAAATAAGGTCAAATGTTAACGTTTCAAGTTTATAATCCTCTGTCAGTACTGAGGAAGGGTTATATACCTGAAACAATGACCGTTTCCCTTTTCCCACAGATGCTGCCTGACCTGCTATGTGTTTCCAGCATCTTTTCTGTTCTTGTTTGCACAATTCGGCCTTTCTTCACTTGAGCTGAGGAGGTTAGCAGATGATCCTGATCGAGTTATATGATCAGTAGTGTAGATTGCTGCCACTGGTCAATGTCATGATAACAAAAGGGCACACATTTAACAAAATCACAACAAGAATTAAAGAGGAGGTTAGAAATAAATGCTTTACACAAAAGGTGTGTAGCATATGGAATGCTCTGTCACAACCATTGTGGTAGCAGAGTCCATACGTATTTTTAAAAGGGAGTGAGAGAGTTGTTTGAAAAAGAGGAATATTAAAGAGTATGAGAAGCAAGCAGGGGAAGCGACTTGGGTTCTTTTACTACACTGAAGGCGCTATATAAATACAAGTTGTTGTTGGGATTAGACCAAGTGATTTGTGCAGACTGGTGCATCCTGTTGGACCAAATGGTCTGTTTCTGTTCTGCAGCATTTTCTGTTTCTGTTGCAAATGGCTTCAGTGCTCTTGAGTTAAGGAGGGGAAAATTCTCAGTAAAACACTATGCCTCACCTGCTGAATGTTTGAGTTAGGAAGTTGACATAACAAGATGTGCAGGCATACAAAGCACTTGCCACTGGACCAAGACCTAGCTCTGTCAAGCCCGTGTGGTGGCTGGTGTGCAACGGCCACCACACGTTAAAGAAATTCACACACAGGCATCTTCCACCCTTCAACTGGAGTTCAGGACTGGAACATCGGGTCCTTTATTGAAACATCTGTGAACTCTTGTGGAAGCAAGTCATCCTCGTTCGAGGGACCGCCTAAGAGTGATGAGGTGATTGGTCCAAACAGACTCTATTACATCTTGTTAATCTAGCACCTTTAACACCTGCATTGAAGCCATTTTGGATATTTGGTCTAACCCTAAAAAGGTTACATACTATTTTTTTAAATGTATCCTGGTTTTAAGATGAGCATCTTGTCTCATACAGTAAGCATTACAATAATATTGGACTGGTTTCTGATGGTGTCAGTTCATTCTTTAAACACTGTCATGATCGGTTGAATAGTGGGTAGTTTTTCACTTGGCGAGAAGACTAAGATTGTAGAAGCTGACATATAATCAATAAAGAGGGTGTAGGTTATACACAATCGTGATGAACTGTTATAGTTTGCACTCTTTAAAACGTTGTTGCCAGAATGATTTGACTCCTTCAGATAGTTTATAGTAATGGCCAACATTTTCTGACCTGCCAAAGCAACAAGAGGTTGAGTAACATACTCATAAAGAAGCCCTGTCCCTCAAAACGTAATCGGCCATCACAAATTGCAACTTGTCCAAAATTCCACCTGCTGCATCCTTACCCACACTGCTGTTCACTAATATCTCTGCACTCACTGCCCTTCAATGGGTCTGTGTCCCCATTCATTTCATAATCTTTGTTGTCACCCACAGATTACTCCCTTGGCCTCAGCCCACCCTATGTTTCTCTTCACACCCTCCATTCTTCCAATTCTGGTTTCACTTGCACCCCCTCTTCCCTTAACTCCACTTTCAGTGTAGAACCTTCAACTGTTTCATCCCCGCACTCTGAAACACTCGACCTGAGCGCCCCACTGCATTGCTACCAAACAATAGTGGCTGCACTTCAAAAGCTCTTCATGGACTCTAAAGCAATTTGGGTCTTCCTGAGGTTGTGAAAGGCACTATATAAATAGCAAGTTCTTTCTTTTTTCCATTCCTTCAAAAGTCTCCTTAAAATCTAGCTCTTTGATCATACTTTCAGTCACCTAGCTTCCCTCTTCACGTCTTGGTATCGAAGATTATTGTTGCCTCTTGTAAAGCACTTTGGACTGTTCTTTAAACTCCTCCATAGCCTTGACCTGTCCTGTCTTTGTTAACATTTCCAACCTGACAACCCCTTTCTGAACTCTCTCTTCCCCTTACCTTGTGCAGTTCCTGCTCTTTGCCCCATTATTGGCAGCGTGCCTTCACCTGCATTAGCCCCATGGTGTGCAGTTCCCTCCTTAAAGCCCACCTCTTTAAACAAGCTTTTGTCCGCCCCACCTAATACCGCCTCCTTTAACCTGGTGTTCCGGTTTGGTTACACATCTGTAAACCCATATATGAGACATTGTTCTGTTAAAGATGCTATGTAAGTACAATGTTATTAAAGTGCAAGTTGTTGTTGAGTAACACAATGCCCATGAAGCAGCCCTGTTCCTCAATAGGTATTTATATTGTCTTTGCATTCAAATTGTTTTTCTGATTTATCTTTATATGTGGGAGAGGGGTCTGTCGTGACAAATGAACCTGTTCTACGTTTTATGTTACACATTTGTTCTAAGGAATCTTGCTGCAGGCCTTGTCATGCCCTTTTCAAAACCATTGTGAGAAAGTTGTTAAAAATAGAGGCCATTTTCAGGGAACGCTCCTGAAACTTTAATGGAAAACACTGAATATACTGTATGCGTCATTATGTTGGATTAGGGATAGTTGCTTTATGCTTCAATGAATTTAGCAATCCTCAAATGGAACATAGAACACGAACAGATTTGCATTCTTTTTATTTGTTCTTCCCAGAGTATCTCAGCAGTGGAAATTTAATTATTTCTCTATTTCCCCCCTCCCCTCACCAATTTTAATTTTGTTTAATAGGAAGTTGATTTAATTCCTCGATTTGGTCTCCAGGATGGCTGCTGTCCTCAGTCTCTCCCGGTGCTGCACTGTGGCCAGTGGCAGTGAGTGTACGAGAGTGTCTTGAAGTGCTTGGTCCATGTGGGGACGTTCCAGGATGCTGCCTGCCACGTTACCTTCGCCGCCTACACTGTGCCATCGAGCATGCTTTCAGAAACAGCATCTTTAACGTGGCAGGGCTACCTCCCCCGAGGGTTAGGTCGTCTTATTGGAAAGTGAAATAGCAACATTTGCCAAAAAAACTTGGAAATTTAAATATTTTGAAAAATGTTTTCCAAAATAATTACATTTTAATATTACCAGCAGACTGGAGTAGTAAGGCTATGGAATGAGAATTTGTTCTGCTAGTCTTGTGCAAAAGTGATTTTAAATGCTTATGCAGATCAGTCGCACAGATGACTGTTGTATAACATCTGTATTACATCTTTTCTTACATTTGTTTTAGTATACTTATTGTTGGAGATGATTTATGTGGAAATGTTTAATCTGTGATGAGATATAAAAACGTGACAATGGAAAAGGCTGCTATTAACAATATCTAGCACACAATAGCAAGAAGTATTTTCTCAGTCGCTAAGATGCAGCCGTGCGGGAAGGTATCTGTGTTATTTAGGCTGTTCACTGAACTAGATCCTGACCTGCTGAACTCAATTTTAAGATGCAGCTGCAGTGACCCACAGGGAGCCTGAATTTTATGTTTGTTTAGTTTGTCCCATGATATCATTCGTCATTCCTCCATGCGCTAGTACTGCATTGCCCGGTAATGGGAATACCCAGAGGAGCAGTATAAAGCATTAACGCAGCAGAAAGTGCCTAATTAGAATTGGTATTGTTAAAGGCATTGGTATTACTCTGAATAATGTGTCTTGCTTTAGGGATTCATAAAACTTAATCCCTTTTTAATAAAAGTATAAGAACCTCAAATTTTTGCTATTTCATATCAGGCAGGACAAAGTATGAGAGAAAATCCCTTTTTTTAAAAAAGCACTCCGGTACTAGTACGTAAATGCAAATTATATGAAGGCAATTAAAAAAAATCCCCATAAAACAATTGCTTTGTATTAATATTAATAGTGCCTGAAGAATGTGATAGTACTTTAAATAGTCTATGCATGGAACATAAACACTTATTGTAAAGGATTAATTGCATCACTGGCTGTCAAAAGCAAATTCTTTTCCACCTGGACATTTTAAAAACAAATCATAATAAAGTATATGGCATTGGGTTGATGAAAACAAGTTACATATTTATAAAAAAGAGAGTGAAAACTAAATATTTGCTTGCAGTGGCCATGGTTCAGTGAAGTATTTATGTTTGTGTTTTTCCTCCATTTGAACTCCCCCGGTGTCACATAACATTCCCAGTTGCGAAGGTGGGCACCTGCTCAGTAACCATCTGCTGTCTCGTGCACAGAACAGCTCTGTTTGACACGTGGTCCAATTCCCCCCTCCCCCTCCCCCCCAACCCCCGGATTTGTATTACCTTCCTCCGCTCCCCTAAGACCAGAAAGTCAGATTGTGGAGCACGTTGGGCACACATCCATGTTCTCGCAGTCCTTGGCTTCCACATTACGTTATGTTTGGCTGCCTTAACAAGTGTTGTTCTTTTTACTTTAAGACTGTAAACTGGTACAAAGTGATACCTCGCGCAGTTGAAATTATGCAAGTGCAACATTTTCCACTGGTAAATAATTGATGACTAATTTCTCATGTTGCTATTTATAGTGTTACAATTGCACTGTTGGAAAAAAAAGTACCAGCTTTCAATACACATAGTATATATATTCCTTAGTGTTGGCCCAGATATTTGTATCTTAGTTGTGTAGTGAGATTTTAAGTCTGCTGTGCAGTTACTAGCTCACTGTAAAGGTCGGCAATCCGGTTTTTTTTGTAACTCATCCTTGTTTGCGTGCTTGAATGAGGAATACAGACTTGCACTGCTCTGCCGAGAGGTGGGCGAGTTTGAGGACTCCCCAGGGGCAGAGAAAGATGTTGTAATCAATTACCACATCATAACACTGATGCATGATAATTACTGAATGTTCCTCCAGAGATAGCACAGCATTTGGCTGGCATGCAGTCCTTTATGGTCGAATGCCTGATTAATATGCAAATAATCGTCCGATTGTATGATGAATGCAGGAGAAGAGTGTACTGATAATGTGATCAGCAGAGCGAAGAGATGATAAATTGCTTTTACTCACTGCTGTTCTTGGTCTGCATAAAGTATCTTCATTTTATAAATGTTTTATCAAAATTAACTGCAGAAGTGTTTTATAATGGCCTATGAGGACAACATTGCCTTGAATTTTATGTAAATTATGTGTGTTCAGAAATGTAATATGTCGCGTAATAGATTTAAGAAGGCATCTGGTATTATACTTAATCGAGACAGGTTGCCTAATGATTTTTTAAATCCATTGTGCCCAGCACGTTTTTCCTGCAATTTTATAGCCTCCCTTCCTCTCTTGAAGGCAATAACTCCCTCACTGTGATACCATTTCGTTGATGCCAGATGCTCTATAGTATCTTGCCCGACAGCCTATCGTTCTTGTATGAATCTCAGCAGGCGATGACAGGAGAGGACATTGCAGCCAAATCCTGTCCTGTCCCCACACATGCGCTTCTGGCAGAGGTTCCTGTGTAGCTCTCTGGTGTGGGGGCCCTGACCAGTCCTTCCTTCCCTAACACAAAACCACTGCAGTTTTTCCGACTTTTCCGTCAGCCCTCGCCTCGACCGGGCTGCCATCATGCAGCCCCACACTTCTCTTTGCGTACCAGGCCGCTGGCCTGGTCGAGATTGTCCCTGGTGGCCCAGTGGTGGCCACCAAAGGACCATGCAGATTCCGCAGCAGCCCTCCCCTTTAAATGAAGAGGAGGGCTGTTGTGGCGGGTCAGCGCTATGCGGAGCAGCCGTGTAGCACTAACCTGTTCACTGCAGCGTTGACGTCCATCCTGGGCGTTAACTGACCTGGGCGCAGAAAGTTACCGCCCCCGGATGGGCTGTGGGGCAATTTTGGCCCCAATATGTTTCTCATTTCATGCTGTTCCAAGTAAAATTATACAAGAATATCGGAATACCAAAGTCAGTTCACCTCGTCTACACACCTTTGTGTTCACCTTTGTCAAATAAGATAGTCTATGCCTATTATGTGCTATTACAGTAGGAGCCATCATTTTATTCTAATTCGTTCCTGGGATGTGGGCGTCGCTGGCAAGGCCGGCATTTATTGCCCATCCCTATTTGGCTTGAGAAGGTGGTGGTGAGCCGCCGCTTTAAACCGCTGCAGTCCATGTGGTGAAGGAGCTCCCACAGTGCTGTTAGGGAGGGAGTTCCAGGATTTTGACCCAGTGACGATGAAAGAATGGCAATATATTACCAAGTGAGGATGATGTGTAAATTGGAAGGGAACTTGCAGGTGGTGGTGTTCCCATGCGCCTGCTGCCCTTGTCGTTCTATGTGGTAGAGGTCGCGGGTTTGGGAGGTGCTGCCGAAGAAGCCTTGGTGAGTTGCTGCAGTGCATCTTGTAGACGGTACACACTGCAGCCACGGTGCGCCGGTGGTGGAGGGAGTGAATGTTGTAGGTGGTGGATGGGGAGCCAATCAAGCGGGCTGCTTTGTCGTGGGTGGTGTCGAGCTTCTTTGAGCAGGACCTCAAAAGTAGTAATCTTGGGATTGCTACCAGTGCCACGTGCTAGTCAGAAAAGGAATAGCAGGATAGCTCAGATGAATACGTGGCTTGAGCAATGGTGCAGCAGGGAGGGATTCAAATTCCTGGGGCATTGGAACCGGTTCTGGGGGAGGTGGGACCAGTACAATCCGGACGGTCTGCACCTGGGCAGAATCGGAACCAATGTCCTCGGGGGAGTGTTTGCTAGTGCTGTTGGGGAGGAGTTAAACTAATATGGCAGGGGGATGGGAACCAATGCAGGGAGATAGAGGGAAACAAAAAGGAGGCAAAAGCAAAAGACAGATAGGAGATGAGGAAAAGTGGAGGGCAGAGAAACCCAAGGCAAAGAACAAAAAGGGCCATTGTACAGCAAAATTCTAAAAGGACAGAGGGTGTTAAAAAAACAAGCCTAAAGGCTTTGTGTCTTAATGCAAGGAGTATCCGTAATAAGGTGGATGAATTGACTGTGCAAATAGATGTTAACAAATATGATGTGATTGGGATTACGGAGACGTGGCTCCAGGATGATCAGGGCTGGGAACTCAACATCCAGGGGTATTCAACATTCAGGAAGGATAGAATAAAAGGAAAAGGAGATGGGGTAGCATTGCTGGTTAAGGAGGAAATTAAGGCAATAGTTAGGAAGGATATTAGCTTGGATGATGTGGAATCTATATGGGTAGAGCTGCAGAACACCAAAGGGCAAAGAACGTTAGTGGGAGTTGTGTACAGACCTCCAAACAGTAGTAGTGATGTTGGGGAGGGCATCAAACATGAAATTAGGGGTGCGTGCAATAAAGGTGCAGCAGTTATAATGGGTGACTTTAATATGCACATAGATTGGGCTAACCAAACTGGAAGTAATACGGTGGAGGAGGATTTCCTGGAGTGCATAAGGGATGGTTTTTTAGACCAATATGTCAAGGAACCAACTAGGGGGGAGGCCATCTTAGACTGGGTGTTACGTAATGAGAGAGGATTAATTAGCAATCTCGTTGTGCGAGGCCCCTTGGGGAAGAGTGACCATAATATGGTGGAATTCTGCATTGGGATGGAGAATGAAGCAGTTAATTCAGAGACCATGGTCCAGAACTTAAAGAAGGCTAACTTTGAAGGTATGAGGCGTGAATTGGCTGGGATGGATTGGCGAATGATACTGAAGGGGTTGACTGTGGATGGGCAATGGCAGACATTTAGAGACCGCATGGATGAACTACAACAATTGTACATTCCTGTCTGGCATAAAAATAAAAAAGGGAAGGTGGCTCAACCATGGCTATCAAGGGAAATCAGGGATAGTATTAAAGCCAAGGAAGTGCATACAAATTGGCCAGAAATAGCAGCGAACCTGGGGACTGGGAGAAATTTAGAACTCAGCAGAGGAGGACAAAGGGTTTGATTAGGGCAGGGAAAATGGAGTATGAGAAGAAGCTTGCAGGGAACATTAAGACGGATTGCAAAAGTTTCTATAGATATGTAAAGAGAAAAAGGTTAGTAAAGACAAACGTAGGTCCCCTGCAGTCAGAATCAGGGGAAGTCATAACGGGGAACAAAGAAATGGCGGACCAATTGAACAAGTACTTTGGTTCGGTATTCACGAAGGAGGACACGAACAACCTTCCGGTTATAAAAGGGGTCGGGGGGTCTAGTAAGGAGGAGGAACTGAGGGAAATCCTTATTAGTCGGGAAATTGTGTTGGGGAAATTGATGGGATTGAAGGCCGATAAATCCCCAGGGCCTGATGGACTGCATCCCAGAGTACTTAAGGAGGTGGCCTTGGAAATAGTGGATGCGTTGACAGTCATTTTCCAACATTCCATTGACTCTGGATCAGTTCCTATAGAGTGGAGGGTAGCCAATGTAACCCCACTTTTTAAAAAAGGAGGGAGAGAGAAAACAGGGAATTATAGACCGGTCAGCCTGACATCGGTAGTGGGTAAAATGATGGAATCAATTATTAAGGATGTCATAGCAGTGCATTTGGAAAGAGGTGACATGATAGGTCCAAGTCAGCATGGATTTGTGAAAGGGAAATCATGCTTGACAAATCTTCTGGAATTTTTTGAGGATGTTTCCAGTAGAGTGGACAAGGGAGAACCAGTTGATTTGGTATATTTGGACTTTCAGAAGGCGTTCGACAAGGTCCCACACAAGAGATTGATGTGCAAAGTTAGAGCATATGGGATTGGGGGTAGTGTACTGACATGGATTGAGAACTGGTTGTCAGACAGGAAGCAAAGAGTAGGAGTAAATGGGTACTTTTCAGAATGGCAGGCAGTGACTAGTGGGGTACCGCAAGGTTCTGTGCTGGGGCCCCAGCTGTTTACACTGTACATTAATGATTTAGATGAGGGGATTAAATGTAGTATCTCCAAATTTGCGGATGACACTAAGTTGGGTGGCAGTGTGAGCTGCGAGGAGGATGCTGTGAGGCTGCAGAGCAACTTGGATAGGTTAGGTGAGTGGGCAAATGCATGGCAGATGAAGTATAATGTGGATATATGTGAGGTTATCCACTTTGGTGGTAAAAACAGAGAGACAGACTATTATCTGAATGGTGACAGATTAGGAAAAGGGGAGGTGCAAAGAGACCTGGGTGTCATGGTACATTGAAGGTTGGCATGCAGGTGCAGCAGGCAGTTAAGAAAGCAAATGGCATGTTGGCCTTCATAGCAAGGGGATTTGAGTATAGGGGCAGGGAGGTGTTGCTACAGTTGTACAGGGCATTGGTGAGGCCACACCTGGAGTATTGTGTACAGTTTTGGTCTCCTAACCTGAGGAAGGACATTCTTGCTCTTGAGGGAGTGCAGCGAAGGTTCACCAGACTGATTCCCGGGATGGCGGGACTGACCTATCAAGAAAGACTGGATCAACTGGGCTTGTATTCACTGGAGTTCAGAAGAATGAGAGGGGATCTCATAGAAACATTTAAAATTCTGACGGGGTTAGACAGGTTAGATGCAGGAAGAATGTTCCCAATGTTGGGGAAGTCCAGAACCAGAGGTCACAGTCTAAGGATAAGGGGTAAGCCATTTAGGACCGAGATGCGGAGGAACTTCTTCACCCAGAGAGTGGTGAACCTGTGGAATTCTCTACCACAGAAAGTTGTTGAGGCCAATTCACTAAATATATTCAAAAAGGAGTTAGATGAGGTCCTTACTACTAGGGGGATAAAGGGGTATGGCGAGAAAGCAGGAATGGGGTACTGAAGTTGAATGTTCAGCCATGAACTCATTGAATGGCGGTGCAGGCTAGAAGGGCAGAATGGCCTACTCCTGCACCTATTTTATATGTTTCTATGTTGTTCGGCGATGGTAATGCCATTGAATGTCAAGGAGCAGTGGTTAAACTCTTGCTTGTTGGAGATGGTCATTGCTTGGCACTTGTGTGGCACGAATGTTACTTGCCACTTACCAGCCCAAGCCTGAATGTCTTCCAGGTCTTGCTGCATGTGGGCATAGACTGCTCCATTATCTGAGGAGTTGTGAATGGAACTGAACACTGCAATCATCAGCGAACATCCCCACTTCTAACCTTATGATGAAGGGAAGGTCATTTATGAAGCAGCTGAAGATGGTTGGGCCGAGGACACTGCCCTGATGACTTGGGGCTGAGATGATTGACCGCCAACAACCACAACCATCTTCCTTTGTGCTAGGTATGACTCCAGCCAGTGTAGAGTTTTCACCTGATTCCCATTGACTTCAGTTTTACTCGGGCTCCTTGATGCCACACTCAGTCAAATGCTGCCTTGATGTCGAGGGCAGTCACTCTCACCTCACCTCTGGAATTCAGCTTTTTTGTCCATGTTTGGACCAAGGCTGTAATGAGGTCTGGAGCCGAGTGGTCCTGGCGGAACCCAAACTGAGCATCAGTGAGCAGGTTATTGGTGAGTAAATGCACTGTCGATGACACCTTCCATCACTTTGCTGATGATTGAGAGTAGACTGATGGGACGGTAATTGGCCGGATTTGATTTGTCCTGCATTTTGTGGACAGGACAAACCTGGGCAGTTTTCCACATTGTCGGTTAATGCCAGTGTTGTAGCTGTATTGGAACAGCTTGGCTGGAGGCATGGCTAGTTCTGGAGCACAACAGCCGGGATGTTGTTGGGACCCATAGCCTTTGCTGTATCTACTGCGCTCAGCCGTTTCTTGATATCAAGCGGAGTGAATTGAATTGGCTGAAGACTGGCTTTATGATAGTGGGGACCTCGGGAGGAGGCCGATATGGATCATCCACTCGGCACTTCTGGCTGAAGATGGTTGCAAACACTTCAGCCTTGTCTTTTGCACTCACGTGCTGGGCTCCGCCATCATTGAGGATGGGGATATTCATGGAGCCTCCTCCTCCTGATAGTTGATTGTGGGATAGCTTAGCTCTGTCTATAGCATGCTGCCTCTGCTGCTTAGCATGCATATAGTCCTGTGTTGCAGCTTCCCCAGGTTAGTACTTCATTTTTAGGTACACCTGGTGCTGCTTCTAGTAGGCTCTCTGCACTCCTCGTTGAACAGGGTTGGTCCCCTGGCTTAATAGTAATGGTACTGAGGGATATGCCGGGCTATGAGGTTACAGATTGTGGTGGAATACAATTCTGCTGCTGCTGATGGCCCACAGCACCTCATGGATGCCCAGTTTTGAGCTGCTAGATCTGTTCTGAATCTATCCCATTTAGCACAGTGGTAGTGCTATATAACACGATGTAGGGTGTCCTCAATGTGAAGACAGGATTTCATCTCCAGAAGGACTGTGTGGTGGTCACTGCTACCAATGCTATCATGGACAGATGCATCTGCGACAGGTAGATTGGTGAGGACAAGGTCAAGTAGGTTTTTCCCTCGTGTTGGTTCTCTCACCATCTACCGCAGGCCCAGTCTGGCAGCTATGTCCTTCAGGACTCGGCCAGCTCGGTCAGTAGTGGTGCTACCGAGCCACTCTTGGTGATGGACGTTGAATTTCCCCACCCAGAGTACATTCTGTGCCCTTGCTACCCTCAGTGCTTCTTCCAAGTGGTGTTCAACATGGAGGAGTACTGATTCATCAGCTGAGAACATAAGAACATAAGAAATAGGAGCAGGAATAGGCCACCTGGCCTCTTGAGCCTGCTTCGCCATTTAATCAGATCATGGCTGATCTGATCATGGACTCAGCTCCACTTCCCTGCCCGCTCCCCATAACCCTTTATTCCCTTATCGCTCAAAAATCTGTCTATCTCCGTCTTAAATATATTCAATGACCCAGTCTCCACAGCTCTCTGGGGCAGAGAATTCCATAGATTTACAATCCTCAGAGAAGAAATTCCTCCTCATCCCAGTTTTAAATGGGCGGCCCCTTATTCTGAGACTATGGCCCCTAGTTTTAATTTCCCCTATGGGTATAAATATCCTCTCTGCATCCACCATGTTGAGCCCCTTCATTATCTTTTATGTTTCGATAAGATCACCTCTGATTCTTCCGAACTCCAATGTGTATAGGCCGAACCTACTCAACCTATCTTCATAAGTCAGCCCCCTTCTCCGGAATCAACCTAGTGAACCTTCTCTGAACAGCCTCCAATGCAAGTATATCCTTCCTTAAATATTGAGTGAAGGTGCTAGGTGGTGATCAGCAGGAGGTTTCCTTGCCCATGCTTGACCTGAAGCCATGAGGCTTCATGAGGGCTCAATGTTGAGGACTCCCAGGGCCACTCCCTCCTGACTGTATACCACTGTGCCACCACTCCTGGTGGGTCTGTCCAGCCAGTGGGATGGTGATGGGGGAGTCTGGGACATTGGCTGAAAGGCATGAGTCTGTGAGTATGACTATGTCAGGCTGTTGCTAGACTAGTCTGTGGGACAGCTCTCCCAATTTTGGCACAAGTCCCCAGATGTTGTTGAGGAGGACTTTGCCGGGTCGGCTGGGCTGGGTGTGCTGCTGTTGTGTCCGAAGCCGGTGCCGAGGTCGATGCCGGTTGGTCCGTCTAGTTTTATTATTATAGCTTTTCGTAGCAGTTTGTTGCAACTGAGTGTCTCGCTGGGCCATTTCAGAGGGCAGTTAAGAGTCAACCACATTGCTGTGGGTTTGAAGCCACATATCGGCCAGACCGGGTAAGGGCAGCAGATTTCTTTCCCTAAGGGACATTAGTGAATATGTTCATATTGTGATGATGGACCTGGACTGGCAACCCAGAGGTTGCGAGTTCAAATTCCACTCAGGCAGGTTGTGAAATTAAAGTCAAGAAACCTTTTAATTTTTGAGCTGACACCAGAAATAATAGCCACACAAGCTTCTGGATTGCTGTAAAAAGCCAACCAGCTTACTGTTATCCAAGCCGGCCTAACATACACACCAGCTCAATCCCACCTATGTGATCAGCTTTTATTGCTCTCAGAAGTGACCAAGCAGGCATGCAGTTGTAAATAATTACTGTCCCACTGACAAGACATAGCCGCCAGAAGAGGCATCACAGTGGTATACAGCTAGGTAGGAATAGCATTGGAAGTCCATATTGACTCCAAACCTCATTAAGTCACGAAGTCTCTCAGTTTTAGATCAAACAGAGTCAAAGAAAGCTCCTGCTGATCAGCCCGTGCTGCCCCCTCAACACGTGGAATAGTACTCCTCCTTGTTGAACATTATTTGGAGGAATTCCTAAGGGGAAGAGAATGTATTGTGGCCGAGGGCCTTCAGTATCTAGCATAAGAACATAAGAACATAAGAATTAGGAACAGGAGTAGGCCATCTAGCCCCTCGAGCCTGCTCCGCCATTCAACAAGATCATGGCTGATCTGGCCGTGGACTCCGCTCCACTTACCCGCCCGCTCCCCGTAACCCTTAATTCCCTTATTGGTTAAAAATCTATCTATCTGCGATTTGAATACATTCAATGAGCTAGCCTCAACTGCTTCCTTGGGCAGAGAATTCCACAGATTCACAACCCTCTGGGAGAAGAAATTCCTTCTCAACTCAGTTTTAAATTGGCTCCCCCGTATTTTGAGGCTGTGCCCCCTAGTTCTAGTCTCCCCGACCAGTGGAAACAACTTCTCTGCCTATATCTTGTCTATCCCTTTCATTATTTTAAATGTTTCTATAAGATCACCCCTCATCCTTCTGAACTCCCAACGAGTAAAGACCCAGTCTACTCAATCTATCATCATAAGGTAACCCCCTCATCTACGGAATCGGCCTAGTGAATTGTCTCTGGACCCCCTCCAAAGCTAGTATATCCTTCCTTAAGTAAGGTGACCAAAACTGCACGCAGTACTCCAGGTGCGGCCTCACCAATATCCTATACAGTCGCAGCAGGACCTCCCTGCTTTTGTACTCCATCCCTCTCGCAATGAAGGCCAACATTCCATTCGCCTTCCTGATTACCTGCTGCACTTGCAAACTAGCTTTTTGGGATTCATGCACAAGGACCCCCAGGTCCCTCTGCACCACCGTATGTTGTAATTTCTCCCCATTCAAATAATATTCCCTTTTACTGTTTTTTTTCCAAGGTGGATGACCTCACATTTTCCGACATTGTATTCCATCTGCCAAACCTTCGCCCATTCGCTTAACCTATCTAAATCTCTTTGCAGCCTCTCTGTGTCCTCTACACAACCCGCTTTCCCACCAATCTTTGTGTCATCTGCAAATTTTGTTACACTACACTCTGACCCCTCTTCCAGGTCATCTATGTATATTGTAAACAGTTGTGGTCCCAGCACCGATCCCTGTGGCACACCACTAACCACCGATTTCCAACCCGAAAAGGACCCGTTTATCCCGACTCTCTGCTTTCTGTTAGCTAGCCAATTCTCTATCCATGCTAATACATTTCCACTGACTCCACGTACTTTATCTTCTGCAGTAACCTTTTGTGTGGCACCTTATCGAATGCCTTTTGGAAATCTAAATACACCACATCCATCGATACACCTCTATCCACCATGCTCGTTATATCCTCAAAGAATTCCAGTAAATTAGTTAAACATGATTTCCCCTTCATGAATCCATGTTGCATCTGCTTGATTGCACTATTCCTATCTAGATGTCCCGCTATTTCTTCCTTAATGATAGCTTCAAGCATTTTCCCCACTACAGATGTTAAACTAACCGGCCTATAGTTACCTGCCTTTTGTCTGCCCCCTTTTTTAAACAGAGGCGTTACATTAGCTGCTTTCCAATCCGCTGGTACCTCCCCAGAGTCCAGAGAATTTTGGTAGATTATAACGAATGCGTCTGCTATAACTTCTGCCATCTCTTTTAATACCCTAGGATGCATTTCATCAGGACCAGGGGACTTGTCTACCTTGAGTCCCATTAGCCTGTCCAGCACTACCTCCCTAGTGATAGTGATTATCTCAAGGTCCTCCCTTCCCACATTCCTGTGACCAGCAATTTTTGGCATGGTTTTTGTGTCTTCCACTGTGAAGACCGAAGCAAAATAATTGTTTAAGGTCTCAGCCATTTCCACATTTCCCATTATTAAATCCCCCTTCTCATCTTTTAAGGGACCAACATTTACTTTAGTCACTCTTTTCCGTTTTATATATCGGTAAAAGCTTTTACTATCTGTTTTTATGTTTTGCGCAAGTTTACTTTCGTAATCTATCTTTCCTTTCTTTATTGCTTTCTTAGTCATTCTTTGCTGTCATTTAAAATTTTCCCAATCTTCTAGTTTCCCACTAACCTTGGCCACCTTATACGCATTGGTTTTTAATTTGATACTCTCCTTTATTTCCTTGGTTATCCACGGCTGGTTATCCCTTCTCTTATCGCCCTTCTTTTTCACTGGAATATATTTTTGTTGAGCACTATGAAAGAGCTCCTTAAAAGTCCTCCACTGTTCCTCAATTGTGCCACCGTTTAGTCTGTGTTTCCAGTCTATTTTAGCCAACTCTGCCCTCATCCCACTGCAGTCCCCTTTGTTTAAGCATAGTACGCTCGTTTGAGACACTACTTCCTCACCCTCAATCTGTATTACAAATTCAACCATACTGTGATCACTCATTCCGAGAGGATCTTTTACTCAGAGATCGTTTATTTTTCCTGTCTCATTACACAGGACCAGATCTAAGATAGCTTGTTCCCTTGTAGGTTCTGTAACATACTGGTCTAAGAAACAATCCCGTATGCATTCTATGAATTCCTCCGTGCGATTTGATTTGACCAATCGATATATAGGTTAAAATCCCCCATGATTACTGCCGTTCCTTTTTCACATGCCTCCATTATTCCCTTGATTATTGCCCAGCCCACCGTGAAGTTATTATTTGGGGGCCTATAAACTATGCCCACCAATGACTTTTTTACCCTTACTATCTCTAATCTCCACCCACAATGATTCAACATTTTGTTCATTAGAGCCAATATCGTCTCTCACAACTGCCCTGATATCATCCTTTATTAACAGAGCTACCCCACCTCCTTTCTCTTCTTGTCTATCTTTCCGAATTGTCAGACACCCCTGTATGTTTAATTCCAGACTTGGCCACCCTGCAACCACGTTTCTGTAATGGCCACCAAATCATACCTATTTGTAATGATTTGTGCCGTCAACTCATTTACTTTATTTCGAATGCTGCGTGCGTTTAGGTAGAGTGTTTTAATACTAGTTTTTAAACCATGATTTTTAGTTTTGACCCCTTGGTGACTGAGGTGGCTGCGTTCTCAAGGACACAGCTCGTACACCAGGCCTGGAGCAGGTGATGAGGGAACCAACACTGTTTGATCTCACCCTCAGCAACCTACGTTTCAGAGACCTTATAGTCTCCATATTGAGGACGCATTCCATTGTGTGGTGTGGCACTACTACTGTGCTAAGTGGGACAGAGAACGGAACGCTTGAGAGTCCAAAACTGGGCACGCATGAATCCCTGTGAGCCATTAACAAAAGCAGAATGGTACATTTATTACCATCAAGTGGCGAGACCCATCCTGGTTTAATGCTGAGTGTAACAGGGTGTAGCACTCGGCATACCTTAGAATGAGTTACCAGCCCAGTACTAGACAGGGTTAGCTACAAGCTAACTACCAAAAGCAGCAAGCTGTAGACACAGCTAAGCAGTCTCTCAGCCCCTGGTTCAGATCAAAGCTCTTTCATCCTCAACCAGCCAGTACAGTGCTGGGCAACCAGGCAACTAACATGGGGAAGAGGCTCCGTGGACATTCTCATCCTCAACCTAGGTGGAGCACAGCGCGTGAGTGCAAGGGGCAAGGCTGAAGTGTTTGCAAGGGTCTTCAGACAGAATTGCACTGCAGCAACTCACCAAGACTACGAGGACATCACTTCTCTACGATCTCTACCACTGATGAAAGCAAGTTCCTTTCCAAGTCACAGCCATCTTGACTTAGGAACATACATCAGGCAAGAAGCGCCCAGCCACACTTCCACTGGAATTTGCAGTTTTAAAAAAAAAAAAGGCGAAGACTCCATAGGATCTGGTCCCGTCCCTGTCCCGACTGCACTGCCACTCCGGCCCACCCCCCAGCCTGCCCGCCCCATCAGCACTGCCACTCCGGCCCCCCAGTCTCCCTGCCCCGACAGCACTGCCACTCCGGCCCACCCCCCTGTCTGCCCCGATAGCACTGCCACTCCACCCCACCCCCCCCCCCCCGCCACCCCCAGTCTCCCTGCCATTGCAGCCCACTCCCCATCCTGCCTGTCCGGATACCACTGCCACTCCACCCCACCCCACCCGTCACGGGAATATTGCTCCCCATATATTTTAATAGACTTCCTTTTTTTGTCCAAAACAAAAATATTATTGCACGGCATAGTCTCGTGAAGGTATGAAGCTTAAAAGAAAATTAACTGGGTATTATCACGTGAGAATTTTTTTCACATGTTGGTTTAGTGTTGGCCTTGGTGCAATGGTAGCAGTCTCACCTCTGTGTCAGAAGGCCATGGGTCTTCGCTCCACTCCAGGGACTTGAGCTTATAAACCAGACTGGCACTGAGGGAGTGCTGCACTGTCGGAGGTGCTGTCTTTTTTGGATGAGATATTAAGCCATGATGCTGTCCTCCTAACCGGCACCACTAAATAACTTGCTGTTTGTGGGACTTTGCTGTGTAAATTGGCTGCTGGAGTTTCCTGCATTATAAAAGTAACATCAAAATACTTCATTGGCATTGGGATGCTCTGAGAATGTGAAGGGCGCTATATAAACGCAAGTTCTTTCTTTACAGAGTAGTATAGACAATGAAGCTTTGTAGGAGAACAGAGCTTGCTTTAACTGAAGCATTAGCATCTAACTTACATGAAAGAAAACTAGAATTAAATGAAATTATTAACACATTTTACTATAATAACCTCTCCAGCTCGGTGCTAAATAAAACGACCTGTTAAAATTCTCTGACAGTTGCTCGACTGATTTCTTCCTGAAGACGGTCGTTCTGGCATGTACAGCCTCTGCACGTGTCTGATGACGTCTGCTGTGTGCCAAGAGTTCTGGCTCTGTGATTGGCAGGAACCTGGAGTGAAAGGTGACTAATGTGGCGACTGCACAAATCAGGCATTACAGGAAATAATGTGCTATAAATCTTAATTGCTTTCATAACTGGGAAGTGAACAAACAGCCTTAACTGTTAATAATGTTATTATTGAAAGGTTGTCAAAAACAGAATAATGTTCTATCTTTGAGCTTGATTGACATAGTCCATTTTGAGAATTTATCAGCAGATGAAAGCTGACTTTTGCAATTGAAATTCTCTGGTAAACTGGCAGAGCTGGTTTCCCACTAGTTCCCTTGCTAAAGGCACCGACTGTTTCAATGATTACTTACCTGGAGACCCCTGGCACAGGCAGTAATGATTTCTCTTGTCGATCCGCCAAGGATAATGCAGGCTCCATGCAGATTTACCCCAGTGCAAGGTACAGGTGGTTGCTTTGTTGGACGCAGTTTCTTAGCGAATCCCTTTGCCAGTGGCTGCGTCTCTGCATTCTCCCCTTGGTGTAGGAGCAGGAGTTGCCTGGTCTTGATACCTCTGTGGGTCCATTTACCTCTGCAAGTAAAGTACAAGTGGAACTTCCTCTATGTAAGTGTGCGATCAGCTCCCACTCAGTCTGTGCAGACAGTGGTGGGCTTGTTTCCCTGCAGACAGCACTAGCAACTATGGCTGTCTACAGAGAGCTTCTGCTCTTTACTAGCTGTGAAGTGAAGGAGGTTCATGGAGTTTATCCAGTTCACACTACATCATAGAAAATATCAGTGTTGTTCTGTCCCTTGCAGAAAACTTTTTTTAAGGAAAAAATTCAAAATTCTTTCCATAAATGTAAAAAAAAGTTATCGGCTTTTGTGATTAAAATCAAATGCTGGATTTGAATCTGTGTAATATGATCTTTATCACAAAAAAGGACCTTATTCACTCATGAAACAGTATGTCTTTAATGCCATTACTTCCCTATATCCTGAGGTTTTGATTTTGGTACAGAAATGCTACCAGAGGTGCCAAAGACTGGGAGATGCTCTGTAGCTTTGATTCCTAATAGTATTGACAAACAGACTAATACAAGACAAACAATTGGGCTAAGTTCGGCAACCATGATAGATGACAATGGAGTTCACAAAAAGCTCTGTGTTTGCACGTTTCTTCTCTGCCATTTTAGTAACCAGAACAGTGATTATGTCTGGCAGCATATTGCTGAATGCTCTTCTGTTTCCTTATAATAATTCCTTTTTTCCCCAAATGCACATTGTGCCTTGTGGCATGCCAGCAGTAAAAATGTCAGTTGCAATAATTATTTCTCGGTGAAAAATGCTTGCAGACATCATCTTCTAGCTGCCCGCACAGTCGTGTAATAATAAGAAATGGCTTTATCCTGACTGTTCAAATAGGCAGAAAATGAAGACAGTCAAGTTTATTATAACGCACTCGTCTGCTGGTTTTTGAGTTTTTTTTTAAAGCAGACAAAAGATTAAAACCAACTGCTTTAAAACAGTATCCTGTAAGGCCACTGGTGAGGCATCAGAATCTCTTGTTTATGTAACGGTTATAAATTCACTTCAGATGTGAATCTTTAGCCAAGTCCCTCGTGCAGATGCTGCGGTCGATGAGGAACAAAAACCTTTTGCTCCACGCCATGGATTTGTGGCAACGGGGCAGCAGTTTGATTCATTCTCTGCCTGGGTAGGCATTGCTACCACTCAGAGATTGAAACTGATGTTCCATTTTAATCATATTAGGGTTGAGTTGGCCAGTGATAACCTATTTGAAACTGCAGTCAAACGTCTGTGCAGCAACCACGTTCAGGTAACTGTTAGAGATGTGTAACCCAGCATGGCTATTTGAGTGATATAAAGAGGTATACTAGACAGTGCTGAGAGAAGACTGACTCCGGCTTACTGTGCAACCCCCTTCCTCCCTTCATGCCACCAACTATACCTTCATCCACCTAGGCCCCATGCTTTGGAAATTCCTCTCTCAATCCCAGTTCCTCCAACTTCCTCTCTAAGACTGTTCTTAAACACACCTCTTTGACCAACCCTTTTGTCACTTATCCCAATATCTCTTTAGCTCGGCGGCCATTTCTTCCTTACACGTCTGTGAACCACCATGAGACGATTTACTACGTTAAAGGTGCTATACAAATGTAAGTTGTTATGAAATAACTGGATAATTTACCCAAAATATATCCGACTGAAATCTTTACCTGGAGAGAAATGAGGAAAGATTAGCAGAGCTAGTCCCTAATAACATAAGAATTAGGAACAGGAGTAGGGCATCTAGCCCCTCGAGTCTGCTCCGCCATTCAATAAGATCATGGCTGATCTGAAAGTCAGTTATTTGAATCTTTTTTTCTTTTTGCCACTCCCCTCCCCTCTCCTTCCTTACTAGGTTAATAGAATGTTCCCCGCCCTATGTAACTTGGTTAGTATAGCTGTCAATGCAGCAGCATTGCACCCTGGTCTCTGATACCAGGCTTTAAAGCGGCGTGTCTCGGTACGCTCACACTCCACCTCTCCTGGAGCATGGATAAATCACCGAGCAGCAAGGGAGCCTTAAGCTTGTGTCCTGGCAGGACGTTGCTGGTATCCATGGCGATGTCTAGCCAAGGACGACAGCATAAATACAAGAAACGGACTTATAAAGAGGGGCAGAGAATAGATGGAAAGTTAGACTTCCCCAAAATAAAATAGAAGGAAGGAAGTATATCTGTATTTTGTTTGATAAATTCCATGAACATCCTGTTTCAGATTTGGCAGAAATCAGCACAGGAATATCTTATCCCGGAATTATTTTACCCCAGCTTTGTTTTGGAGCAAGTTACAAAAATCTATTTGTTTAAATGTGTCTAATAAAAATGAGAAGCTAATAAAAGGGATCTTAGAAAACAATATTAGTGAGCTGTATTAATAGTGTACATCAACAGAAGGAAAACAGGAACTAGACAAGTCAGAAATAAAGCCTCGCCAAATGTCATTAGCCTAGCAGTGGTATGTTTGACCTTGGTATAGGTTAAAGGACACGGACCTCAGTAGAAATATCTTTATCATGCAGGAGTTTCTGCCATCTTTGACACCATACAGTGAGGAAGATGGATGATCTGCCAAACTGCTCCCTCGCATGGGTGAATTAGGAGCAAATTTGGCACATAATTCTCTCGTTGCTATGATTAAAAAAAAAATAGTTTTGACCAGAATGGTGACTTGGATTTGCATTGGAACTTTTAAGGATAAAGGATATATGTCGAGAGTTTGTATTTGTTTTATTAAGTTGCAAAGCATTAGTTTTGTTATGACCAATTATATTCCAGTAAGAGGCACATCAGATTTATATTAAAAAATACACAGTTTCCCCATCCCCTCCAGTTCAAGTTGCTAATTCATTGTCTTCAGATTTGGAAACGGCAATATTTATTCAAACAGCTGTAGTCATTGTTATTGATTGTTTTCTGGTTTATCGATGTAATAAATGCTGTTTTGGCGGGGGTGGCCAGGCTGAGTCAGTCCTATGTCAGTCTGTATCTTCCACTGAAGCAGAGCTATTTGCTGCCCACCAAAAACTGCCCACCCCGGTTTCTATACATCAATTATTTCTTCTTGGTTCAGTCTGAATCCTCCATTATAACATTCTGCACCGCGTATTTATGAATGACGCAAAAAATGCATTTCTGTTCTATGGGACTCTGCGCAAATGTTCTATTTTATTGTCAACGCTAACAGAGTTTCAATTTGTGCAATTTAAAAAGTTGCATTTTACCACAGCATTCCTAACGGGTACTTTGAACAACCCCAGCTATAGCCCATATGCAACCGAAGAATGAGACCGTAAATACCCAAACTGCCTTAAGTACAAGTATCAGTTAATCAGAGTTATTCTGTTAAACATTTTGTTGTGCTCTTTGAAGGTCATGATTGTTTTAGATGGAATCCATTCATTTGGAATTTGTATACTGCAAGCTGTTAGAGTAGTAAAAGTTGAAAAGCTGTCTCCCTCAATCTTTTGGCTGTCACAAATGTTTTCAGAGATGTGATATTTCAGCTGCTCTCTTTGTCCCTATTAAAGCCTCATTCATTCTGTAACTCAATTCCCAATTTCCTGGGGTGATCCAGTCATAGATTGATCGAATGATACAGCATAGAAGGAGGCCAGCAAAGCCCATTGTGCTTATGCCGGAGCCATTTTGCTCCAGGACATCAATACATTTTTAAAGTTTCAATGTAAAAATAATTTGGAAGAGTGTGCAATAGCTGGAGTTTGAAAATTGCAATTAGGAAACCTAAGTTCTAATCCCTCCTCAACAAACATTTACTTACATTCCTTCTCCAGGGATGGGGCCTGTCTGAGCAGGCCGGGGAGAGGGAGAAATTGTATTTACAAAGTACACAGTATGAAATTGTAATTACAAAATACAGCTCAACACAAAAGCTTGCACTTATACAACAACAACTTGCATTTATATAGCGCCTTTAATGTCGTAAACACATCCCAAGGCGCTTCACAGGAGAGATATCAAATGTTGACACCGAGACATAAAGATAGGTGACCAAAAGCTTGGTCAAAGAGGTAGATTTTAAGGAGTGAGTTAAGAGAAGAGTGAGGTGGAGAGGTTTTAGGGAGGGAATTCCAGAGCATAGGCCTAAGTAACTGAAGGCACGGTCGCCAATGGTCGAGCGATGGAAATCGGGGATACCCAAGAGGCCAGATTTGGAGGAGCACAGAGAACTTTGAGGGTTGTAAGCAGTATTCCCTCTAAACTGCGGCAGCTGTCTGCCAGTCCTGCGAATATGTGAAACTTTGAATGGGTCGTGTAGCCTGTTAAAGGGACAAATTTAACATTAGGGGCAACATTGTTTGTAAGGCTAGAGGAGATCACGGAGATAGGGGAGGCGAAGCCATGGAGGATTTGAACACAAGGATGAGAATTTTAAATTTGAGATGTTGGTGGAACAGGAGCCAGTGTAGGTCAACGAGCACAGGGATGATGGGTGAACAGGACATAGTGCAAGTTAGGATACGCACAGCAGTTTTGGATGCAGTTACGCAACAAAAGTGTGGACGAGGATTTCAGCAGCAGATGAACTGAGGTAGGGTCAGAAACGGGTGATATTCCTGAGGTGGAAGTAAGCGGTCTTGGTGATGGAGAGGATATGGGATCGGCAGCTCAGCACACGGTCAAATAGGATGCTGAGATTGTGAACAGTCTGGTTCAGCCTCAGACAGTGGCCAATGGAATCGACGGCTAGAGAATGGAGTTTGTGGCAGGGACCGAAGACAAAGGCTTTGGCCTTTCCATTATTTAATTGGACAAAATTTCTGCTCATCAAAACTGGATGTCGGACAAACAGCGTGACAGTGGAGGGGTTGCGAGATAAGGGTGAGGTAGAACTGGGTGTCATCAGCGTACATGTGGATTGTAACATTGAGCTTTTGGATGATGTTGCCAAGAGCCACCATGTAGATGAGAAATGGGAGGGGCCAAGGACTGATCCTTGCGGGGGGCTCTGGCACCATTACTGTAATAAAGCATCTTGGTGTTTGGCAGAGGCAAACATAATGGAGCTAGTGGTGGGAGAAGTCTTGTGGCGGCGTCTGAAGGCAAGGCTAGGCTTGGGAGGAGCCCTTTGAAAGGGGGGAATTAGAGAACAATTACAGAGTGTGCCTGAAGGCAGAGCAGTGAGAAGGGCTGGATTGAGGGGATGCTCGAGCTGGAGGAGAGGAGCTCCTGTGCAGTAACATAGGGCACAAGGAAGGGGACAACATGTTTGAAATTGATCCATTGGGAGTGGGTGAAGGTCGGCAAGGGCAGGGCCACACACTGGCCGGGGTTTTGGATAGGTTGCAATTTGTGAAGTGTGGAACTGACATTGAGGAATTGAGTGTGACGGTGTCAGAGCCTTGGAGAAGGGTTTCAGCAGCAGTGGGGGTGGGCGGGGCCGAGATGGGTGAAGTTGCAGAAGTTAAACAAGGGATCTTAGTGGTAGCTATCAAACTGTGTTTAAACATCGAGATGGTAAAAGATCACTGCACAAGCCTCATCTCAGGTCCCTTCCACAATTGGGATTTCAATGGCTCTCTGAATCATGCTTGTATTGCTAATTCTTGAGTACCTCAGTGTGCAACAAGGTAAGTGTTAAATCAGTCACTTCAACTTTGGCAGCACAGTGGCCAATCTGTGCTGCTGCTGTACAGGTTGCGGCTCCCTTATCCGGAACCCGCGGGACCCGGCCTGTTCTGGATATGGGATTTTTCCGGACAAGGGGTGGTTAAATTGGATGGTACACATACTGAGCAAGGGGATATCAGGGCTGGCTGGCTTGGGGCTGGGAGTGCGGCAGAGATATCATGGGGGGTGCGTTGGATCGCGGGGTCAGTTCAGCGATTGCGGGAGTCGGCAGCGAGGAAGGACGTCAATTTGTTCATGTCGGAGTTCTGCGCATGCTCCACCTGGTGGCCGGGAATGGTTCTGGACGACGCATGGTTCCGGATAAGGAGGTTCTGGATAAGGGAGGTTCAACCTATACTACATTTTTAGATGAGTGGAACTATTGAAATTAGTCTCTGAGATGTAATGTGTGAATCCAGGTTGTAATTTTTTTTTAATGATTATTGCTTGTAACATGATTGAGTAACTTGATACAAAATTGGCAGTGTAAATCTGCAGAAATATGTGCTAATTTCAAGCAAGTCAGTCCTGCTTGGTAGTTTTATTTTAAAATATGACCATTTGAAGTAGGTTAATTAGAGTGCTATGCATTTTATGAAATGCTGTCTGTCTGCATCTAAAAGTGTGAGTTCAGGAGTTCCTCACCAGAACGAGTTTGATTGTAAGGGGTGAAATTCCAAAGCCAGCAGTAACCAGTACTAGTCACTGGCTGAAACAGCTACACACAGCCACTGGTTCTTGGAACTCGTGCCCAGATTTCCCTCTGCCTCTTCCTACTGCACTGTATCTTCAATGCACAAGACATCTTTACTTCCATTTGTATTATTTTTCCTACTTTTGTCTGCAGATTTCCTCCCTTTCACATCTCTGCTGATTTGTCAGCCTGCTGGGTTTCTTGGGCACTGACTGCACTCCACTGCTTTGGCTGTTCTTTATTTGTGAGCCTAGACAAAGTGTTGCAGACTATTCGGCTAGAGGGGGCATCGCCACCACCTCTGCTCCTGGACGCATGCAGTGTTCACACACAGGCGTCTCCAGTGTGGGTCGCTGGATAGCCAGCAGAGCAGGAACCCAGCCTTGCTTTCCTGCCTCTAACCCAGAGCTGCTGACCCCAATCACACAGCTTCTACCAGCATTCCGCATAGTTTTCCTTCCTGATCCATGTGTCTAATCTACTCACTGACTTAATAGTCCGAACTAACGGGGGGCTGTTTCCTAAACCCTTGATTACATCTCTGATTTTACAACTGTGATCGATCAAATGAAATCCGACATTGTTTGAGAGATTTAGTTTTGACTGAAAGCTGAGGACTTCCCACAGTAACATTTAGGTTAAAATGCTTTGTAGCAAAGAAGGACAGAACTTTCATAATGAACTTGTTTATTCACTTATTTTAGAGATTACCCCAAAGACCTCGGCTAGTTGTAGCCCAGCCCCTGAATCTCCGGTCAGCTCTGCTGAATCAGTGAAGAGTGTGGCTGAACTCTCGTCACAGCAATTGACAGCCACCGAGAGCAGTAAGGACGACAAGCCACCAGAACCATGTGAGCAGCCCTCCAACGATCCTCAGGTTCTATCATCACTGCCAATTTCTGGCCAGTCAGCGTTGAGCATACAGGAGTTGGTAGCCATGTCTCCTGAACTCGATACATACGCCATCACAAAGAAAGTCAAAGAGGTGCTGACAGACAACAACTTAGGTAGGTAACAGCACACCTTGCAATGGGCACAAGCCATTCCATTCTCATAACAGACAGCTTGTATAAAAAGAAAACAGGATTCTTTTCTCATTTATATTTCCCCCAAAATGTTATTGTATGTGAGGTTTAAATTGTTTACCAAACTATTTTTATTATCCCTATTTTTATATTAACAGTACAACTAATTTTAGAATATGCCCTCACTGCTGGAGTATGTTGTAAACAGACATTTCACTGTTTTCTTATACAAGATACTGACAAAATCATGAGATGATTGTACAGATTTTCAACAGTGAGTTGGATCTGGGTTGGGTTCCCCTTAGTTACCAGTACTTTGTTTATCCCCTCGCTATCGACCTATTGACTTCTGAAAATCAGACACTTCTATCCCACGCCTAGATTTATATTCATTTCTAAAATAGTTATGACACTATCGAGATTATGCGCGTCAGGTGACCCAAGAAGGATGGGGAGGAGAAGCCAGGTAGAGAGCTTATAGCAGCAACAGTAGCCTGCAGTGATCATTTGCACTTGGCTATTCCCCATGAATGGGTGAGTCAGATCCTGTTAGTGCGACATAGCCCTGGTGTGGGGAATGTTACCAGAATAGTGATCATGCTGTAATCGTTAGTATTTGCTATGTATTATTTAAAAATATTATTTTGATGCAACAAGTAACAGCGCAGGAATTTAAAAAATGATCCATTTCAGTAAGTATTTTTTGTTTGAAAGGGAGGGATAGTTTGGAACTGAGAATAGTGAAGGAAGAACTTGTATTTATGATGTGCTTTTTACAATGTCCGGACATGCCAAAGTGCCCACAGCCAATGAAGTCCTGTCACTGCAGAGAAACAGCAAGGTCCCACACACAGCAATGAGGTAAATCACCAGATAATCCGTTTTAGTCGTGATGTTGGTTGGGGATAAATCTTGGCTAGGAAACCAGGAGAACTCCCCTGTTCTTCTTCACAAAGTGCCATGGGATCATTTATGTCCACCTGAGAGAGTTTAACGTCTCATCTGAAAGACGGTACCTCTGACAGTGCAGCACTCCCTCAGTAATCTATTGAAGTGTCAGCCTGGATCATGGGCTGAGGTCCCAGAGTCGGGCTTGAACCCACAACCCCTTGACTTGGAGGCGAGAGTGAGATCAATGAGCTAGTAATATATCAAACCTGTAAAAGTATGGTTAGTGTTTTTGTGCTGTAAATGTTCCGATGTTTAATCAATGTGCTTGGAGATGATTATTACTGAAGGCTGTACTCAAAAAGAAATAACTGATGTGCTGAGACTCCCATTATAGGCATTCCTCGAGTGCTGTAGTGCCAGTGGGCCCTGTTTATTTAAGCTGGTATAACAATAATGAAGAGACAAATTGACCAATGTTACCCTCTCACTATATCCAAGTGATGCCCGTCAGTCTTACTGTGGCTTTTAATGTGACCTACTCTAGCTCTAGTACTTGTGATTATGTTGTTGTAAGGCTTGAGCTGATACTAAATTTAAACAGCCATTGGTGTTCCCATGATATCTGGAGCTCAGAGGATACAGTTTATACATTGTGATTGGGTGCAGTTTAATCTGCAGTGTTTTATCCAAGTATATCCCAGAATAACCCTGGAAACGCGAGCAAGATGTTTGTTGTGATTGGCCTGCGATTGCATCATGCAGCATAATAAGTGCTAACCTCCATTTATCAGTTTGTCAGGTGTCTGCAGGGCAACGATTGGCCTCTGTGCTGTTAAATGCTGAGGCTGCAGAATGAGCTCTTTCATCAAAGCACAGGAGCTCTTTGTTGCCAAGGACATTCCTGACAAATGGAGGTCATACAGAGTGTAATATATACTGTATGTGTTATTCCCAGTAATTTACTACAGGATCTGTCACGTGCTGCTGTCACTCCTCAGGTCAAACATCGTCAACAGCTCTTGTACCCCCACACTAACACTTTTTGATACTAATACTGAAATTATAACATCAAAAAGAGTCATTATAATTCTAGCGCAATGAAAATGCTGTTACAAATAAGCTTCTAAGAGTCATCAAGTGACTGCCATTGATGCTTATGGAGAAAAGTCTCCCTCAGCAGTCGAATGCAGCACTAATGTAGACCTCCAATATCATCAGCACTGTCTCCACTCCTGGGTGAGAGAGATTTCTTCAATGCCCGATTAACACGTAGTGTACAAGACTGACTAACACAGATAGGCTATATTGTAGCGAACAAATAATACCTGGAGCATCTTCAAAGAGGCTTTTTCTTGTAAGTTTCAGAAGATGTTGATTAAGCAATTGAGGTTTACGTTTGCTGTTAGTGGCTTTGTCTCAATGGAATTACTGCCTTGTAACTCACTCCCAGTTATCTATTATTCTGTATATTGTAATCATTGGTGTGAAGACCCATTGTGTTCTCAACGAGTACAAGATTAATTCAAATCACATGCTCAGTGGACAAGTAGACAACACAGTGATAGTTCCAGAGATCAGTTATAATCGTGTGTTGCTCTCAGCCTACTGGTGAGTTGAGAGAATGTTTAAAAAGGTCTACAAAAGATTATTCCATAAAATGAGACCAATATCTATAATGATTTAAAGCAGAGTTATTTTTCATTCAGTGGCTGTTTCGGCCAGCACTAGTTGGTTGTGTATGTGTGTGTGTGTGTGTGTGTGTGTGTGTGTGTGTGTGTGTGTGAGTGAGAGAGAGAGAGAGAGAGTGTGTGGGGCGATCTGATAATTACATGATGTAGACTGTGTTACTGTCGGGACCAGCAGCTTCAGCTCTTTCTAGCTAATAATGGACGTAGTGTCTTACTGTTGGGGGTTGTATTCAATACTGTGTTTTGGTAATTGTCTAGTGCTCAAACAGGATGGAGACACTTATTAGCAG
This sequence comes from Pristiophorus japonicus, assembly GCF_044704955.1. Lineage (NCBI taxonomy): Eukaryota > Metazoa > Chordata > Chondrichthyes > Pristiophoridae > Pristiophorus > Pristiophorus japonicus. The sequence continues at coordinate 65,590,096 of NC_091992.1, read as the reverse complement.
AATTGTTTGTATTTTCTTTCATTTGCCTTAATTTCGTCCCTTACGGTTTTGTGTTTTGAGTGATTTTATGTTGATCCAGGTGAAAGATGTCACTGGAGGCAAATAGAGCAATTTCTCACTTTCTGCACCATGTCCAAATCAAGTGCTCCCACGTCCATTAGAGCATGAATTAGATGCAGCGTAAAATTCCCTCTGCATTGCCTCACCAGACATTCACAGGTCAGGCATAGCACGGGTACGTGCAGTATTGCTCCAACCCCAACACCAGACCAATGCCTTATAGTGCAGCACATATTTCCAATTGTATTATTTCTGCATTTATTTTATTTTTCCTTTATAGTATGAATAAAAAACACTTTTCGGGTCAACGTTTCTAATGCACATTAGGCAAACGTTAGTAATGGGAAAAGCTATGAAAGGTACGTTAACACTTTGCATAATAGGAAAAGCAAAGGGTGCCTGTCATGCTGCAGTTGCAGGTTACCATCAGTGGTGGTGATGTAGCGCGAGCCCTCCAGGTCTGTCTGCCATTTTGTTCCTTTAAAGAACAATGTCTCCATTTAGCTTTTTTAACTGTTTCCTGTGGGTGGAAAAAACACTTTAAAATGTTTATAGTTGCCTCGCTATCTTTTCCTTTTGGCTTCCTATCCTCTGGTGAGGGAATCCCGAACAAGAGGGAATAATCAGGAAGCACGTTTTCACTGGTAATTTGGAAAACTCTCCCCCAAAAGGCTGTACATGCGGGGGCAATTGAAAATTTCAAGACTCCTATCATTAGATTTTTGTTAGATATAGAGCAAAGGCAGGTAAATGGAGTTATGATACAGATCAGCCATGAACTTGACTGGCGGAACAGATTCGAGGGCCTGAATGGCCTCCTCCTGTCCCTATGTTACCATGTCTCCCCCACCCGCCCCCTCACATACCTGGCCACAGCCCCACTCACCTTATCCATTGTCGGGTCCACCCCAATCATCTCTAACTGTTATATTCATCAATTCCTTCTTCCAAAATACCTTTCTCAAAAGCAAAAAGGCATCGGGAGGGATTGGGCTGAGACATGAGGGGACACCAGAGATGTGCAGAAGTGAAATGCATACGCTGGAAGACCAACCAGCAGCACACAGGTCGGGAGAGAGAGTTGTGGCATTGCAGGAGGGCCGTCCGGCAGAGGGCACGGACAGTTGCAGCACAGCAGCTCTGCCAAAGATCACAGACAAAGCCTGAAAGCAGAATAATGAACAAGATATCTTCCTACGTCCCGTTAACAGCTCCAGGGGATAGACAAGTATATCCAAAATTCATCTCTCCCAGTCGATCGCATGTGACGCTGCACATGGGGAGTCGGGAACAAGTACAGTCTTCCAGTGAAGCAGGGTTAAGGGCGGAGGGTAATTAGACCAGGACATGCAGGTGTAAATTGCTCCCCATTTTAAAGTCAAACATTCGCTCCTTATTTTTATGTGGTACTTCAATTAGATATTATTTATAGTTGAATAGAAAAACTTAAGGCAGTTTGGAAAGCAGAGAAATACGAGTTGGTTGGAGCATAGGAGTTTCTCAGCAGTTCACTTTGAGGAGCTGAGACATGCAAAATTGAGGTGGCCCCACTGTCAGGAGGGTGTAATTATAGTGTGATGTGTTACATACACTCTTTCTATTAGAATTGTGGACATTAGAAAATGTTTTACCACATCTTTAAAGTAATTGGAACTCCCAAAGTGCTTTAAAAATGCAAAAAAAAAATTGGATATTGAGCAGTGATAGCAAAAGAGTTCATGTAATGATCAAAGGAAAGACGATAGAGGTAGCTTTTAAGCAAGCTTTTGAAGGAGGGCAGAGCGATAGCAAAGTGAAGGGATTTAGGGAGAGAATTGCAGAGTGTCTGCTGAGTTGCTCAAAGGTTCTGCTGCTAAACATGGAGCACAGGGAGGGACCAAAGTCAGAAGAATGAAGGTTGCGTGCTGGAATAGAAGGTTGAATGTTTAGCAGGCCCGTGGAGAGATTTGTAGAGGAGGGCAAGGATTTTGAAGTAATTGGATTGGAGGATATAGAGCCCATACAGCATCATCATAGGCAGTCCCTCGGAATCGAGGAAGACTTGCTTCCACTCTAAAAGTAAGTTCTCAGGTGGCTGTACAGTCCAATACGGGAATTACAGTCTCTGTCACAGGTGGGACAGATAGTCATTGGAGGAAAGGGTGGGTGGGGAGTCTGGTTTGCCGCACGTTCCTTCCGCTGCCTGCACTTGCTTTCTGTATGCTCTCGGCGATGAGACTTGAGGTGTTCAGCGCCCTTCCAGATGCTCTTCCTCCACTTAGGGCGGTCTTTGGCCAGGGACTCCCAGGTGTTGGTGGGGATGTTGCACTTTATCAAGGAGGCTTTGAGGGTGTCCTTGTAATGTTTCTTCTGCCAACCTGGGGATCGCTTGCCGTGTAGGAGTGCCGATTAGAGCGCTTGCTTTGAGAGTTTCGTGTCGGGCATGCGGATGTTTTGGAGAGCCCATGCAGGTTAGTGAGGACAGGTGATGGGGTGTGGGATAGGTTATGGATGCAAGTCTTTTGGATGAATTGCAATTTGTGCATGGAAGAAATCTGGAGGCCAGCAAGGACGTTGTTGGAGGAGTCAAGTCTGGACGTGGCAAAAGGACGAATAAGAATTTCAGCAGCAGTGGGATGAGATAGGACAGAGACCGGTAATGTTGCAGAGGTGGAACTAAGTATTCTTGGTGATGACTCGGATTTGGTGTTTGAATCAAGACTCAGAGTCATTAAGACAGGAGGTTAAGCACGGTTGGGGTGTTATGGAGAGAGATCGTTACTGGGCTGAGGTACAGAGTATTGGAGGGAGATAAACAAGATGGCTTTGGTCTCTCGATTGTCAGCTGAAGAAAGTTCTGGCTTATTCAGAGCTGGATGCCAGCTAAGCAGTTGGATTAAGAGAAGTGATTGAGGAATTGAGGGTGGTGATGGAGGAGTAGGTCTGGGTGTTGTCAACATAATATTCCTCCTAGGGGTGCGGCCAATCAGGAAATAGCCCACAGGCCGCTGGATAAGATGCCGCGCATACACAGCCTCGCAGCAAATTCAAGGGACCGCACACCAAAAACAAATTCAAGAGAACATTGCCTGTGACAGCAAATGATGCTATCAAGGGGTAACATGTGGACATGGAAAATAAGGGGGTATGGAGGGCGCTTTGAGGCACTGTGAAGGTGAACAGTGGGGGATATGAGACACAAAAGGGTTAGTATGCAGGTACAGCAAGTGATGAGGAAGGCCAATGGTATCTTGGCCTTTATTGCAACGAGGATGGAGTATAAAAGCAGGGAAGTCTTGCTACAGTTGTACAGGGTATTGGTGAGGCCACACCTGGAATACTGCGTGCAGTTTTGGTTTCCATATTTACAAAAGGATATACTTGCTTTGGAGACAGATCAGAGAAGGTTCACTAGGTTGTTTTTGGGGATGAGGGGGTTGACTTATGACGAAAGGTTGAGTAGGTTGGGCCTCTACTCATTGAAATTCAGAAGAATGAGAGGTGATCTTATCAAAACGTGTAAGATTATGAGGGGGCTTGACAAGGTGGTTGCAGAGAGGATGTTTCCACTGATAGGGGAGACTAGAACTAGAGGGCATGTTCTTAGAATAAGGGGTCACCCATTTAAAACAGAGATGAAGAGAAATTTCTTCTTTGAGGGTTGTAAATCTGTGGAATTCGCTGCCTCAGAGAGCTGTGGAAGCTGGGACATTGAATAAATTTAAGACAGAAATAGACAGTTTCTTGAACGATAAGGGGTTATGGGGAGCGGGCGGTGAAGTGGAGCTGAATCCATGATCAGATCAGCCATGATCTTATTAAATGGCGGAGCAGGCTCGAGGGGCCGTATGGCCTACTCCTGTTCCTATTTCTTATGTTATTATTACAATAAATGTTAGAGCAATGCCATAGAGGAGTGACGGTGGAAGAGGATGGAGTGGTCAGTTGTCATGTGTCTAATGTGCCTTTTGTCTGTCACACATCCACTGTCACATCTGCAAATTTCTGCGACATAGTTGCAACAAATTGGCTGAAATTTCATAGTCACATAATTGCAACAAATCACAATTGAACAGAGGGTCAGTAATTAATTTATCTATATATAGATCGGAGCCACTTGTGTATTTAAAATGTATCCAGCAATGTTTTCTGTTGGAGGCTTGTTAGAAACCGAGGGCTTGGGTTTGTGGGACTTCCTGAAGCTATCACTCAGCTTTCAACAAAGTAGCAGACTGCATGCCAAGAATGTATTTATGCCTAAAGCTCCCAAATGCATTTTGCTTGAGAGGAAGACTTGCCTCTCGAGTGCAGCAGTAGTTTGTAAGCCCGAACCCCCCTCTGTTGACAGAGTAGCAGTGATAGCTTTCTGAAAAACTTTTTAGAAGCAGTGAAAGTAACTGAAAACATTTTTTTCGTGTAAAATTCTCAAAACAAGGACAAGTATGAACTTAACAACTTTTTCGCGGGTAACTTTGCTTAAAAACAGTGCTATATTTAAAAGTTTCTTTATTTTCATTCATCATAGTACATGTGTGACAAGATTTTGCAGTTGTTTAATATTTTGATTTCACAATTAGAGGAGCTATTTTCCTTTTATTTATGGGAATCTGAGAGAGAACTTGGAAACAACCAGCAAATGGTTAACTGACAACAGAGGGACTGCACTGTTACATTTGAAGGGAGGTTCTGAATTTAAACAAGTTTAATTAAATAGAATGCTTTGCACCAGTATTTGTGTTACTCAACATTTTTAATAAAGATAGATACAACGTAGTCTAATATTTTATGAAGTTTTATGTTTTTCTACCAGCAGTGGGGAAGGAAACACCCATCATTTACCAGGAACTAATTATTTCACCGTGTCTTACTGTATCTTTCACAAACCTATTTCCAGATCCTTTCAGTGATGTAAAGTCACATGGAAAGGATTTGGAACTAAGTTTGTGAGAGATGTGCTGAGGTGATAGGCTGGATCCCACACACCAACAACCTCCCCCCCCCCCCCCCCCCCTCAACGGTGCAGAACCCTGACTCACCAGGAGCAACAACAGGGGGGATCTGCTAATGCTGTTGCTTTCCTTGTATCCTTTCCACACTTTTATTTCCCCAGTTTTCTCTTCTTTGTCTTGTTGTATTCTGCTTTTTCTGCATTCCTGTTTTTTCTTGTGACATTCACTTTAATTTTTCCCAATAAAAATTTTCACCAGCAAACCTGCCAGTATTAGCATTCTGAGAGTGCAGCCACAATAATGGCAGGACCTCCCGATAGTTTTTCGCCCTTTGTGCTGCAACCCATCCTGCTGCAGGATCCGTTTCCCCTGTTCGAGCATAGTTATGAGTACTAGATGGTCAATACCTTTCTCTCTCTTTTGATCATTTTCTAACTCTCCGGAAGCCGTTGGTGACTTTGTTAAGAATGGTATTTTGGGGGCTATGTGCTCCCAGCCGTTAATCGTGTGAAGATTGAAAATGAGCATGAGCAAGCTATCCAACTGTGGGACCAGCACAGCCAAGTTCGATCCTGCCTACAGCTTTGGAAGGTATCGTCAACAGTGCTATCAAGTGGCACATTGCAACAGTGACTATACTTCAAAAGTACTTCATTGGCTTTAAAGCGCTTTGGGCTGTCTGATGGTCGTGAAAGGCGCTATATAAATGCAAGTTTTTCTTTCTTTCTTGCTCACCAACAACCTGCTCACCGTTGCTCAGTTTGGGTTCTGCTCTCATTACATAGCCTTGGTCCAAACATGGACAAAAGAGCTGAATTCCAGAGGTGAGGTGAGAGTGACTGCTCTTGACATCAAGGCAGCATTTGACCAAGTGTGGCATCAAAGGGCCCTAGTAAAACAGAAATCAGGGGGAAAACTCTCACTCATATCAAGCACAAAGGAAGATGGTTGTGGTGGTTGGAGGTCACTCATCTCAGCCAGAGGACATTGCTGCCAAATTGACAAATTTGCTGGAGTTCTTTGAAGATGTAACGAGCAGGGTGGATAAGGGGGAACCAGTAGATGTGGTGTATTTGGATTGACAGAAGGCATTCGAAAAGGTGCCACATAAGAGGTTACTGCTCAAGATAAAAGCTCACGGGGCTGGGGGGTAATGTATTCGCATGGATAGAGGATTGGCTAACTAACAGAAAACAGAGAATCAGGATAAATGAGTCATTTTCCGGTTGGCAAACAGTGACTAGTAGGGTGCCGCAGGATCAGTGCTGGGTCCTCAACTATTTTACAATCTATATTAATGACTTGGAGTGTAATGTAGCCAAGTTTGCTGATGATACAAAGATGGGTGGGAAAGCAAATTGTGAGGAGGATACAAAAAATCTGCAAAGGGATATAAGCAGGCTAAGTGAGTGGGAAAACATTTGGCAGATGCAGTATAATGTGGGAAAATGTGAGGTTATCCACTTTGGCAGAAATAATAGAAAAGCAAATTATAATTTAAATGGAGAAAAATTGCAAAGTGCTGCATTACAGAGAGACCGTGGGTAATTAGTTTGCAGTTACAGCAAGTAATCAGCAAGGCAAATGGAATGTTGGCCTTTATTGCAAGGGGGATAGAGTATAAAAGCAGAGAAGTCCTGCTACAACTGTACAGGGTATTGGTGAGGCCACACCTGGAGTACTGCGTGCAGTTTTAGTCTCCGTATTTAAGGAAGGATATACTTGCCTTGGCGGCTGTTGAGAGAAGGTTCACTAGGTTTATTCCGGAGATGAGGGGGTTGACTTATGAGGATAGGTTGAGTAGGTTGGGCTTATACACATTGGAGTTCAGAAGAATGAGAGGTGATCTTATTGAAACTTATAAGATAATGAGGAGGTTCGACAAGGTGGATGCAGAGAGGATATTTCCACTCATAGGGGAAACTAAAACGAGGGGACGTAGTCGCAGAATAACTGAGATGAGGAGAAAGTTCTTCTCTGAGGGTTGTAAATCTGTGGAGGGCAGCAGGCCTGTGGGAACACCATCACCTGCAAGTTCCCCTCGCAAGTTACACACCATCTTGACTTGGAAATATATCGCTGTTCCTTCATTGTCGCTGGGTCAGAATCCTGGAACTCCCTCCCTAACAGCACTGTGGGAGCACCTTCACCACACGGACTGCAGCGGTTCAAGAAAGCGGCTCACCACCACCTTCTCAAGGACTATTAGGGATGGACAATAAATGCCAGCCTTGCCAGCGATGCCCACATCCTGGAACGAATAAAAAAAATTCTAGCGTGTGCATTCTTGCACTCCCAGTAGAGGTCGCTGGAAAGCAATCAAAGGTGGGAACCCTGGCCAATATTCCCCACCCTAAACCAGAGATGCTGAGGCCAATGATCACTCCGCTGCCACTGCTCCAGCAGGGACCAGCGAACACCAGTAATCCAGCCTGTGACTCCTCTGCTTTGAATATTTGGGGAGGTAATGTTGGTGGGGCAGTAAACTTAGCGCCTGGGAACAGTTTGCGCCTCAGTCAGTAACATTGGGCAGCTGGGCCCTGAGTCAGGGGGTGCAGCACTAAGGGAGGCGTTGTACACCTCTCTCGGGCGCAAAGATAGAAAGTTCCCGAGCTAAAGAGCCGGGCCGGGAGCACTCCGAGAGACGCCTGATGGGGGGGAAATCTTAAAAAGAAAATGCCATAAAAACATTCCCCAAACATTGCCCACGCCACCACACCATAAATCGCAAAAAAAGTTAAAAGAAAAAACAATCATGCTTACCTTAGGAGTCCATTACTCACCTCTCCGCTGTCGGGTTGGTTGGACCGCCTGATTTTCCAGGCGATCAATGTGGGGCGCACTGCCGGGCGGACGGGTCTGGCAAGAGTCAAAACTCGCGCCGGTGTCGCAACCTGGGGCATTGTACACCAGACGCAGCTCTTCCGAGCGGTGCTGCTCCGCACCGTCGCTAAACCGGACCCGAGGATCGCTGTGGGGCGCCGGAGGCTGACCGCCCGCCCAGAACACCTCACCCCCGCCATTGCCGCTGCTCCGGAGCGGAGAGGAGCCGAAAATCCGCCCCTCTGTATCCGTATAAGGCAGCTACTCACTGAATCAACTTGCTGAGCCGTAGAGCAGCACTCGTGTTTTATATTATATATTCATTTTGTATCTGTGAGGACAATTGAGGAGTAAACAATTGAAGTTACATTTTTTTTAAAGTGAGAATACTGACAGGATTAGGAAGAAACTTCTCAAATATTAATATTAATTTCTGAATTATCCCAAAGTACTTGTTACTTCCTAATTACCAGTGCTCTTTGAAACCAACATCTTCCAGATAGAGCCTATTAAAAGCAGTAATTGGGGCTGTTGTCCAAGAGAATTGACTCAGGCTGTATAACTAAACACTATCAGCCAAGGTGTTTGACCTGCCTTATTCAGGCACACCTCGATTTCAAGGGACTGTCTATGATGATCAGGCATACCAAATGTTCATAACATTTTACCTTTCAATTTGCTGGCAGGTAATTTAGATCTGATATATATACATATATATATATATGTGTGTGTACATTGCATAAGCAAAGCTATATGTTGCTTTCTGCAGTTGAGTTGGCATATTCAAAACCAAATTCCATGAAAATAATGAACATATAAAAGGAAGTGTGGGAAATGCTTGAAGTATAATAGTTTTGAAACTTGTTCCATGCAAATCAGGGTTCATTTGAAGACACAATGTGGGGCATTTTCTGAAAATAAACAAGGAATGCTGTATTTGAATTTTTTTTTTCATTCTGAATATATTTGCTGCCCTTGGAAATGGGGCCATACACAGCCTTAGGCTATGATTAGCAGCAGCTCAAACCACTGGCTTACTGAAATGTGCTTCTGAGAACAATGGGCCCAGGGATTCCACAGCATATGAATGAAAGATGTGGCGAAGACATGAGCGGCACAAGGGTTTATTCCCCAGGAAATTACAAAGAGAAGGTACTGTGTGGATTGTTCCAACACTTTTTATCTTTGGGAACTTAAAAACAGTTTCTCTGGGACCCATCAACATTCAGAACAGATAATATCTAAAACGCAAACTCGGCAATGATTGCCGGTCAAAAGAAGTTCACACAGTCATTAACCAGCAACTAAAAATAGTGCCTTAGTCGTCTGATCATTTTTCACTTCACAATAATACAAAGCAAAAAAACTCAAACAGATGACGATGATGAAATGTAGTCCAGCTTTGTATCTAGTTGTTTAAGAACAATGCAAGAATAACAATAAGCTTTCTGTAATGTAGTCAAATCTCATTCCAAAATAGCGAGGGACAGCAAAGAATTGGAGGTTTTGTCATGAGAGTTTGATCGTCCGGAGCGCTGGGTTTCTTCATTGGCTGTAATGTTGCTTCCGGTGAGACCAGCAAAGTGCTGTCTGTACTGCGAGGTTTGTAATAGCTTTGTGCTAAAGCGGCCTTAGAATACAGCATTGTCAATACCCTGAATCATTTTATATTCCCCTTAGTTTGGTTTCTTTACTGTTTTCCTTCTTCCTCATTTTTTTTTGTTCAAGAATTTTTGTTTTCGTCACTTGGCAGTGGCCATTGCTGAAAACAGTCAAATTTAAATACAGATTAAGATCAAAAATCCCAGTTCATGAAAAGTTCACAGCTTTCTGGCTTGCTTCAAGAAATATGATCTGGTAAACATTCATCCTTATTTGGAACATAAGAATTTTTAGGAATACCAAAAGGACATTAACCCAGCAAATACATTTATTTTTCCAAATAAACTCTGCTTCTCAGTTTGCCCCATGATTCCCTTTCAATCTCTAGAAGAATCTCTCATTGCTCCCTGATCCCACATAATGCTTGCTTGAATCGATTTCCTTGGTAACGTCCCCCATTTCTATAGCCCGATGTGTGAAGAAATCCTGGCCGACTGTCTTTACTCCTAATGCCCGAACTTTTACCCTTTGTTTTGAACCCTTCACCATAGTGATCAGTTTTCCTGAATCTTGAAAACAGTAACTTGGTCACCTCAAAGTCACTGTCAAAAAGAAAATACAGCCTCCCGAATCGTTCCACATAACTTGAGTGATCCTGACATGCACACCAGCAATGCTACAAAATCTATCCTCACGCTATCTGTTAATGATTGATATCTCTTATCGACAATTACTGAGCCCTGCATTTAGATTGGTCTCTTGTTACCTTAAGACCTGGCCTGTCCAATGGTTGAGTTGAGTTGAGTTATGTATTTGGGTTGGTAATGACCCATTGACTGGTGCTGGATTGGATTATTTATTTTCCTTAAAACAATTTAAAAATGGCTGTGGCAAAAATGAAGTTGCTTCTGTTGTGAGATAGATTCTCAACTTGCTGCCTGAGTGTGAAACCGCCCCATTCTCATTCCCATTGGTTTCAGTGAAATGAAAATCGGGCAGCCAATCCACAACGCTAGTTGAAAATTTACCTCTGTCTAGTTTTATTTCTGCTCGAATGTTTGAGTAATATTTAATTAAGATTAAGTTCAAATGGCCAGACTTGATATTAAGGAAGTTTAAAAAAGTATTATTAATGGGACCCTGATTACAAATGAAATGGCCACAAAAAGTAAAATTTACCTCCTTTTGTTAATTTCACTCATCGGTCATATTTTGTTTAGAAAGTGAGCACTAGTCATATCAGTGGGGATCGTTCCGTGGAAGGGTTACTGATCTCAGCACTGCGAGAGTGCTCCGTTCACAGGCAATCCTTGCATTTATGACACAATTCTTTATTGATAATTCCGCAGCCTATTAGTCAGTCATGGCAACTCCTTCAAGACAAGTAATAGCATACAAACTCACTTAAATGAAAACAAAGAATGAAAATGTTTAAATATTATTTATAACTCTTTATAACAGTTCCATTTTAAAACAAATTCTCTGGTGAGACTCATCATTTGGAAATGAACATTGACGAAGATTGTTGCTGTTGTAAATTTGCCCAAACACGGGCAGAATTCGGAATTTTAAAATAAAATTGCAGATTCAGTTGAGTTTAAAACTATGTAATTAAAAACATTGGCCCCAGTTTTAACCTAACCCACTAAGTGAGAACAGGGCAGATGCCCATTGAAATTGGGGCTAAGATTTCTGGTATAAATTCAGTCATTTGTCAAATGTGACGTATTCAGCCTGTGCCAATTTGCTCCAACCTGACAACTGTTCTTAGTTATAGAACTCAGTGTTGTAGAAACACTGTCAGCTCATCTTATAAATCATGTCCCTTATGACTTTAAAGCAACTTATTATATAAAATTGGTGCCAGTGGTTTTATTTGGGGCGCCCGCCCTAAGTTTGCGAGTTTACCACGCCGTAGAGCCCAGACCTTCACAGTCTCAGTGGTGGCGGGGATCTCCGATAATTGCATTGACATTACCTGCAGAAACTGACCCGCCTGTGCTTACAATGTTACTTTGCTGATATAGCATTCAAGGGAAACGTAGTGTAGGGAAGGCTTTCAAACCAGTTTTATTTTATTTGGGGAGAATTAACACTCCCACATTCACTTATTTGTCTATATTGACGGTGTAAATGGGATACAACTGACTTAAAAATTACAGTTCCTACAACCTCCATAGTCCCAATTCTGACAAAAATCCTAGTTTGATTTAAGAATTTTCGATATAAAATTGCTAAATGTTTTTTGTATAATTGGTAAAATGTAGCTTTGTGCCTGAGTAGGCTGATTGTTTTCTGTGTCCCACGAACAGGCCAACGTCTGTTTGGAGAGACCATCCTTGGCCTGACACAAGGTTCCGTGTCTGATCTGCTGGCACGGCCCAAACCCTGGCACAAGCTGAGCCTGAAGGGAAGGGAGCCTTTTGTCCGCATGCAGCTCTGGCTCAATGACCCAAGCAATGTTGAGAAGCTGATGGACATGAAACGAATGGAAAAGAAAGGTAAATGAATCGACATCTTAAAATAAGTCTGAAGTTTAGTGGACCAGTCCTTTGTTACAATATTAAGTTGCAGACTGTTTAATATGCTTTTTGCATTCTCCATTGTTTTTGTCCATGAACTGGTAACCTTTCATATTTTTGTGAAAATATCCGTTAAATTTCATCTGCTTCCTTGGGTTTTTAGTTTCGTAAATGCAACAAAAAAAAATGTGCTGATGATGCGCAAAGTCAGAATAGTCTGAGCCCAAATTGGAATCTACACTATTCAAGGAGAGGACACCCTTGGTCACTACAGTTATGTACTCCTGCCCCACTCCCAAGCCTGTCACCAGAGACCCTGAATGTCACAGAACACTTCAGCTTCCCCAGGTGTAAGGGTGGTAAGGAATTGTTGGATTAGGGAGTGAGTAGTTCCCTATTTAAATATGTATCTTAATCAGGACTAACTGACTTTATGCTCAAATTTACTTTTTAATTTGTCGAGGTTTTCAATCACAAACTTTAAACTCCTCAATTTCATTATAAGAAGAATTTTCTTGTCAGGAGTGTCTGCAGCAATAAATAATTTGAATTTTAAGGCTTGTGGTCTCTTCAGTTAATCGGCATAGCAGCTACTTGGTGCTTTCAGTACTCTGAACAAACAGGAGCGATCGTGCCATTGTCCGTGTGAGCATTAACGGTCCTTTTCAGTGTGGCTTTGACATTAAGCTCATGGTTTGGCTCCCCTGGCATTGCCAAAGTTTTTCAGGTTTGGAATGCTGAGTATTGAAATAAGAGCAGTAATGTTTCAGTCAGAAATTTCTTCCATTTTCATGGTTGCATAGGTCCTATTATATTCAGCAAGGGGCTAAGAATTCAAAACTACATTTTAGACAATAAAGCTTTTGGGAGTGGAAGGGGGATTAAAGATCAGTGTGTTTTTTTAAGTCAGTGGATGGCTATAATTCTTCTTCGAAAGGTTTGAAAAAGGCAGTCACCCATTGAGGATGTATATTTGTTTTCAGGTATTTAATATACATTTTTGTCTGACTCTTCACTGAATGGCAGCCTTATTTTGTAAAACTAGCTGTGTTCAGAAGTGATGGAGCGCCACCCACTGGACTGGTTGGGATGGACACTTGCTCCAAGTTGTTCAGTTTGTATGTATCCGAGAGCTGGGACTAAGTTCCCCGGCTACTCCTGCCGATTGGTGCATTAAGGCAAGGTCTAATGGGGAGAATTGCTTTTTTTTTAAATAGAAAGGAGCAAAACTTTACCATAAATGAATTTATGGGAATAAAATGATACCTTTGTTTTCAATGAAAGATACTCAAAATGTATATTATTTGCTGTTATTATTTAGTTCATGGTGTGATAGCCTAATGGTTTTAGTCCTGGACTTTCAACCTAGTGGCTGGAAGTTCAAATCCCACCAGTGCAATTTGTGAAATTGAATTCGATAAATCTGGTCATTTGTGGGCTGGCCCTAGGAAAATAATCAGAAAAACGGCCAACATCATTAAAAACCTGACTGGTTCATTACACATTGCAGATTTATGTGTTAGCTGTGGCTCAGTGGGAACACACTCGCCTCTGAGTCAGAAGGTTGTGGGTTCAAGTCCCGTTCCAGGGACTTAAGCACAAAAATCTAGA